>NC_136641.1:26817902-26935402 GCF_949748355.1 Melanostigma gelatinosum | reverse complement strand
AATGTTTTCTGAACTGTGATTATTTACTCATAGAAACGTTCTGTCTTTAGAACTGTTGTATTAATACTTCAACAGAGAGAGGATTGAGATTCTCTCCCTGCTCAACGATTAACTTTAATTACAGTTTGAGGAAATATCTGCAGGTAATGACTCCATTCAGTCTCCGTGTTGAGATAATGATCCTAAAAGCCCCGTGTTCAGTGTGCAGCTGCCTCTTTGAAGATGACTTCACTGCTGTGAAGGAACCTTTTAGTGTGAATATGAATAAATATGATTGTTTGTTTCTCCCAGTGAGCTGCAGCAAAACACGCAGTGATGGATGTTACTCTCACCTCTTCATGCCTCTGAAAACAGTTCAAATACAGTCAATGAGACATGCAGCATGTGTGCACGTTTTACAATAATACTACAACAGATCTCTTTAAATATATATATGTACATATATATATTTATATATATGTTTTATCTTTCTTAATAAAAACCTGGATTCAAGTTTAATGCTCACAGAATTGAGAATATTTTTTGACAGAATCACATTTGAACCTTCATCATTTTTACACTTCCTTCTGCCCAATCTGGACAATAACTTGTTAACGTGCCATCGATTCATCTTTGCAGTTTGAGTTCTGGTATTTCTTTTGAACCTCTTTAGATTTGGGTGAATGACAAACATGTTCAAGCTTCTTAAATGTGGATTTGATGCTTTTCTTCGTCATCAATGACAATAAATAATAATTAATTAGATATCTTTAGATGTTCAGCTGTTGGTTGGTTGAAACGAGCAGTTTGGGAAATTATAATTATAATAATTTTTCATTATTTCTTCTGACATTGTATTGAAAGCAATAATAATAATCGATGAATCCAAAGTTGTCAGGATTTGAGGTTGCTCATAACTATCTTTAGTTGCAGCCCAACAGCAACTCCTTCAGTTCGTCAGTCAGTCAAACAGCTGGTCGCTCAGACTATGAACCTGATGAATATGTAATCTCATATTCAGCTGCCTCCACTCGCTCACTGACTGCAGCAGGATCAATACTGGAGACTCAGCGCTCAGAGGAACTCTACACTGAGCTACGAACACCTGAAACCTGTTCACTTCCTCTGCAGGTGTGTGTGTGTGTGTGTGTGTCTGCCGGATCGATGCGGGTTCAACACGCATTCACAAACAGCTGACGACGGCATTTGGCTGAACATCTAACTTCTCGCTGAGTCAGCAGGCTAACAGCTGAGAGGTTCTAATCCCTGTGGGAAGCTGCCGGCTACAGTTAGCTCCCTCTGCTAGCAGGTGACCTCATCTCACAGGAAGCCTTGTTTGAATTGGATGCAGATCCCTGGAAGCAGAGAAACGCACTGAATCAGACGATGTATCGGCCCTTTCCCTCCGTCCTCCTCGTTAGCTCCTGGCTACAGATTAGCTGCATCGCTAGCAGCTAGCATTTCATGAAGGAGCTCAAATAAAACTCATTTACATCCCCAGCTTCACCTCCGGGCCTGTGGTTCCCCTCTGAGCTCCAGACCATCACATCGCGTCAGAATGAGGCACAGCAAGAGTTCAGGTCAAGTCAAGGCGGGATTTACATTCGACCCCTTGCTCTTCATGGTACTTCCTGTTTCCTGTACTTCCTACTTCCTGTTCCTCCTCGGCAGCTTTCTAAAAGCTTGATAAGAAAGTGTTTGAATTCCACTCAGGTTGTTGAGAAATCCAATTTCATCCAGCAGTCGAGAGAGAGAGCGAAAAGAGAAAGTGCTGAAGTGTGAATGAGTTTGATCTGTTCCTCTCCTCCTCCTCCTCTTCCTCCTGTTCTCACTCGCTAAGACTTTAATCGAGTTACCCCTCGCTCACTTCCCCCCCGATGGACTTGAGTGTGACGTAACAGGACGTTTGAGAGAGCACGCTGGATCCAAACACTGATTTCTATCTTTAATGTTTGCTCTTACACTATTATTTGAGATATTTATCAATAGTTCAGGATACAAAACAACATCAGAGACGCTTGATTCCATAAATACAAAGCTGCGATTGGTCTTTACTGAAGGGAGCCACGTGGTTCTGTATTTAAATAATCCCTGTGTTCTTGTGTTCCCTCGGTTCTCCGCTCACGGGGTCTGTAGAGTTTCATCTGGTTCTAAAGAGGAGGCTCAGGGTCACGGTCACGGAGAGATTAGTGAGGCGATGTTCACGCTCAACGTCCAGAGGAACCAAGAGTTCACGAGCCACTGAGGAGATACCGATGTTTGAGGGTTTACGGTTTCAAGGAGGAGAAATCTGAACAGATCAACATATATATATATAAAATGATATGTATATATACTGTATATATAATATTTATATATACAGTATATTACAATTGTATTTTCTCTTGTCTCACTTCATCCTTATTCCCAGTAGTCTGTGTTCTGTGTACTGTTCGTTGTATCATTAAATAAAAGAAAAGGGAAATACAAACTTTCACAGTGAAAGAAACGGTCGAATGGCTGCCGAACAAAACCGCAACATTCAAATGATCAGTACAACAAATGAACAGATCCTAAATTATTACAATCCACAAAAAAGAAGAAGTTCATCTTTAAAATCAAACACCTTCAACGCGCTCACGAACAGTTCCAGAGAAGCACTGATTGTACAGACTGTTCTGAACTGATCGACACACAGACAGCGATGGACGTGTTTCCCGCTCCTGTTTGCTGATTGGTTGAATGCGATGACATCACAGCGAAGTCAGAGACTTTGAAAAAAGAAAACAAGTTTCACGAATCATTTCTTTAGAATCATTGGAGTTTTTAATCTTAATCTTCATCATTCACCACCATCATCATCCTCCTCATTGTTGACCATTATCACAGTCATCGTCATGACATCAGCAGTTGTTAATCATCGCACAGGAACAATCATCATCACCTCCATCATCATCACCATCACCATCATCACCATCATCATCATCATCACCATCACCACCATCATCACCATCGTCATCATCATCATCATCATCACCACCGCCATCATCACCATCATCATCATCACCTCCATCATCATCATCACCACCATCACCTCCATCATCACCACCTCCATCATCACCATCATCACCATCATCACCATCATCACCATCATCACCATCATCATCATCACCACCTCCATCATCACCATCACCTCCATCATCATCATCACCTCCATCATCATCACCACCTCCATCATCATCACCACCTCCATCATCATCACCACCTCCATCATCACCATCATCATCATCACCACCTCCATCATCACCACCTCCATCATCACCATCACCTCCATCATCATCATCACCTCCATCATCATCACCACCTCCATCATCACCACCTCCATCATCACCACCTCCATCATCATCACCTCCATCATCATCACCTCCATCATCATCACCACCTCCATCATCACCATCATCACCATCATCATCATCATCACCTCCATCATCATCACCACCTCCATCATCATCACCACCTCCATCATCACCACCTCCATCATCATCACCTCCATCATCATCACCTCCATCATCATCACCACCTCCATCATCACCATCATCACCATCATCATCATCACCACCTCCATCATCATCACCACCTCCATCATCACCACCTCCATCATCATCACCTCCATCATCATCACCTCCATCATCATCACCACCTCCATCATCACCACCTCCATCATCATCATCATCATCACCTCCATCATCATCACCTCCATCATCATCACCACCTCCATCATCACCACCTCCATCATCATCACCTCCATCATCATCACCACCTCCATCATCACCATCATCACCATCATCATCATCATCACCACCTCCATCATCATCACCACCTCCATCATCACCACCTCCATCATCACCACCTCCATCATCACCATCATCACCATCATCATCATCACCACCTCCATCATCATCACCACCTCCATCATCACCACCTCCATCATCATCACCTCCATCATCATCACCTCCATCATCATCACCACCTCCATCATCACCACCTCCATCATCATCATCATCATCACCTCCATCATCATCACCTCCATCATCATCACCACCTCCATCATCACCACCTCCATCATCACCACCTCCATCATCATCACCTCCATCATCATCACCACCTCCATCATCACCATCATCACCATCATCATCATCATCACCACCTCCATCATCATCACCACCTCCATCATCACCACCTCCATCATCATCACCTCCATCATCATCACCTCCATCATTATCACCTCCATCATCATCACCACCTCCATCATCACCACCTCCATCATCATCATCATCACCTCCATCATCATCACCTCCATCATCATCACCACCTCCATCATCACCACCTCCATCATCACCACCTCCATCATCATCACCTCCATCATCATCACCATCACCATCATCACCATCATCACCATCATCACCATCATCACCTCCATCATCATCATCATCATCACCTCCATCATCATCACCTCCATCATCATCACCTCCATCATCACCACCTCCATCATCACCACCTCCATCATCACCACCTCCATCATCATCACCATCACCTCCATCATCATCACCTCCATCATCATCATCATCATCACCTCCATCATCACCATCATCATCATCACCTCCATCATCATCATCACCTCCATCATCATCATCACCTCCATCATCATCATCACCTCCATCATCACCATCACCTTCATCATCATCATCATCATCATCATCAGATACATTCTCTTGGTTTGCAGTGGATAATAGATTTATTTTGTATTTCATAACTTCTTATAATATGTTGTTTATCATCCGTGGTCAATCTATTTTCTTTTTAAATAATTTACAGAAGAACAAAGTCAACAGACTGAAGAATGACGATCTGTATATTTACATCATGAGACAGAGAATAAAACAGAAGAAAACAGCAAATGACTGGAAGTAAAGAAAACAGCGATTAAAGAGGAGGAGGAGGAAGAGGAGGAGGAAGAAGCAGCACGAGTAGAGAGAGGAGTGTGTGTGTGTGAGGCTGAATGCAGCGAACCTCCCGCTCTGTCACCATGGCAGCAGCAATACAACGACCGCTGTCGCCGCGTTCTTAAGCTGCTGAACACGTGAACGTCTCGTCTCAGAGCTTCTGATGGAAAACTTGATTTCAAAGATGAAAAGAAAACGAGGAAAAATAACATTTATTTTTTCTGTCAACCGTTAAGAATGTAAGTCAGGAAACACAGCGAGTAAGTGCCTCCGTTGACCTGCTTCCATGAGACATGGACGGCGGTCTCCTGGGTGAAAGTCTCTGTTCGTCCCTGCGCTGAATCTCTCGTGATCTTTTTCTACGTCGGCTCCTCTGAGCGTCAAATAACTCTAGTTCTTCTTCTATCGTGATGGTTCTGTTTCATAGAGGAGCAGAACTTTATGTTACAGAGAACATGCAGAACACAGAGAGGAACATGTGACGGAGAGAGTCCAGAGGTTAAATAATCACAAACAAAATAAATGATTAGCTGACTCACGACCACCGTTGAATTAGCCAACGATGAAGATTTACAACACACATGACCCGTTAATATTTCGTATTTCATTGCTCTTTGTCTCTATGCTCATTCATCAAACACGATGTCATCCACAGCAACACGACCAGCTCGCCCACAGAGGACGCTTCACAAAAGCGTTTGGCTCCCTGTAGGAGGAAACCATGGTGGCGGCGCTTTGTGCCAACTGTCCTTGGGAACGAAGAGAATGACGCCACAGAAGTGGACGAGGACGATGACGAGGAGAGGAAGAGGAGAACCAAAGGAGGAGGCGGTCCCGAAGTTAGGCAAATCAGACTGACTGCTGCCCCCTGGCTGTTACATGGAAGACACACACACACACACACACACACACACACACACACACACACACACACACACACACACACTGTCCTCTGTCACATGGTGAGATATAAATCCAGATGCTTCAGAAAGCTTTTTTTTTAATGTGAAAATTCGATCAAAATGTAAAACAGACCTTTGACCACAAACGGTCCCTTTAATCTGGTCAATCGGTTCTTTCATGAGGTCGACTGGAGCGGCAATTTGGCCTTTTTTGCAACCAGTGAACAGGAAGTGATCATATCTGGACTGAGGAGAAGTGACGACGCCGTATACGTCTCTGATGTCGACCTGTCAATCACGTGTAGCCCCGCCCTAAAGCATCCCCTGCTTTATGGTCTGTGTGACTCTAAATGGACCATAATGTACTAAATGAACATCATGCTGTATTGAAGAAGACTTGAAACTAGAGATTGAGACATAAACTCATGTTTACAATGTTTACTGAGGGAATAAATCAAGAGAGAAGTAGAGTCATTTTCTATAGACTTCTATACAACCAGAGGACCAGCGGAGCCCGTCTGTCTCTCTGTCTCTCTGCCTGCCTGTCTGTCTCTCTGGCTGTCTGTCTCTCTGCCTGTCTGTCTCTCTGTCTCTCTGCCTGCCTGTCTGTCTCTCTGGCTGTCTGTCTCTCTGCCTGCCTGTCTGTCTCTCTGTCGCTCTGCCTGTCCGTCTGTCTCTCTGTCTCTCTGCCTGTCTGTCTCTCTGTCTCTCTGCCTGCCTGTCTGTCTCTCTGCCTGTCTGTCTCTCTGTCTCTCTGCCTGCCTGTCTGTCTCTCTGCCTGTCTGCCTGTCTGTCTGTCTGTCTGTCTGTCTCTCTGTCGCTCTGCCTGTCTGTCTGCCTGTCTGTCTCTCTGCCTGTCTGTCTGTCTGCCTCTCTGGCTGTCTGTCTGCCTGTAGATGTGAGGATGACGCGTCGTAATGAGCTGCAGAGGAAAACTTCTGCAGACGAAGAGGGAGATTTTTCTCACAACGCAAACAAAGTCTGTGAAATCTGCAAAAAGGACTAAAATACAAAAGTAAAAACATTTTCATGTGGTTGAACGAAGCTTAAACACACAGAGGCCTCTTGTAGCGCTTCACACAGTGAAGTCACAGAGACATCCTCACAGCGTATTGATCTCAGCCAATGAGCATCTCCCAGCTCAGTGATCGGTGGCGATGAAGAGGTTTTTCATTTCACTGTTGATGTCCAGCTCTTTCTGAGCTAACGGGTCCTTGCATTGCCGCTGCTGTGTGTGTGTGTGTGTGTTTAGTCTTCTATGATGAATAACTAACAGCACACTAGAGACTGAGCGCGATGAATCTGAATATATTACAACTCTACTTTGCGTGGAAACAAGTGAGGAGGGAGAAGCTGATGAAATAAAATGAATGTAATGAAAACAATAAGCTGATGAAGTAAACAAACAGCCGAGTATGAAAACCTTCTATCGTCCAACAACGACGAAGCAGCGACATTTTGAAAAGCTCAGGAGTAACAAACATGATTCGTGAAGGCTCAGTTCAGTTAGCGTGTCTCGACGCAATGACTTAGCATTAGCATTAGCATTGCCTTCGAATGGCTGCGACTAAATGGATTTGTAGCAGTTAATAATGTCTTTAGATACTCCAGTTACAAATAAAGATGTCTGCTGGTAAACACGTCTGGAATCAGCTTTAAGTGCCGAACAATTGCTGTAAAAGATGTTGTGTAAACGAGTGACGAAATGCTGAACGTGATCAGACAGAGCTTTGAAACTACAGACAAGGGACAATTTTGTTTTTTGCTAAGCTAGCTAACAAACTACTTTTAAAAGTTGCTAAACTTCTTAAAGGTTCATAACACGAGAGCATTTCAACTGTCTCTCAATGGCTCCCAACATGACTAGCGGCTAGAAGCTAACAGCGCTAACAGCGCTAACAGCACCAACAGTTCAAACTACGGCTAACGTGCTGACGGGGCGAACAGTTCTTAACTTGAGGGGGAACTGGAGGTTGGTTGTCTTAATACATTGATTGTCACCGCAGCATTTTCAAGTCAAATATTACGTGTTGGACTAAAGTACGTCATAAAAGTGCATCATGATGACCTCATCAGGTGAAGTTACTGCCTCTAAATAGGATCAGGTGTTTATATTCTAGAGCCTACGATGCTACAAGTGAAGAATTCTTGAATTACCAAACATCCCGATAAACGAACACTACTTTGGGTTAATTGCGGCGTTTCATTTGGGGGTAGTGCAGAGTGTGGTGGAGAATACATTGATACACACTCACATTATAAGAGCCTCATAATGGTGATCAAGTCAAAACATGTAATAACAATCAAAATCTCACATCTGAACGAAGAACGAGAAACTGTCTCTTTTATCGTGTTTGCGGCTCATTTGTGATCTTGTATTTAACTGAATTTCATGGGAAAACAGACGAAGAGAAAGAAAACACGGATACGAGTGTCGTACTCTTTGAATTCAGTTACAGTGAACAAATTAAATATGATGCTTTGCTTTTGGTGTATCAGTGTCCAGCACCAGAAGCCACGCCCCCTGATTAAGGATCATTAAACTCAGGGATCAGATCAGCCCAAAAGCATCCCCTGGTCTGTCTGACTCTAAATGGACATCATGCTGTATTGAAACTAGACGTCAGCTCTCTTTTTGGTGGCAAAGAGGCCTTCTGTTTGTGTATTGTTCTCTAGAAAGCTGCTTTTAAATGATAAAGAAAATCTTCAAGACAAACACACTGGTTCCATTTACTGGGTTGACCTGCTTTAAAAAAATAAATAAAGTATGTATTTTCTGAATCTTTGTGAGATAATCAGTGGTTCATATGTTCCGTTTAAATTCAATCCTCTCAGGCTTTAGCTTTGAAAGCATCACGCGTCATCGCGCTGCATATAAAACTTTGGATCAAAGCCTTCTACGTTGTGTTCATTACTTCTTCCTCTTCATCACTCGCAGGTTAAAAACCGCTCGCACTCAATATGAGTTTACATACACAGAGAGATTCTCACATCTGGAGACAAACGTATTGCTTTTTAATTCACACATTGTGAGAAGAAGCTGAAGACAAAACTGCAAGCGGCTCACTGTAACACAGAAATAAAGAAATGAAGAGAGATACGTCACACAGCTAACACGTGAATGTGTCTGATGTTTTCTGCTCGTGAAACATTACATGTGCTCGATGGGTTCTGGGCGTCAGAGACTTCTTTAACTTGGCACTGCGGCAGGAGAATAACACCTATCTTACTTGGCAATGAGGCGGAGAGGTTTCCCTCTTTTTTCATCTTCCCTTTGATTTACTTGGCACTGAATCAGCAGGATGTGTTTCCTTATCTCCTTTCTTTAGGAAGGGAAAGAGGGAAGAAGGGGAGGAGAGGAGGAGCAGGACGGAGTCAAAGCTACAAACACAGACGAAGAGGAGCGAGAGAAAGACACAAAGGGCTCCACTGTTCACTTCCTTCCCTTCATCATCATCATCATCACCACCTCCATCAGCTTCCTCTCTCAGAGGGGAAGTCACTGAGTCTGTTTACATGCACTTTACTGATGAAGGCAATAACCCAAAAACACATTTCATCTGAGTCTACATGCAAACCAAGCTTCACTCTTTTGAAACTGCTCTTCAGATATATTTATGGATTATTTTTAATCCAAAATGTTCATGTCCTTTTGTTTTACCTCATCATACCAAATAGCTGAGGGGCAACAGCTGCTTGGATGTAGTTGGAATTTGTGTTTCTTAGTCATATGTCTCTTTGTAGTTGTTGTCTGTCTCTTTCTGGTCCATTTGTGTCTCTTTGTAGTTGTTGTCTGTCTCTTTCTGGTCCATTTGTGGCTCTTTGTAGTTGTTTTACGACTCTTTGTGTCTCTTTGTAGTCGTTTTGTGTCTCTTTGTAGTTGTGTGTCTCTTTGTAGTCGTTTTATATCTCTTTGTAGTTGTTTTACGACTCTTTGTGGTCCCTTTGTGTCTCTTTGTGGTCATTTTGTGTCTCTTTGTAGTCGTTTTATGTCTCTTTGTAGTTGTTTTACGACTCTTTGTGGTCCCTTTGTGTCTCTTTGTGGTCATTTTGTGTCTCTTTGTAGTTGTTTTACGACTCTTTGTGTCTCTTTGTAGTCATTTTGTTTCTCTTTGTAGTCGTGTGTCTCTTTGTAGTCGTTTTATGTCTCTTTGTGGTCATTTTGTGTCTCTTTGTAGTCATGTGTCTCTTTGTAGTCATTTTATGTCTCTTTGCAGTTGTTTTACGTCTCTTTGTAGTTGTTTTACGTCTCTTTGTGGTCCCTTTGTGTCTCTGTAGTTTTGTGTCTCTTTGTAGTTGTTTTACGTCTCTTTGTGGTCCCTTCGTGTCTTTTTGTAGTTGTTTTCTGTCTCTTTGCAGTTGTTTTCGTATTAGTTATTTCTCGTCTCTCTGTGGTCTTTCTGAGTCACTTCCTGGTTGGTATTTGTCTCTTTAAGTGTCATCTTGTAAATGAAGGCCAGGTAGGCCCATTCAGTAACCCTTTGATTCTGAAAGTGTCTAGAGAACCAGAGGAGTCGCCCCCTGGTGGACACTAGAGAGAATGCAGCTTTAACACATGAAGCTTTGACTTCACTGAGCAGAACTGGAGGTTGCCGGCCTATTTCCCCTAAACTCCAACCAGGTTTCTTTTAATAAGGTTTGCCAACATTATGAGTCTCTGGTGCCAGTAGACAGTGACCAACGTCCGACCCAGACTCAGAGACCGGTGTGTGACATCAGAGACCGGTGTGTGACATCAGAGGTCTGTTTCATGCCGTAGTCATGTATCTATTTCTATGGATGGAGATGGACTTGGTCTGCATGTAGGATGGAATCAGAAGCGTGTACAGTTTTGTGTGTTCCTTCGCTTAATCTCATATCATGTGTGAAGTTCATAACCTGTTACACCTCATACAGTGGATGGATCATGAAACCAGGTTTAATCATGATAAGATAAATAAATATTGCCTAAAAGCTGATCAGTCTGATGTGCACGTAAACAGACTAATGCTGACTGTCCTTTTATTACCTGTGAGGACTCTTGCAGCTGCTGTGTGTGTGTGTGTGTGTGTGTGTGCACTGTACACATTAGGCACCAGGGTTCTCCCTTAAACTGTAAACGGGGGGGAAGCACTTCAAGTGTTTTTTCTCAGAGCCGGGATACTTTAAGTCACTCAGGCGGCAAAGTCGTAGAAAACGTCTCTGTGGTCGTGCGGCGCTGAAAGTCTGACTCTGCAGTTTAACTCTGTCGGTTAAAACAGACCAGAGATCAGCCTCTAGTCCTGACTGAGTCAATGTAGCGCCGCGCTAGTCACCACCATTTACAAGCTTGTTGTAAAATCATGTTCTACGTTTTTTTTATGACCTTTTACACCAAACTCTGTTCTCATGTCTGGCTGTTTAGTGCAGCCTGAACATGAACTTTTCCCTGATGTACTTCGGTTACAAACATTGTGCAACACCTTCATCTATTTCTCTTTCTTTGTATCCACTGATTCTCGCTGGCTGCCGCTCACTCGCTCCGGTGTTGCAGATGCAGATTGTTGAAATAAGAAATAATGAGCCGTTCTAAGGAGAACCCTGGTTGCAGTATGTCGGGACGGTGATGACTCTACAAAAGACCAAATCATAAGACTCTACTCGCACTATGTCACCAGAAGAAACCTCAGAATGATGTCTGCCATGTTTGGCTCCAACAGTTCACGAACAGCTTAGCGAAGTCTTCCGGGCGTTACGTCCCACCAAAGACCAGAGGAGTCTTCAGTCCTTCGTTACCAAAGCGTTGGGTGTGATGCGGTGAGGACTTGCTGTACAAACGCACCAGAGCCCTGCGGAGACCGAGTCGGGACATCAGCTGCCGATGTCTCGATGCCGTCGTGGGGGATGATGCTGCAGGGTGGCGGCCCTGGAGCATCATGGAGTGCCGTCCAACTCCGTCTACCTCCGGCTCTGGGCACAGCGACGGGGGGGTCATGGCTTCATGCTCGGACAGGGAGGGTAAACTGTTCAAGTCCCCCTGTTTAGACCCCGAACCAGGAGACCAGGGTTTTCACATTATGCACAAAAAAAAAACCGCAGACTCGTTACCAGCGTTCCGCTGAGTCACTGCGTTTGGACCGAAGCAGGTGTGAGCTTGAACGTCTCCAGGCGGGTCGGTTTAAAGCTGCAGCGCAACTTCTACTGTCCAACACATTGTGTCCTTGTCTAATCTTAGCGCCAGTTCCAAAAAAAAAAAAAGAAAGTTGCAAAATGTCATCTATTTTGCACAAGAACATTTTCTCCATCAGCCTCGAACATTGTCGACAAACAAGCTTTTAATTTGAAAACCTTGTTTACGAAGAAGCACCTGCACTTCCTCCTCTTGTTTTGTTGTATTGTGTGTGTATTTTGTGTTCTTTTTTACACTCACAGGTGTCATCCACAGTTCTCTTGCTGTTTCGTGATCAAAGGTAAAAAATAAATAAAAAGAGAGAGAGAGACACAGAGACAGCCATGGAGGAGGGAGGACAGAGGTCCCCCCCTCCTCCCCGTCGATTTACCGAAGAGAGTCGGGGCGCAGCGGGGGAGGGGGGGGGGGGGTGGCTCACGGTCGCCCCTGGTTACCTAGAGGAGGGGCTACTGCACTCTGAGGCGGGGCAACAGAACTGATGGGCGATGTCGTCATCTTCCTCCTCTCTGCGAGACAAGACAGACAAACAGACGAGAGACAGAGAGAGAGAGGAAGAGCAGAAGAAGAGACGGAGAGAGCGTTGAAGAAGAAGAAGGTAGAGAGAAAGAGATATAAAAGGATGGTAGAAGAAGAACAGAATTGGAAAGGAGGGAAGAGAAGAAGAGCAGTCTGGTGATGGGGGTTTGAGTTGAGAGGTGCAGTCCTGCAGTCGGCCACCAGATGTCAGCGTTCACACATCTCTAACTCAAGGAATGACCTTCTCAGTTTTTACTTTTCCAGGCAGAGGTGAAGCAGCGTTCCCTCGTCGCCCCGGGATACAATTAATCTCTCAAATTATAAACTCCACACAGAGCCAAAGGTGAACAGAACTCACTTGAGTCCGGACATTTTCTTAAGGGGAGAGGACAGGACAGGAGGGGGGGGGGGGGGGGGGGGGGGGGTGAGGGATGATGTGAAATGTAACGGCAGGAAAAATAAGTGCAAATGAGTGCGACAATCAGGGCGCCTGTAGTCCATTACTTTGATCCCACTCAGTAGTTTGCACGTTTCCTTGTCTCGTTTAAATAATCTAAAGGTTTAAAAAACGAGCAACAGAGTGAGAGATTCCTATTGTTTTAACCGTCACGTTATCTAAATGTCTTTTATTTTCACACTGCTTTGCTGCCGAACTGTGTCTCAGATATTTAGTGCAGGTCTCGGATCAGGTTTCACTGGTTTAAGGGAAACGTTTCATATACAGAAAGAAAAAAGCCAGAAGCCAACGAAACGATAATTAAATAAAACTGAAAGATATTTTAGCGTAATATATCAACGTAGTTTAGACTTTTTAGATTTGAAAACAGCCTGATCATGATTGTTTTATGAGTAATTTTATAGATTTGAATGAATGTTTGAATCTGTCATTACAGTAGAGGTATTCACAGTGGAGCTGCTGCAGGTCTCAGGTCTGTCTTTGTGTTTCCTTCTTCATCTGTTGACCCATCAGGTCCAACTTCTTCATGTCATTTCTGCATGTTCTTCCTTTTAGTTGTATCTGTTTTGATCAACTATGGTTTTGCCAAGTATGTTTTTAAAGAGTGACACATCTATGTGATATGTGATGTTTTTTTATGTGAGCTACACCTCGTTAGAACGCTGTGCGTTGAGATCTTCATGATCGCTCTGCTGTTGTCTTCCTACACAACCGAGGAGGTGGAGCAGGTCGGATTAGCTCACCCTGTCATCAGCAGCATGAGAGTCAAGTGGTGAATGTGTGTGTGTTTATGCACAACACCCTCTGAAAACCTCCCCCCCCACTGGTGACTCATCCCCTCTCAGCCCTCACACACACACACACACACGCACACACACACACGCACACACATTCACAGAATTTGTTGAATAAATCATCTCTTCTCTCTGCATCTTTAAAGTGTGAATAAATGCATCACAGTGGTGCCAGTTAAGGTCAGACACTAAAGGCAAGAACATAGTTCTTAATGCACTGGTCATTGTAGAGATTTAGTTCTGTTTATCGTCCCTAACTCGTCTCCTTTCAGACTAGAAGATAGAAAACATTTAATTTGCTACTTTGTCTGTTTACGTCCGTAGACTTCTCCGAAATTCACCAAAAGTTACCATTAGATAATGCCTCATTTGCATATTTAAACACAGCATTTAAGAAAACCTTTTAGCCTATTCTCCTGTAGTGTCTCTGTAGACTGGCACCAATGGACCCTGAACATCTCAGTCCAGTTTGTACTGTTTCCAGTCAGGGTGCTTTCTACTGCTTGTTGACAAGAACTTGAGCTTTTCGTCTCCGGGATGGAGATGTGTGAGGACCACGTCAGGTTGTTTGTGATGCTGATTCCCAGGAACTTACAGCCGTTAACTTGCTCCACCTCAGCTCCATTGATGTAGAAAGTGGAGTTCTCTTCATGTTTGGGGAAGTAGTCCTGGGTGTACAGCGTGAACAGGAAGGGGCCCCAGCACGCAGCCCTGGGGAGCTCCGGTGTTCAACACTAGAGTGGAGGAGGTGCTGGAGTCTGTATGTGAAGAAGTCTAAAAACCAGTAGCAGAGTGAGGTACTGGAACCCAGAGTGCTAAGTTGATCAGTTTCATGGGGGAGATTGTGTCGAAGGCTGAGCTGAAGTCAACAAACAACATCCTGACGTATGTGGTGTTGGTATTGAGGGCTGAGTGGAGACGGCATTCACTGGTGAGGGTCCAGACTGGATGGGATGCTGTTTTTGTTCTGCTGGAGAACCAGTCTTTCTCAAAGTACTTCATCAGAATGGGGGTGAGTGTCATTCAGACTGGACATTGCAGATGTTTTAGGCACGTGGATGATGGTGGATGGTCTTGGAACAGGTGGGAACTCTCTCCTGTGACAGTGATATGTTGCTATCAGTTAGCTGGGTCGCACATGTTTCTTAGTACACGACCAGGAATGTTATCAGGCCCAGCAGCTCTACTCATATTCACTCTCATCGGGGTTATCCTCACAGCCTCTGAGGATACTGAAGCCATCATAAAAGGTGTCCAGCTCGTCTGGCAGCGAGGCCTCACACATGATGGGGGCTCTCCTAGTTGTATAGCCCGCAACATTCTGGATCCATGCTCCACATATCTGTAGTGTTGTTGGTGTTGAGGCCGGTCTCACCGGTCTGTCTTGACACCGCCAGCTTTCAGTCTTGCTCTGGCCGCGCTGTATGCTTTGTCACCTTTGTCTCTGGAGAGCACCCTCACCTCTCCATTCATCCAGGCTTCCTGGTTGGGGGATGATGTCATCTCTGTGATCATCACATCATCAACAATGCTGGTATATGATGTCACAGTCGATGTATGTTCCTTCAGATTGATGCCAGTCTGCACATTCAAAGCTTCATTCTGCAGCTTCATCTATCAACACTTTGTTTTCATACCAGCTTAAAGATTTACCCTCCATGCATCCGTTTCCTGGCTGTTTTTATTTCTATTTTGGAAGTTCAACCTCAGCGTCTAAACTGTAGTTTTTTGTTTACTACTTTCCACCAGATTGAGACATTTTCTCATGTTACATGCTATTCTCCTGGTGTCCACTCGGGGCATCACTGCTGTATTATGGAGCACTAAAGTGTTTGATGCAATGCATCAAAATCAATGTCGTTGCTAATCCTTGCCATAACACAGACAGTGAAGAAAAATGAAAACACTAGAAGTTAGTGTACAGAGAATAATATGTCTATTCTACATCAGAACGTTTAATTTTGGAAGCGACATATTTGAACCATTATCTCATTTCCTTATTGGCCACATTGATTCACGTTGTGTTGGAGAGACAGTTGTTCAACCTGCACATTGTCTCCCAGCTGATCTCAGTCTTCAGTTGTCGGGTCGCGGAAAAGGCGGCAGAGGCAAACAATTTATTAATCTTAATTTATACTATAAATATATTTACCTCTTGCATTCTATTTGTTCATGATTGTTGTTTCTACAGGCTGCTCTGTGTGAACAACGTTTTCAAATAGTTTTTGTCATGAAACAATAAAAACTAAAATAGCGATCACAGAAATGATAAAAATGAATGTAAGAAACCATTTAAAAACCTTTTTTTTAATGATGTCACCGTTGAGTCTTTAACTCTTAAACCGGCCTGCTTAAGGTTTAAGACGGGTTGATTCAGAGCAGCATGGGGGATGAGATGGGGGGGGGGACGGTGGGTGAGGCAAAAGAGAGAGAGAGAGGTGTGATGTGATGGTGTTTTGGGGAGAGGGTGGATGACAGAGAAGGAGCGACTGGAGAGGCTGCTTCACCTTTAGAGCTGTTATGTGTGTGTCAGTGGGGGGGGGGGGGGTTATTAGCACTATGGGGGAGGCAAGACGAGGGGGAGAGAGCAGGCTGGGGCTCCATGTTACGCCCAAATGTATTTAGAGCAAATTTGATGAATTTGACAACATTTATTTTGACAAAACAATCCCAACTCAAGGTCCACCAACTCGCACCCAGAGCTTTTACCAGCATCACATGGTCTTCACAAGCTCAGGACCTGGTTTACGGTCGTCTACTGAACTCACCATGTCAACGTTAAAAGCTACAGTCGTAACTGGAACACGAGTTCGGTTTGTCGAGAGTGAACTTTTATCTTGACTTGAGACTTAACATTTTATACGTTTTTAAATATTTTTCAGAACTAAATAAACTAAATGAAAATATTTTGGAGCCAAACATTGATAAGTTTGGATGACCAGCAAATAATATCGTTGAGGATTTCTGTTTAATAGTTATAAACCATCTGGTCCTCATGTGCTGTGCCCGATGTGTAGAATCCACTTAACACACTGACCCTAGTTGAAGCTTATTAAACACTGGGCTCAGTGATAATGAGAATCAGGGCGAAGGTAAATCATAACGCCGTGGCAACAAAGGGATCTGTATCTGCCAATACGGATCATTAACGATCAGCAATCGGTGTTTTATGATCCGTTGCCCCACTAGCTCTAATAACGTTAATATTAGAAAGTTAACGTTCTGTCTGTCATCATCAGGTATCACATGACCTCCCTGTAATCACTTTACCTCATAGCTTACTTTGACTTTTGCCTTTCATATGTATTTTTTAGTTTTTACTCTTACAGATATAAAGGAATGCATGTTAACATCCGTCTTTTGGTCACTATGTTATAATCTGGATGGAACATCTGGGCAGACATTCAACAGTGAGTAATGTTATTAAATGACGCGCGTCAAATTCACTCTCAATGCATCGGGGGGGGGTGTCACTGCTCCTCCCTGCTGGTGGATGTGGTGGTCGGGGGGGGGGGGGGGGGGCTACCAGGGTCAGTGTGGTGGGTGGAGGTAGATCGGAGGTGGGGGTGGGGGGGACTCTGGCCCTTACCTTGCCTGCTCGTGGTGCTTGGCGGGGGGCAGGGCGCAGGGAGGCTTGGGCAGACGGAGGCGCGCGGGACAGCAGTACTGATGGTAGGTGGCGTGGCTGTTAGGTGGTAGGCTGGAGGAGTAGAGAGAGGAGGAGGAAGAGGTGGAGGTGGAGGAAGGAGTGGTGATGCTAGTAGGGTTGTTGGAGGAACGACAAGAGGTGTTGGTAGTAGAACAGGTGGAGGAATAAGACCTGACAGAAAGAGAGAGAGAGAGAGAGAGAGAGAGAGAGAGAGAGATAGAAAAGATAGAGTTGGGGAGAGGGAGAAAGAGAAAAAAGAGAGAAAAATAAAGTCAAGAGAGAAACAGAGAAAGGTGGACAACAACAACAACAGACAGGCACACGTAAACAAACACAATTAGCACAGTTAGCATTACAGCACACTATCAGCAATAGCTTAGCACACAGTATTAATAGCAGCATGTAGCGATAAGCAAACAAGTATGGCTCGTGGTGTTAAAGCAAGAAAGCACATTAATTCTATCAGCATTAGCTTAGCACACAATTTTAACAGCAGCATAGCAATTAGCACATGTTTACAACTAATTATCTTAGATTATGGTTAGCATATCTTACCATGTTAGCATTAGCTTAGCATACAATGAATAAATGGCAGCAAACAGCAGTTAGTGCAAAGTCTTACGTCATACCAGCATACATTAACATTACATTAACATACTATCACAAGTGTTGGCTTAGCAGTTAGAACACACAATATATATCAGCTCATGGCTAGCACACAGTCAGTCTCTGCCATTAGCACTAGCGGTTAGCATCACAGCAGTACATGTATAGTGTACAGTGAGTCAGGAGAGGGAGGATGATGCACAGATGTAGTTTACTGTATTTCTTTCCGGAGGGAAAGAGGAAAGCCGGTCGTTTCCTGCCTGCTAACCATGATTGCGATTAGCTGTTTGGCTAATTCCTCGCTCCACTCATGCAAAGCTGTGGTTTAATTGTTTTACTGATGGTCTCATCCACATCAGGTACAGGTGTGGTACCCGGTACAATAATCGTTGCCATCCTTGATGTCTGTAATGGGCCTCGAACTTGTGACCTTGCAGCTAAAGGATGGTCTTGCTAACCCTTCGCTGAACCCAACCACCATCG
The DNA here is from genome assembly GCF_949748355.1 of Melanostigma gelatinosum. Classification (NCBI taxonomy): domain Eukaryota; kingdom Metazoa; phylum Chordata; class Actinopteri; order Perciformes; family Zoarcidae; genus Melanostigma; species Melanostigma gelatinosum. Next base: position 26,916,886 of record NC_136641.1, on the reverse strand, counting down.
GGCAAATTACCAATCTGTCTTCGGGGAGCTGTGTGATGAGTCTTACTGGGTTCACTGGCCCTGTCACATGTCTCCTTGACAGGCCTCACTGTGCTAAAGCTGAAGGTTACCATGTGACGTTTGAACCATAAGACCGTGAGGAGTTGAAATGAGCAGCCTTTACATGAATGAAAAGAAAGGTAAAGAAAGGATGCTATATTGCCAAATGTTAAACATATTTCTCCGTCACCTATCATCGTATGAACTAAAATGTGTACGTATGAATACAAACAACAGGAAGTGGGAACAAATCCTTAATAGCCTCAAGAGAAAGACTAGCGAGCTATTGAACTGTGCTAGCTTAGCAGTAATAATCAGAATGATTGAAATGGGTTTTAGAGCAATTGAACCTTTGCTAAGCCCCCCCATGCTGCTACTCGATCACGCTCTCACAGCAACGTAACAATGGAGCCCACACTGTCACTAACTGCACAAATATTATCAGACAAAGTGATTTCAGAGAGAAGCAGACAGAATGGTTTACAATATGTGTTTGAAGGATGAATCCAGGAAGTCAAACTGACTCATCAGTGAAAACAAGTTAAAAAGTTAAAGATAGAAGCTAAAGCTACAGATCAGAGTGAAAGTGAGCCACCACATCACCTGCAGATCCAGACAGAAGACAATGAAACAAAAAAAAATGAAACTCTTTATTCACTGTTACGATCATTACAAAGCAAAAGCAGCATGTGTTTGCATTCAGTATCTCTCAGTAGCTAGTAGACTCGCTAATGCTAGTTAACGATGTGCTAACGTACTCTGCTAATGTTAGCTTCACAGGTTTTTAAGGTAGAAACATAACGTTTAAGAAACATATTTCTCCTTCCAACCTCTCCGGGTAACAAGTATCACTATTACACAACGTTGAACCACGACGAGCTCCACATCCACTGAACAAGCCTGAACATGAAGAACATCTGAAACTATTGATGAGAGTCTGTGAAGCAGAGACACAGACTGTTTATAAGAAGTGGATGTAGTCATCGTGATGTCGCCCATTGGTTTGTGGACTGACGTTATAAAGCCCAGAGTTTGGTGATTTCGGCGTCGCCATCTTAGAATAAGGGGGTCACCAATTTGGATATTGAGAGGTTGTCTTAACCAACCAGAGCTCCTTTACGGAGCAGCTTTTTTACATTAGTTTAAAAAAGGATTAAACATTGTCAATTGTTTAAACATTGCCAATGAATACAAACATGATGGAGTGGTAAAAGAAGCCAAGTGAGCCATTAACCTGTGCAAGCTTAGCATTAACAATCAATGTGATTGGAAAGTTTTTTTTGGCTAAGCCCCTCCCCCCACGCTGCTACTCCATCAAGCTTTCAGAGCTAAGTTACCGGGGAGCCCACACTGTCACTAACTGCACTCCATGAAGAAATATCATCTAATTGTTAAACTCGTTCTCTTGTGTTCATACAGGTTTTAACAGCCCAACATGGTAAAAGTTATAGTTGCAAAGGGCGCCTGCGACGTTTCTCCAAAGAAACCAGGTCGCCGCAGATCAGCCTGAAGCGCCGATCCCCCGCTTCACCGAGCGGAGACCTTCTTCCTCACAGTTCATCCCGCTCGCTGTGAGGTGACAGTTTGCTGGTCCGCCGCACGGCTGCACACTCGCTGTCACTGCCTCTGGCTGCGGGCGTGATGATGTACGCCACGCCGCCCGAATGCACTCGGTGATACATCCTGGACGTACAGTGTAAATCCAGGCTGATATACAGAGACGGGAACGTCCTGTTGACCCTCTGTGCTGGATTCAGCTTGTATAACGTCAGCTGGAAGCTGTGTCTCTGCACTGAACAGCACTACAATTAACTCTACGTGGTGGAGGAAATGATTCTGCTGTTGTTTTTTTGGGATGCTGGCCTTATTAATGGAGCATAAAAGGTGAAACAGTTCTGAACCCCCCCAAAAAACGTATTCAATGAAAATCACATTTCTTAAAAGTTAAATTCACCCTTTGCTTTTGCTCCGCTTCCTGTCTTAGCTGAAAACGGAACCACTTAGATCGCAGAGAAACTCAGTAAACTCAGTGAAAATGTGAGCCTCCACCTTCATGTCCATTTCCATGACCATTTGTGGAGGGACGTTGTGTCAAACTGTGTTGGGTTTACTGCATACAACAGTTTGGGGTCAGATAGGAGGAAGAATAAGGAGAGAATATTTGCCTACAGCGGTTTGTCTCATAAATCAGGAATATGACGTTGTGTGTTTGTTAGGAGCAGAGACGGGCTATGACAGGCATGCTACAGCAGCTTACTATTGTGTAACCAGGCGGCAACCTCCGGTTCTGACGAGTGAAGCTGATGCTTCATGTGTTAAAGCTCCCTGCACGCCTCTCTACCCAGGCAATGTACCAGTTGTATTAGTATGGCGTGAACAAGCTGCCACTGCAGAGCAGACTGGAGCAACGCATTACCATACTGCTCCCATACTGCAGAGGGCGAGAGACACAGATACAAACAGAGGGGGAGGGAGAGAGAGAGGGGGGGGGAGAGAGAGACAGAGACAGAGAGCGAGAGAGAGAGAGAGAGAGAGAGAGAGAGAGAGGGGAGAGAGAGAGAGAGAGACAGAGAGAGAGAGAGAGAGAGACGAGTGCTGCAGAATGTGACACAGGTCAGACTGCCACAACCAGTTATTTTTAGATCAATAATCAATACATCATTGTCGTATTAAGTGCTACCTCGATCTAATTACTCCAAACTAATGACTAATGATGAAGGTAACTGGTCGGCCCAATTTCACAACTTTTCGTAGCTCACGTTTCCTTCAGTTATTCTTGGTGATATGAGGTTCACATGTGCCAGGAGACAGCGCTCCAAACACAAATAAACTTCAGTTAATGACAGATCTACACGAATCTTAAATTCTACCAAATCCTCGTAACACTGTCTTTACTAGAATCAGATGAGAAAATATCAGTTTTTCTTTGTTTTCCCTCGTTTAGCTTAGCTTAGCACACAGACTGGTCGAAAAAAAAAGTAAAAACCAGGTGGCAACATGTGGTTCTGCTGAGTTCAAGCTTACACCACCAAGAGTGCACCACCACCACCACACACACACACACACACACACACACACCGGCAGTTTGAGGGACGGGGAACGTTAGCTCTCTGTTGGGGGACTATCTGGAGCTGGAATGGTACAAGCTGGACACAGTTGGACTCCCGTGTACATGGCACTGGGTCTGGAGCCAAAGCACCTGGAGAGGTGCTGGACTCTCTCCTGTTGCCGAGTAACACTGCCAGCGAGGGGATTCTGGCTGTTAGAGTTTTTAATTTCTCTTCATTCAAGGTTCATTTATTGATATTCTACAACACAGGATCGCACACCAACACCCTGGACAGGTCACCAGACTATTGGGCTGACTTTGGTTTCCCGGACGCTGCCTGGTGTGTCATGGGAACAACGCAGCCGGATCACCAGTTGGCAATGTTTATGGTCCTTAAGAAATACAGATGTTTCGAAGCTTTCTTAAGAAATACAGATGTTTCGAAGCTTTCTTAAGCAGGGCGCAGATGTGAGTTATTTTTTTTACATTCAAAGCTTCTATTGAGATTTTTGAATTCCTGTCGTTATATTTTATGTCGTCATCAATCTACAGGAATAGGAACAACTTGATTGAGTGTTATTGCGGTTGTATAAATGTAGTGTATGTTGCTGTTAGACTGCAGTGAATATGTTGTTTTTGAAACGGCAGCAAATTTAGATTGAAGCAGAATATTTCGTGAGATAAAAACATGGTGTGGAAATCTATTATTTTGTTAAGAATGAATATGGTACAGCCCTAAAGATGACCATCTCAGCATCTTTGTGATGCTCAATTGATGTCAACAGGTGTGTGTGTGTTCACCATCAGCTCCCTGCTTTTTTGGACATCGAGCAGCAAAACTAAAAAAAAAAGAGACTCAAAAAGATTTTGTCACCTGTTTTTGTGTGAATCGTGCTGTCTGGGTTTATGTGGGTTCGTTATCTGATCATCTAATGAGTCTGTGCAGGTGGCAACACTTTCAACAGTTCATCCTCAACGTTCATCCTCAACAGTTCATCCTCAACAGTTCATCCTCAACAGTTCATCTTCAACAGTTCATCTTCAACATTCATCCTCAACAGTTCATCTTCAACGTTCATCCTCAACGTTCATCCTCAACAGTTCATCCTCAACGTTCATCCTCAACAGTTCATCCTCAACGTTCATCCTCAACGTTCATCCTCAACAGTTCATCCTCAACGTTCATCCTCAACAGTTCATCCTCAACAGTTCATCCTCAACGTTCATCCTCAACAGTTCATCCTCAACGTTCATCCTCAACAGTTCATCCTCAACGTTCATCCTCAACATTCATCCTCAACAGTTCATCTTCAACATTCATCCTCAACAGTTCATCCTCAACGTTCATCCTCAACAGTTCATCCTCAACAGTTCATCCTCAACGTTCATCCTCAACAGTTCATCCTCAACGTTCATCCTCAAGAGTTCATCTTAAACGCTCATCCTCAACGTTCATCCTCAACGTTCATCCTCAACATTCATCCTCAACAGTTCATCCTCAACAGTTCATCCTCAACATTCATCCTCAACAGTTCATCCTCAACGTTCATCCTCAACGTTCATCCTCAACATTCATCCTCAACATTCATCCTCAACGTTCATCCTCAACATTCATCCTCAATGTTCATCCTCAACAGTTCATCCTCAACAGTTCATCCTCAACGTTCATCCTCAACGTTCATCCTCAACAGTTCATCCTCAACATTCATCCTCAACGTTCATACTCAACAGTTCATCCTCAACATTCATCCTCAACGTTCATCCTCAACGTTCATCCTCAACGTTCATCCTCAACAGTTCATCCTCAACATTCATCCTCAACGTTCATACTCAACGTTCATCCTCAACGTTCATCCTCAATGTTCATCCTCAACATTCATCCTCAACCCGCACAATCAAAATGACACAAAGCCGGAGCAACACAGAGATCATCAGACTGAGAGATGCTGCATTTCAGTTTTAGCTGCTCCAGAGAAGGCCATGCCAACAGTGTTGTTAAGGGCAACCGTTTCAAATGAAGAAACATGTTGTCACGGTAACAAGGACTTCGTGCATGAGTGTGTTTTAAATAGATCCTCCGCTGCTGCTGCTCACAGTTGATTTACTATTTCCAATAGGTTACATCTGGAGTGTCCAAACCCCCCCCCCCCCCCAACACACACACACACTTGAAAAACCCAATGACTTGATGAGTCCATTGATTATTATACATATTGATGATGAATTCATTCTTCACCATAAACGCTCTTTCAAGAGCCGATAATACAAACTCAGGAGAGACTGAATCTCCTTCAGTATTTACTAAATGTACAAAATCATTGTTTTAACTATTTAGTGCCTAGTCATTAAGTCATTAATGTCTGTTTGTCGACTTTACATACGATACTTTTTAAAATGTGTCGATCACGTTGTGTGGCTACTTATGATGCACACAATGAGCTCCCCACACTGACGCTCTATATCTTTAGATGATTCACAGAAAGGTGGGTTGGATATTTTTTTAAAGTAAAAAATGTTGCTTGTATATTTAAAGATACTTTCACTTTATAAACTTGGAAAGGAAAAGCTTGCAAGTGTGCACCAACAGCAGAGAAATACCTTTGAATCATTAAAGTCTGTCTCTGTATCCAGGCGCTCATATGAACATTGAAATAGGATTTACTTATCGCTCTGTTCCAACATGTTGGGAAATACACTTGATACCACTCTCACGTCTGGCTGTTGTTAGCTTAGCTTAGCACAAAGACGAATCGCTAATCAACATGTCGCGTCTGGTAGTTAATAAGAGAAATATGAGAACATCTTCAGTTCATTTAGGAGGCAGGATCCACATGTAGGAGCTCAACCTTTATCTCTCCACAGTAAACAAACACATCTTGCTTTGGCCCATACTGCCTGAGCTGACACACACGCACGCACACACACACACACACACACACACACGCACACGCACACACGCACACGCACACACAGAGAGGTGGACTCCAGGGTGTTGTCCTGCGGCTCGGCTCTGAGAGGTAATTCATCACTGCTCTATTCATATCAGCTAGCCTAGTTTCCCCTGCAGCACACACACACACACACACACACACACACACTGCAGCGAGTGCATGCATGCACAGCAACACAGTGGCAGAGGACCAAATACCAACACAAACACACACTCAGGTGCAGGCTAGGCTGCTGATATTTAACTACAGTGCAGCTCCATTCAACAAGCCTGCGGCAGAAAGCACTGATGCAGCACACACACACACGCACGCACACACACACACGCACGCACGCACGCACGCACGCACGCACGCGCACGCACACACACACACACACACACACACACACACACACACACACACACACACACACACACACACACACACACACACACACACACACACACACACACACACACACACACACACACACACACACACACGCACGCACGCGCACACACACACACACACACACACAACCGGGCTGCTGCTGTCACACTCTCTGAACAGCTAGCAGATGCTGTAGTTCACATTCAACCACCAAACCAGGTCTCCAGGGTTTCTATTCAAAGGGTCAGGTCACCTAAAACATCGATTCAAATCCTCCCCCCCAAAAGAGTCTGGATCCTCGTAGACCAGCTGCTATAATCGAACAACAAAGGGATCTATATCTGTTAATAGGTATCATCAATGATCAATAATTAGTATTGGCGTCAAAAAAACGTGATCAGGAATCTAAACTTTTTTCTTTTGTGCTGCTCTGCTCTGTGTTCTGATCCGTTTGGTTTGATTTGCACGTGTCCGTGTGCAGTATGTGGCACATGTTATACACATGACTATATTAATATACAGTCATCTGTATGTCTGTCACCGGGTTCTGTGTGAGTTCACTCTGTTCCAATCACAAGAAGAGCACCAACGAGCGCTATGCAGGTTGTTGTCTAATGTAGAGACTTTATATGAGAAGTGGATGTAGTCACTGTTAGAGCTGTATATTGGCAAGCACCTCAATATATGATATATCGCTCCTTCCCTTTTATGTCCCATTCCTTCAGCTGCAGTAACTCCTCGATGTTTGTTCAGATTTGTATGCTTTTTAAAATTGTGATGACGTCACAAAACCTAATAGATGTCACATACAACGAATCTCTCTTCATTTGAAACTGAGAAGCTGAGTCACTCAATAATATCTCACATGAATTAAAGTCAACGAATAGCAGTTGTATTATATTCATGTAAAACAACTCAGTAAATTTGTTCACCCTTCGCCTGCTAGTCTTGCTCACGTACACGCTTATACTCAACAGTCTCAGGGAATTATCAACAGGCATTCTGGGTAATAAAGAACACCCCTAACTAGAGTGTGGAAGTATCGAAGTAAAGTTCTGTAAAGAACAAACACGTAATCCCTCATTAGCTCCGGCACTGTGTCGGGTATCTCTGATGACAGTGAGCAGCTGAAGACGTTTTTCGCTGGCAGCTTCTTTCCCAGCATGCAGTGCGGCCGTCCTCTCGGGTTGTGCGGTAGTGTGGATGGATTACCGACGATGTCATCAGACCGAGACGCAGAGCAGCAGACATTTTCTACCGACGACACGGGAGATACTGCACTGCTGGCCTCAATACACACACACACACACACACACACACATACACACACACACATACACACACACACACACACACACACACACACACACACACACACACACACACACACACACACACACACACACACACACACACACACACACACACACACACACACACACACACACACACACACACACACACACACACACACACACACACACACACAGTTGTGTTTTCATGACTTTTGGGAGACATCACATTGACTTACATTCATTTCCTGGAGACTTACCGTAACTATAACCGCTACCAGTCTAATCTTAACCCTAAATCTAACTTTACCAAAACCTTAAACCAAGTTATCACACTGAAATGTAATGAATGACGTTATGAGAACGTGCAATTGTCCCAATTTTATCCACTCAAAAAAGGCAAGTCCCCACAAGACTGGTAAAACACCTACATACACAGACACAGTTGTGTTTTCATGACTAGGAATGGGTATCGTTAGGATTTTATGACTACTAGTACTCTTATGAATATTGATTATCTGTACGGTTCCTTATCGATACTATTATCAGTTATTTTTGATTATATTTGAGAAAAAAAGACAATTAATTAAGAAGCAAAAAGACGAGTCCCCACAATGTGACAGTGTCCCCACGAGACAGGTAAACACAAACACACACACAGAATCATTTCCAGAAGACCGTGATAATAATACTTGAAGGTTTTTACTTGTTTCGTGATCTCTTGGATGTCCTTTCTGGACCAGAAGATGGAAATAAAGATAAGTCAAAAACAATCATATCTAGAAGTAGAGAATAACAGTTACCATGTCATAAATCATGAACAATAAAAAAGTTCTTTGATCATTTATTTTACAAAAATTGGAAAACACTGGAATCTATATATCCAACATGTTTTCAAGTGTTACCAATGTTGGAAAAAAATGGAGGCTTTTTGTACGATATATATTCTGGTATTCACATGTTTTAGCCTCTCCTCTCCCCTCCTCGCCCCTCATCTCCTCTCCTCTTCCCTCCTCTATCCCCTCCTCTCCTCCTCTCCCCTTCCCATTCTGGTATTCACATGTTTTAGCCTCTCCTCTCCCCTCCTCGCCCCTCATCTCCTCTCCCCTCCCCTCCTCTCCCCTCCTCTCCCCTCCTCTATCCCCTCCTCTCCTCCTCTCCCCTTCCCTCATCTCCTCCCCTCTCCCCTCATCTCCTCTCCCCTCCCCATCTCCTCTCTCTGGGTTTTGGGGTTCAGAGGGTTAAAGTCGGCATCCTTTCCTTTCAGTCAGCTGTTCGGTACAGAGCCGGACAGACGCACCATGAAAAATAAAACTCGTCACATCATCACATCAGCCGGCTGCCAGAATATTCTGGGTGCCATCTGTGTGATCTGCTGCCAGATATCAGCGTTTACAGCAGGACGTCACGCGCACATTAAAGCGCCTTCATGCAGCTAAACGTTTACAAATGAGTGTTTGTAAGTGTTTTTCACTCAGGTGAACACAGGCGGGGTTATTATTAGTGATATTTCAAGTCATATATTCCTCAGTTCACACTGGACAAAAGTTCATATTTCGGTATCGTTTTAAAGTTTTTAAACCATGCTGATGAGGACTACAACATGTAACCAACTAAACCCTTTTTAATTTAACAAAAGAACAAATAAACTGGAAGCTTATATTTAAACAGGAACCGCTTCCTGTTTCAGTGTCAAGAGTTTCACAATAAAAGCACCCTGAAACGAGCTGGAATTAACTTTAGCAAATCAGTTTAAACCTCTTCAATCAATATTTACAGTTCAATAATCAAACTCATTCCAGATCGAGTTCAACAGGATTCTGTGAGGAAGTTCGAATCATTTAATTTGAACTATTTCACGTGTAAATAAAATATTTTGACAAAATTAAACTGTTTTAAATAAGAGTTAAAATCGTTGGAAGTGAAGGAAAAAACAAAAACATAAATAAAACAGCTGATTACTTCGCTTATGTCAGAACAAATATGGATGAACACATGAATAAGTAAAGAAATGATTACTGAAGACTAAAAGTTGCACTCTCGCTCCTGCAGAGCTCATTACATCCACATTATGAAAGGGTTGCAGAACAAACAACTGATGGCTTCTTTTCCATAGCAACGGGCGCTGAGGCTCATGGGTATTGTCGTATTTAGAGCTGACAAAAGGTCCTTTAACCTCTAAAATCAGCTTCTTAGTTGCCATACTTGTATTTATTTGTTACTTTAAAGGTGTTGGGATTGCTGCTGGTAAGAGTTTGATTTACTGCAATTGCTCTTTAATCTCTGTAACTTTGGCATTATTAATCTTCACTTTAAATAGACACTTGACACTTTAATAACAGACTTATTTGAAGGTACTTTTAGTTTATTTATTCCATTGTAAATGTTCATTATTTGTTCTTAAATGTCTGAAACTATTGCACTGTGTTTATTGGCACACACACAAATCCAAAAACCCAAATTCCTTGTATGTGCAAAGGTACGTTTGATTCAACCACAGATGAAAATACATTTTTAGCGCCGTCTGGTCCGACGTTACCCGTCCTAGATTAACAATGAAATAAAGTGTTTCTACTTCGAGGAACATTGAGATCATTTAGAGGAGAGGAAGATCAGAGTGGGGAGGAAACAGCAGCTCTCAAGAAGAGTATTCTATAAAAGAGGACATTTTGGCCTGGATGTGGTACGTTAGCACGTTAGCACGTTTAGCATTCGTTTGCCGATGGGTTTACATTTTCTGCTTGGTCACAGCGACGTCGCTCTGCGTCACAGCGGCTCAGCTGAAAATGCAAATGTGTGAGCAAGTGGATGGAGAGAAAAAAGAGAAAGCTGAAGAGGAGCCGAGTGTGTCTGCTGTTATGAAACCTGTGGCACTTTCTCCTTCCTCCACCTCCTCAGCTTATACCCAGCTGTTGCCATGACAACGCAGCATTTGTCCCCTCCTCCTGGAGGAGGAGGAGGAGGAGGAGGAGGGCGGCTCCACCTTCACCACCACCAGCCAGCTCGTGTCTCATTTCCATGTTGCGAAATATAAGCGACAGACGGACTGAGAGAGGGAGGGAGAGACGTGACGCTGTGCACAATTTACTGAAGGTGTGTGTGTGTGTGTGTGTGTGCGCGTGTCAGATGATATCAGTCTTGTTGATTGATGGTGTAATGATTCTACAGCTGACCTAGATGTTGACACACACACACCTATACACACTCTCTCCAATTAGATTGTGTGAGTTGCAGGGTGACTACGGTGAGCCGGAGGGGACAAGTTTGATGAAGAGGTTTTGAGTTTTTTGTGACTAAACTGGACTGGAAATTATTTAAGAAATGGTGTAATGCATTAAAAGTTCATTTCAGCTGTAAAAAAGTGATTTTCTGTGACAAGATGTTGATAAAGATGTTTCTCTCAGACCAGTCAGAAACCAGAGAGACAAAGACGTAATCCAGGGAGCCCCAGTATTATTATCATCTGCATCTTTTATATCAAAGGCCGTGTATTATGTATAACAAACCCATATAGACTCTGTTTAGTCCAGTCTTAAATTATTAAACCAGTTGAATAAAAAATAGTCAATAAATATTCCATATTCTGGTTGTTTCTTGGTTTATTTCCAGGTGAAAAGGCAAACAGCTCTGTGAGGCACGTTATGGTGTGTGTGACTCTAAATGGACCATAATGTACTAAATGAACATCATGCTGTATTGAAGAAGACTTGAAACTAGAGATTGAGGCATAAACTCATGTTTACAATGTTTACTGAGGGAATAAATCAAGAGAGAAGTAGAGTCATTTTCTATAGACTTCTATACAACCAGAGGAGTCGCCCCCTGGTGGTCACCATGTAGGGTGAAGCTGGTTTGATAATCACCAATACAGCCTGCATCAAGTTGAAGTTTAATACAGATACTGATCAGCTGAACTCAAACGGCTTGAATTAAATCCAAAAGTGTAACATGATTTTAACAAGTAAATAAATCACTGTGTGACAACGACGTACGCGTGCAGCACTTTGTGTGAGCCGACCTCATTAAGAAGAGCCGTGTGCTCGTCTGTCATCGGCCTCCTGCCTGATCCGAGCGGTTCGATTGGTGCCGTTTTGTTACTGGAAGCATGTTTAGCTCAGGAGTATCCGGCACCGGTCAGCGCTGATGAGGAGCTTTTAGTCGACCTCCGATAAACTACTGAGACAAGACTTTTAGCTTGCTTACGCACGCATACATACACCGTGAGACCTTTCTTCATGAATTTAACACATGGAGGACGCTGCGTGAGCCTCTACACTTGACAGGATTGTTTCCAGGACACTGAAGAACTACCACACACACACACACACACACACACACACACACACACACACACACACACACACACACACACACACACACACACACACACACACACACACACACACACACACACACACACACACACACACACTGCAGCTGACCGAGCTCATTTACACTCCTGGTATCGTCATCAGCACACAGAGGACGAGATGTCGGCAGCTGTTTACAGAAACAGGGTCAAAGAGGGAGAAAGAGAGATGCTATCAGAAGTCCAAAATTAAAATCCTGTCGACATCGTGTCCACTTTGTGTTGCTGTGAGCAGGAAAGGGCTCAAATAACAGAAACATCATGGAGATCTATTCTTGGAAAACACAGAACCGGTGGCCATTAGATCGTCGTGGTCTGGATCCCACTGTGATCAGGTCTAACTAAATGGAAATAAAATAAAGAATAAATGAAATCTATTCATATGATTGGTTGTATTTGACTTTTACTTTTTTGTTTCATACCACAGACGTATATAAGAAGTGGACGGAGTCACCGTGATGTCATCCATTGGTCTGTAAACTGGTGCTAACTAGAACCATATAGGGTTCTTCAGCTTGTCCTCATATCCATAACCTTTTGTAAAAGAAAATTCCACCAACCCCTTCTTTGGTGTAATGGTTCCACCCAGAACCCTCTCTGGAGGTTCTATACAGAACCTTTCCACCTTCTAACAAGAACCCGAGCAGGGGTTTCTACTAAGAACGCCTTTATAGTCTTGAGAGTTTCATCTAGAACCCCTTCAGGGGGTTCTAACAAGAGCCCTTTTATATTTCAAGGGTTTTCTCTTGAACCCTAAAGGGCTGACTGTGCTGCAGTGTGACCCAAAACAATCCACAGTTTTTGGGGGGTTGTGGTTCTGGATTGTTCCCTTATAAACACCCACGCTTTTAACAATCCTTGAAGAACTCTTTCTTCTGAAAAAGGTTCTGTGGATGAAAAGGGTTCCAAATGAAACCTTGCAAAAACGCTTTCTTCAAAATATAGTTCTTGTTTGATATTCTTCATTTTACCTCAATTGCTAAAAAGACAATCACTGATCAGAACCCAGTTCTCGGCCACATTTAAAACCTTTATTTCTCACTTGATGTGAGGTAACAAGAGGCCGGGGATGATGTGACTGAATGAATGTCACCGATAGCTGAAACACTGAGTTTCCTAATGACAAAGAAACTTTTTATAACCGGTCACATTCCCACTGATCTGCTCAATAAGGTCTGTATCAGCGCAGACACCAGATATGAGTGTTGCTGGAGTTTTAACCCTTTTAACAGAGTTTCTATCTCTGCAAAAGGAAAGATAAGTAGAGCCCAAACTGCAGCGTCGCCTCATTCGACTCAAGACTGAAAGACGACGCTCATGTGACCGGCGAGTGAAGCTAAGCTAGCACTGTTGCTAGCATCTGTCTCCGCTGGCTGGGATTCATTTTCTTTCAACATTGGTAAATGTAAGTTACATTAGCCGGACTCCAGGTTTATGCAAAGGCCCAAAAACCAGATGTTGCTATCCAGATAGAGATCAAAGGTTAATGCCAGGAAGAGACAAGGAGGGAAGGAAGGAAGGAAGGACGTAAACACGGAATCTGCAGAAGAGAACAGAAAAGTGAACGATGCATCCTCTTTAAATTCCTCCTCTCTTCATCCATGTGAATCCTACAGATCTGACTGCTCCACACCCACACTGCAGAACATCTCTCTCTCTCTCTGTTCATCACCATAACTGCTCTCCATCAGTCTTCCCCTTCGATACGATCAACGAGATGTCACAGCACCGATGTCTAACGATGGTTATGGCACCGTCACGTGTTCGTATCATCTAAAGGTTTCTATAATCATCGTACCAGCAGAGGTTGTGGTCCTAGAGTTGCAATTATAATAATGACTACATATATCTGGGGGTAAACCAGAGTGTGCCCTTTGAATACGAGCTGAAACTGAGGTCAGAGTAAATCATCGCGATTATACTTTGTGTGCAGCTTCTCATTCTGTTCAGAAATGTCCACCCTGAGATGTTGCTGAACACGAGGCGACAGGACGCCGAGTTCACTCGCTTACTCGTCTTCACTCTTGAATCTTTAATTGAAAATGTTTAGGATCATACCGACGTTTTTAAAATGTCTAATTCGAGTTCAGGCTGCTGTGTGTGTCGTTGACACTTAAAAGCGCTGTGATGAGTTCATGTGCTGCCAATCACCGAGCTGCTCCCCTTCGTGGCATCCGTCATGTGATGTCACTTTAAAGCCATGTCGAGTTTGTAAATGCATTAAGTTTGCTGAAAAGAAAGGATGCCACAAATCCTGAGAATTTTAGTACCAATAACGGTGAAATTCCACGATTTTGGATGAAATAAAAAAAATCACAAACTAAACAACAATCCACTTCAACAGACACTCCTTTGTTACCTTTTGCTTACTGGTTTTCACAAATGTATCATGAATCACTGATGATCCCCCTGAAGTTTTTCATGTGTTCATCATGTTCATCATGATGAGGTTATAATTTACCTTTGCCAAATACTAATTTTTACTGAACAGAGCTTGAATGCATCATAATGTAACCCGATGGAACCTCCGTAAACTTTAGCGGTTAGCTCCGTTATTTAGCCGAGCAGGACTTGTTACCGGCTAACGTTTAACTAGCTCTGCTCCTGACAAACTGTTGCTCACAATGCAGCATTATCTGGGAAGTTTGTTATATCGTCCTTGGGCCCACGGGACGCCATTGGCCTTAAGCCCCGATTCCTAGGACATGCAGAAGCTGCGGTTCCCTAGAGAAATGGGTTATCAGAATTTTGGCATCGACTTGCTACCGAAGTATCGTTTCTTGCGACATTCCTATATACAAGTCAATTGGCTTGCTCATAAGCTTTCTGGCTACTAGCCACCCACCAAGACTAGTGTGGCAAACAGGACCTGGACTTTTTGAACCATGAACCCTTAAAAACCCTCTAAATGTCATCTGCATGTCAATTTCAAAATGGCTACGATAAGAGAACTATAAACAACCGAGTGTAAAGCTCGAAGTTCACAAATGCAGGCGTTTGAAGCGCCTTTGTAGCAAAATAGGACCATGGACACAGTTTGTACCCAATGCTTTATATGCTTTTCATTGCAATATGGCTACCATAAATGAAATCTATTTAGAGAAAATATCTGTGCGACAGAAGTTTAAAACACTCAACACTCAAAGTTCAGAACGTTTCAACTGCTCCTTCATGTCCTCCAATATTTTCTGCCTCCTTGTTCTTTCCTGCTTCAGCCTGAGGTGCTGCAAGGTAAATCTGTGTGAGGGTGTTTATAATGCTGCATCATGCCCAATACCAAATCACCCAGAAACCGGTGTGGGCAACTCCTGCCACATGCCATCATGCCTCCGTTCCATAATCTGCCCCAGTGCAGTGTGGGATTTATTGGATCACACTCAGTGACTTGAAGAGGGGCAGCGAGCAGCCTGATTGTACAGTGAGATTTCATAACGAATCAGCCTCATCTCCACTGCTGGCAGACTCCATCATTGTTTTTCTGCCTGGTACATCATTTGCAAGCTGGGGGTCAGTTTTTTCTCACGATATAAGCTGTACCTGAACGTCTCATGACTCAGGGCTTCGAGGATTTTTTAATTTTTTTTCCTGCGCTTTGATTCCTCAGATGTATGAGAGCTTAGAAGCCAAAGCAACAGTACTATTAAATCTGTCTCCATGAGTCATCGCTGCGTTCCCCCAGCCTTCATCTCTGTCGGTAGCCTCTCGACTCTCGCTCTCTCTGTGTTTGCAGAAGAGAGGAGGCGATGCCCCACGTCCCCCAACGGCAGCGCGAGCTTAGCTTTAAGCGCTTCCAAACAGCGAGCGAGGTTAAAACCATTTCAACTGAGTCTTGTCCTTCTACGGTTGCATGGCAACACCAGTCGCCATGACCGGCGCTTCCCACGGACAGCAGTTCAGTGTTACCGGTTACAAAAGGAGCTGCCTGGTGCATGCACGGGACAACTGCAGCCCTGTCGCCTATGAGCAGCACACGGCCTCGTGCACGAAGGCCCTGTCGGTCTCAACACTTCCTGATAGGATGCTCTAAGATAGCGTTGCCAGGCAACAAACCCAACTCCAGGCAGCGAACTTGATTTCTGATTGAAAAATGTATTCAGAGCAACAAGATGACGACAGAACAAGAGCAGCAACCAAACGCTACTGAGATAACCATGGTGATTAGTACAGCCAACACAGCGTGATTTCTTGATGGCAAGACCAACCGATCCTATCGCTGAGCAAAAGTATCCGTCACATGACACCGTTCAGTCTGCGCTCCGCCAACTATCAGTGTGAGAGATGCTGGCGTCGTTTAGTTCGTCTGTCTCGGGAGTCTCGTGCTCTCCTGCAATATGTAAATTCTCACCACAACCTCCCACTCTGTAGCACTATTAGCTGATAGATGGATGAATAATTATCAACCCTGTACGTCCACCAATCGCAGCACAGAAAGAAAGCACAGGGGTACCAGCTGGCCCCTCTCCTTTGGAGGAAGAAACACTTCAATGTTAGACTTCAACAAGTCACCTCTCCTATGTGGTTGAGTCCAAGACGCTTAAATCACATTCAGCAAAACAGCTTTGCCTTCAAATCTGTTGCTTGCTCCTTTTTTTGCCAGCGAAGAATCAAGCAAACAGATGTTTCCAGGTAGAAGGGAACACGTGGGCACATATTTCATGGCTTGCACAAAACCTGCATGAGAAAAGCTGCAAAGTTAGTTGCGATCAAAGTCAAAGATATACACGAGTGTTGGCAAAACAGACAGTGAGGTTGACAGACCGGCAGCCATGCTTGAGTTTGGACATTTTGTGATGTAGGATGCCATATTAACGCCAATGCCCTACAGTAGTTTAGAGGCAAATGTTACCCATTAGAAATGGCTGACCTTAATATCTAAAGAAGCATTTGAATGTACCAACCATGAAATGTCATTGCTTTAAAAACAGAGTTCTTCTGAGGGAGCCCTTTGATACATGCATTCAATGCCAGCAAAAAGTTGCCAACCAGCAGGTAGAGGGTGAACTTTGTTAATTTAAATCCACTGTTGGGATCAGGTTCACCTTCCTCTCGTGTTATCTTTGGCTTTGGTTGTAGTAAGTAAACCTTAAACTCTAACTTACGATTTCTGGTGGTGGAGGGTATGGGCGTGGTGGTTGTTGGAGGAGTTGGCTCTGTGCAGGCGCTCAAGCCTCTCCTTCTCTTTCTCCACAAAGTTGGTGTTGGTACCAGTGCTGGTGGAAGGCATTCGGGTCAGTCGGCTGTGGGGCCGTGGCTGATCCCTGGGTGGGATCGGAGGAGGCGGAGGTGGAGCCGGAGCTGGGGAGGAGATCGGACCTGGGATTTGGGTGGGGATCGACATGGAGATTGGGGCGGAAGCCGGAGATGAGACCGTTAACGGCGTTGTACTGGCGTTGTTGGAGCTGTTGTAGGAGTGGTGGGTGGAGGAGGAGTGGTGGTGGTGCTGATGGTACTGGTGGTGGTGGTGGCTGTGGTGGAGGGGGATGGAGGAGGGAGGCTGGGGAGGAGCTTGGTATTGGCTGTTGTGGTGGTGGTGCTGGTGGTTGTGATTCTTGGCAGAAATGGATGTCGGTACGGTCTGAGTCGGCGGAGGTGGCGGAGGAGGAGGAGGGAGAGGAGGCTCGGGAGGAGGAGCAGGCGGAGGAGGGGCAACGGGTTGCCGGTCCAAACGCAGATCCTTGTTCTCCTGGCTGAGCCGGTCCAGTTGGACCTCCAGCTCCTCGATTCGGCGCCGCTGAGTTTCCAGAAGCTTCTGTTGGCTCTCGATGATGTTGTTGAGTTCAAGAAGGTACTCCACGGCCCGGTTCGGGCTTTCTGGGCTGCCCTGGCCCGGGCCTTGATTAGCATCCATTACTTTTCTGGTCTGAGAATTAGCACAAAAGGAATGGCTCAATAACAGCTGGGAAAAGGCCCAGTGACCAAGGTTCACTGCTAAAGTCTAAACTAGAGGGCCCAAATGCTGTTGGCTGTTACAGTTGGTTAGATCCAGGTTGTACACTGAGGCTCAATGCTTAACTTCTGCAGTCGATGAAATGCTGCCTGAGTCAGGGGGCTATCCAGACTATGCACTCTACTAATCTAGTCTACAACCTAAAACCTAATGTCTAAATAACTACAAAAGTAAACCCTATGGCCCTAGGACCCTACACTTTAAAAACTAAACTACCCTTCACCCTCCCCCCCACCAGAGGTAAGTGGGGGGGAGAGGACTTTTTCTTCTTTGAGTTCTGATTCGAAGATCAAGATGGACCTCGTCCTCGCTGGCTCCAATCAGAGAGGTTTATAGAGTCGTCGACCATCCCCTGGTTCAGTCAGCTGTTTCTGTTGGGGTTCAGGCCCATGACGATTAAAAAACAGAACAAATAAAGAGAGAGAGAGATCGTCTTCTCCCCTCAACAACAACAGTTTGTCAGTGCGTCAGTTGTATCCACTCATTGCACTCCATGCAGAAGATCAGAACATTGGTTTCAAAGAAGCAGGTGTGGAGACCAACGCTGACGGACACTTTATTTTACCCTCTGTGTTAAAGATGCACATTATCATTGTTGAGAAGTTGTAGATTGTCCAGCATGAAGTTTTTTTTTCTTTTCTCCATCCGATGCTGCTGAGGAGATGCAGACTGCAAGAGCTTCCAAAACAAGCTAGCTAACCACAGGCTTCCCTGTCGTGCCTCATAATAAAATCCTGGGATCTGAACCCCTGTGGTTAATTCTCCAAAATCAAGAGTTTTCTGAGCAGAAAAAGAGACCAGTTCAGACCTTCTCCATCAACAAAACCGTTTGGAACCAAACCTTGAGAAATCAACGGAACCTAAAGCTCCACAAAATTAAAAACGTAACGTCTGTTGAAGATCATCTCCTGACAAATGTGGAAGAGGAGAGGTTCGCCTCTTCCAGGTCCATGGGTTCACCGGCAGGACTCGGCCTGTCGCCCTGCAGTCGCTCTGTCGGAGGAAGTGGTGCGCGAAGGTTAAATGTCATGTCAGATGTTTGTCTTCTTCCTGGATGAAGCGAGGCATCTGGGATTCACCGTCATTATCGTCCCTCTGGAGGGCATATCCAGGTCCTTCTACATGTCATCCATCCGTCACATGAAAAAGAAGAAAGGAAAGAGTAGATGAGTAGATGAGAAGAGAGGAAGAGTATAAAAGAGGAACAGCAGAGTCAAGTGGACATATGTAATGTATTCCCCTTCATTTTAGTTGACTTACTTCCCTTTTTATTCCAATTTAGATTTTCTCATCGTCTCATCGTATGTAGTCTCCATCATTTTTGTTTTTGTTTCTTTCCCCTCCTTCGTGATCCTTCTTTTCTCTTTTGCTCTCCTCATGTGCCGTTATCGTCCTCCATGTATTTCTGTCTTTTCATATGGCTGTTACTGTCTCATCTCCATCCCTTCTCTCTCTCTCTGGTTGCTAGGGGTGTGAGATCTCTCAGAGCCCATACATACCAATGACATGCTCTGTCTAAGCCATCAGAGACAAGAAAAATCATCACACCCCATCAGCCTCTCCTCCTACACTCGATCACTATCCCTCCCCCGTCGTAGTCCAGCTCTTTTGGTCTAACAATCTCTTTCTTTGCATTTTCTCCTCTGTGTTATCACTTTCTCCATGCAATATTCAAAGATGATACTGTAGATTCCAACACTGCTCTTGGTAGCCACATGCAGGACAACTGATTAGCTGCCTGGTGATATTCAGCATTGTGACGAATATTGCATGAGTTAATTTCATCAACCGATTGCTGATTTTGACGATGTTATACTTTGGCTCTGATGCAGCCGCCTCGCTTTCTGTAGTCTCACTCAATGTCCCGCCCACAGCACTTTCTGATTGGTTACACATCCTGAGGAATAAACATCACAATCCTCTACACTGAAGTTGCAAAAACACCCAGAGTCACCGCTGGTAACGTTATGCCTCGATAGGTCGCAGCTAAAAAAGTAAGAATGAATCACAAAACAAAAATAGTTACTCGATGTAACTTCAGTTCCATGAGTACAAAGAGAGGAAAACCTGTG
This sequence comes from Melanostigma gelatinosum, assembly GCF_949748355.1. Taxonomy (NCBI): domain Eukaryota; kingdom Metazoa; phylum Chordata; class Actinopteri; order Perciformes; family Zoarcidae; genus Melanostigma; species Melanostigma gelatinosum. Next base: position 26,896,798 of record NC_136641.1, on the reverse strand, counting down.
TTGTGCCGTAGACTGTATATGAGAAGTGGACGTCACCCATTAGTTTGTGGAAGTGATGAACGGAAGTGATCATATCTGGACTGAGGAGGAGTGACGACGCCGTATACATCTCTGGTGTCGACCTGTCAATCAGCGTGTAGCCCCGCCCTAAAGCATCCCCTGCTTTATGGTCTGTGTGACTCTAAATGGACCATAATGTACTAAATGAACATCATGCTGTATTGAAGAAGACTTGAAACTAGAGATTGAGACATAAACTCATGTTTACAATGTTTACTGAGGGAATAAATCAAGAGAGAAGTAGAGTCATTTTCTATAGACTTCTATACAACCAGAGGAGTCGCCCCCTGGTGGACATTAGAGAGAATGCAGCTTTAACACATGAAGCTTTGACTTCACTCGTTGCCACCTGGTTCCACACATGCACAGTAGATTGCAGACTTGACACGTCAGTGCAGCTCAGCCTTAATAAAGTGACGGTACGCAGACGCTCTCGTATTCAAAGTATAACTTCAGCTGCACAAAGACAGGTGCACAGACGTGAGCTGACAAGGAAGCGTTTGGATCTTTTAAACTCTTTCTCCTCACATCAAACAGACATTCTCAAAGCTCCTGAAAATTCCCAAATTCCTCCGCTGATCAGAGTAGCGCTTCAATCATGTTTTTGCTTTTCGTCTGGACGGAGGCTCTTGAAAAAAACATATTTGTGTGGACAGGACTGAGAAGCAAGGAAAACAAATTACATTTTCTAAATACCTGTGTGGACGAGGCCGAAGACATTTCTTGATGCCACATGGAGTCACGAATATGTAACGTTGCTGCTTTGCCAAACGTTTCAGCTGTAGCTACAGTTGCGTTTTCATGAATTTTGGGGACATAACATTGACTTACATTGACTTCCTGGAGACTTACCCTGACCTAAACCGAACGTTAAACCAAGTCCTCATCCAAAAATGATCATTTTGTCTCCATGAGGAAGGTGAGTCCATAAATATGGGACTGTCGAAACAGATTCATGTCCCCACAAGTCATGAAAACACGCCCACACACACACACACACAGGGAATGGCTAGCTCTTTGGTCTCTGTTGCAAAGCGGCCAAACAGTTTCAGTTTTTATATCTCTTCCCATTAAGCACATTCAATTATTCATGACTCACTAACTGACCACCATCCCTCTCTCTCTTTGTCTCCGTCAGGCGCTCTCTCTCTCTCTCGCTCTCTCTCTCTCTCCTTTGCTTCCTGTTTCCGTTTCCAAACACATCATTTACGAAGCGAAGGCAGAAACCGAGGCGTGCGTTTAGTAACGTATAAAGTAAGTAAGTGTGATTGTGACATAACGAATGGCACAATAAGCTTTAAACGTTGTTTTTCTAATTGAATAAATAGTTCATCAACTTCTATGAATTCTGTTAAGTCTGGCTCTGGTAGTGACCAACTTCCACAGAATTTATGGAGATTCATGGAGAGTTTCAGCTCCTCGTCGATCCGTCCGGCCTCAACTCTACTGTTTTGGTTCACGCTCACTGCTCTTATAGCGTCGCTTTCAGAAAAGAAGCTGTGAAACAACACCACTGTCCTCTACCTGCACACAGATCGACACCGGCGGGTGAACACAGCGGAGCATTGAGCAGCTGAAGATTCGAGGTGGTGGAGACCAAAAACAGAGCTAAAAGAGAGAATATTGGAGGTGACGGAATGAACGGTCACGTTGCTATGTGACTGCTGGATGTTCAACATAAAAGGAGTCGATATGTCAATGTTGTGTTCAAGCCCCACTGGAGGCCACCAACAAACAAACAAAACACTTATTGCATGTTTTCCAAAGTCATGAATGAACTTAATGCTCAGTATTTGAGTGACTTGGTCCTTTAACGTGAGCTTCTTCTAAATGAGTCATTTACCGTCCGACATAATTACATTTTCTGGGTTTTAAATTGCAAAACGAGCTCTGGAATGAATCCTCAGTCTTCGTGCAGTTCCTACTTTACACACACACAGAATTGATCAAAGTGCCGGCGGTTTGAAAAGGCTTTTTTCTCGTATTGGGATTTTTATATTCAACAGTAGCTGGACTTTTTTTTAATTGGCCAATTTTACAGTCATGATATCTGCCATCGACACACACACACGGCAGCCTACTTCGACATCACGTATGTGCACGCACGCACGTGAAGCAGATCACACACAAGCCCATGCATTCATCGCACACTACGTACTGCACATGCACGTACACACTCGCATAAAAGTCCTCATGGCCTATATAGCCAACAGTCGCACATACATGACATACAAATACGAGCGTGTGTGCGCACACACGCACACGCACACACACACACACACACACACACACACACACACACACACACACACACACACACACCGAGACACGATGCAGAACCCAGAGAAAAAGCAAAAGGAATAAAAACCAGGAAGAGTCTCACAGGTTTCAGTGGCTCCTGCAGAGGTGATGGAGGGATGAAGGTGGGGGTTGGAGGAAGAGGAGGAGGAGAGCGGATTATTGATCCCTGCTCATCCCTCCATCTCCTCCTCCGCTGCTGCTGTCACCATCATCTCCCTCCGGAAAAAAAACAAGAAAGAAACACAGTAAACTCGTCTGCACCGTCTTCTTGATCAGATTTTGATCAGTTGGATCCTTCCTTCGTTCCCTCTCTCTTCCTTCATGTATTCCTTTGCTCGCCTCACTGCTGCAGGCCCAGCTCCTCTTCCTCCTCCTCCTTCCTCTTTTCTTCTTGTTGCCGAGTCAATCTCTTCCTAATTATCATTCCTCTGCGTCTGACAGCCGAGCGATCCGCTGCTGCAGCGCTGATGATGCCCTTTTCTCTCCCTCTGTATGCGCGTGAGGACGGACGGCGCTCTGGTTATTAGCACTGGTCAAATATTAGGTTGTTTTTCTCTCCTCCGCTATTCTGCCGTAGGAAGAAGAGGAGGACGGAGGGGAGGAGGTGTCGAGTCCAGACTGGTAGCCTGGATAGATGGATGGAGGAGGTGGGAGCAGGAGAGTGAAAGGAGGGAGGAAGTGTGTGTGTGTGTGTGTGTGTGTGTGTGTGTGTGTCCAGAGCAGAGAAGAAAAACGCACACAGTCACGCGGCGACAAGCGCAGAAATCACACCACCGCTGGTTTACCGCACAAACATCACACATGCACTGGAGAGGAGGGCAGAGTCTGTGGTACAAGTGCTGAAGGACACAAACTTCAATATTATACAAATATTATGGAGGAAACAAATGCTACAGAATCATAGACCGCAGGTACGAGATACTGGAGTGATATTATAATTCACTGTCAGAGTTCCAAACTAACTCGTGTCTGTCGTCCGGTAGTCACAAAAACATAAAATAAAAACAAATAAAATAGAACATAATCAAATATAATAAAATAGAACAGAATCAAATGTAATAAATATATAATCAAATTGTAATTAAATTAAAAATAATTTTAATAATTCACTGTCTTATATCGACAAGCAGGAAATCCTCACATTTGAGAAGCTGGAACCAGCAAATGTTTAGTTTTGCTTGAAAATAACAAACGATTGAAACGATGATTAATCGATTAATCGTCGTATCTCTGCTACAGAAGAATCACATGACTTCCAACTCATGTAAAAAAAACTACACTTAAAAGTAGAACACAGACTAAATTGTAACAGGAGCTACTTCCTGGTTGGACAGACAGGTTGAATGAACCAAATCGTAAAACGACTGAATGCAGCTTTAACACAAATACTATACAAATACTACCGATGTACTTATATCATGGGAAGAGGCTGCAGGTACAAAATATCACAGGAATATTCTATAATATTCTATAAAGACAAGTCTGACCGAGTAATTCACATGATCTTAAAGAAGCCAAATCAGACAGAGTCAGGACCAAGACCAAGGCAGGGCGAGACAAGACCAAAACCAAGACCAAGGCACGGCGAGACAAGACCAAAACCAAGACCAAGGCAGGGCGAGACCGGGACAAGACCAAAACCAAGACCAAGGCAGAGCGAGACCGGGACAAGACCAAAACCAAGACCAAGGCAGGGCGAGACCGGGACAAGACCAAAACCAAGACCAAGGCAGAGCGAGACCGGGACAAGACCAAAACCAAGACCAAGGCAGGGCGAGACCGGGACAAGACCAAAACCAAGGCAGGGCGAGACCGGGACAAGACCGGGACAAGACCAAGGCAGGGAGAGACCGGGACAAGACCAAAACCAAGACCAAGGCAGGGCGAGACCGGGACAAGACCAAAACCAAGACCAAGGCAGGGCGAGACAAGACCAAAACCAAGACCAAGGCAGGGCGAGACCGGGACAAGACCGGGACAAGACCAAGGCAGGGAGAGACCGGGACAAGACCAAAACCAAGACCAAGGCAGGGCGAGACCGGGACAAGACCAAAACCAAGACCAAGGCAGGGCGAGACCGGGACAAGACCAAGGCAGGGCGAGACCGGGACAAGACCAAAACCAAGACCAAGGCAGGGCGAGACCGGGACAAGACCAAGGCAGGGCGAGACAAGACCAAAACCAAGACCAAGGCACGGCGAGACAAGACCAAAACCAAGACCAAGGCAGGGCGAGACCGGGACAAGACCAAAACCAAGACCAAGGCAGAGCGAGACCGGGACAAGACCAAAACCAAGACCAAGGCAGGGCGAGACCGGGACAAGACCAAAACCAAGACCAAGGCAGGGCGAGACAAGACCAAAACCAAGACCAAGGCAGGGCGAGACCGGGACAAGACCGGGACAAGACCAAGGCAGGGAGAGACCGGGACAAGACCAAAACCAAGACCAAGGCAGGGCGAGACCGGGACAAGACCAAAACCAAGACCAAGGCAGGGCGAGACCGGGACAAGACCAAAACCAAGACCAAGGCAGGGCGAGACCGGGACAAGACCAAGGCAGGGCGAGACCGGGACAAGACCAAAACCAAGACCAAGGCAGGGCGAGACCGGGACAAGACCAAGGCAGGGCGAGACCGGGACAAGACCAAAACCAAGACCAAGGCAGGGCGAGACCGGGACAAGACCAAGGCAGGGCGAGACAAGACCAAAACCAAGACCAAGGCACGGCGAGACAAGACCAAAACCAAGACCAAGGCAGGGCGAGACCGGGACAAGACCAAAACCAAGACCAAGGCAGAGCGAGACCGGGACAAGACCAAAACCAAGACCAAGGCAGGGCGAGACCGGGACAAGACCAAAACCAAGACCAAGGCAGGGCGAGACAAGACCAAAACCAAGACCAAGGCAGGGCGAGACCGGGACAAGACCGGGACAAGACCAAGGCAGGGAGAGACCGGGACAAGACCAAAACCAAGACCAAGGCAGGGCGAGACCGGGACAAGACCAAAACCAAGACCAAGGCAGGGCGAGACCGGGACAAGACCAAGGCAGGGCGAGACCGGGACAAGACCAAAACCAAGACCAAGGCAGGGCGAGACCGGGACAAGACCAAGGCAGGGCGAGACCGGGACAAGACCAAAACCAAGACCAAGGCAGGGCGAGACCGGGACAAGACCAAGGCAGGGCGAGACCGGGACAAGACCAAAACCAAGACCAAGGCAGGGCGAGACCGGGACAAGACCAAGGCAGGCCAAGACCGAGTCAAGACCAAGGCAGGGCGAGACCGGGACAAGACCAAGTCCAAGACCAAGGCAGGGCGAGGCCGAGTCAAGACCAAGACCAAGGCAGGAGGAGACCGAGTCAAGTCCAAGACCAAGGCAGGGTGAAACCGGGACAAGACCAAGTCCAAGACCAAGGCAGGGCGAGACCGGGACAAGACCAAGGCAGGGCGAGACCAAGACCAAGGCAGGCCAAGACCGAGTCAAGACCAAGACCAAGGCAGGGCGAGACCGAGTCAAGACCAAGACAGTGAGAGACCAACTAAAGACCAATCACAGTAGTGATGTTGACAAATAAATAACACGGTTTGGGTAGCGGGGCTACACAGTGATTGACAGGTCTCTACAGGAGACGTATACTGTGTCTCTACGTCACTCCTCAGTCCAAATATGGTCACTTCCTGTTGACTTGTTGAAAAGAAAATATATATAAAAAGAAGTGGACGTCGTCATGGTGACATCACTCATTGGTTTGTGGACTGATGTTTTGAAGCACTAAGTTCGGCGATTTGGCTGTCGCCATCTTGGATTACGGCCGTCACCATGTTGTTTTTGCAACCAGTGAACAGGAAGTGACCATATCTGGAGGAGGAGCGACGTAGAGACGCCGTATAAGTCTCTGGTAGAGACCTGTCAATCACAGTAAGCCCGCCCTAAAGCATCCCCTGCTTTATGGTCTGTGTGACTCTAAATGGACCATAATGTACTAAATGAACATCATGCTGTATTGAAGAAGACTTGAAACTAGAGATTGAGACATAAACTCATGTTTACAATGTTTACTGAGGTAATAAATCAAGAGAGAAGTAGAGTCTTTTTCTATAGACTTCTATACAACCAGAGCATCTGTGATCTTTCTCATATGCTGATATGAGAAGACAGCGTTCACTAAAGCTTAATATTCAACAGGCTGACTCATTAATTAAAGCGCACAATTTAAATACATCATCCAGCGGGAATAACACGAGGCCTCCACACATCAAAGCTATACAGCAATATAGAAGATCGATACACCACCCAATGAGATCAACACATCATCCCGCTGCGCGTCATCATCGGTGACGCGTTCAAAGAGCGTCTGCAGGAACATCATACATGAGAGCATTCATGGCTTTCATTCCTGCTCTCATTCTGCTCGCGGTGTTCCGGCATTATGTGACGGGAAAACCAATGAACCGTCAGCGCTCGTTAACTAGGCGAGCGTGAGCACGAGCGCACGGGAATGAAGTCACTAGCGTGGAAAACGGGAAGAGTTTCAATCATGTTTGATTATCAATAAAAAAAATACATAAATAAAGAATATCACCAGGGCTGAAGTTGATCTTTTTTTGTTCTGCGGACATTCACCCGGAGCGGAACACACACGCATAAACACACACACCCTCACATGCACGTGGGCTCTGCCTTAACACACCGAGCTGTCGTCACGCGGGAAAAGAAGGTGAAAGCTTTGATAAAAATGAAATCACCTGTGTTGTGAATCCGTCCGCTGTCCTCCGCTGCAGAGTAACGATAATCCCCATCTCACACACGCACACACACACACACACACACACCAGTCTCTGTCATCAGGACGCTGCGCAGACGGCTTCAAAGATCCTCTAAACCAATCAGGAGCGATCACTCTGTCGGTGCTTCTCGTTTTTAACTGCTGCCAGGATTCTAGTCTGAGGATTATTAATAAAAAGATATCAATGAAAGATTTCAATCAACTCTTTTTTTACAGAATGAACCAGAACACTGGATGAGGATGGATATGAAAGAACATCATACCCTCCAAACTAAAAATACATCAGATCTGAATTTAAATAACACACTATTATTTGTAGCCAATCAGAACAGCTCGTATAACCTCCAGTAACAGTTTCTGAATGTGTTGAATATAATCGATCAGTTCATTCATTCATTCAATGAAACATAAAGAAGAGGCGCGCTGTGAGAGGCTGAACACAGCAGCAGAGTGAGCGCTCACTGCTTTCCTCTCCTCTCTGATGGTTCTGTTCATCAGCATCCTGCAGCCCACTGCTCCTCCTCCTCCTCCTCCTCCTCCTCCTCCTCCTCCTCCTCCTCCTCCTCATATTCTTCCTCCTTTCCCTTCTCTTCCTCTACCTCCTTCTCCCTGTAGCACCCCCTCCAGCTTCCTCTCCTCACTTTTTTTCCACTTGCTGTTCCTCCTCCCACCTCTACTTCCTCCCTTTCCTCCCTCCTAAGCTTCTCCTTCCCCTCCCTCTGATCCTCATCTTCCTCCATCTGCTGCTTCTCCTCCTCCCCTTAAGTGTCTCCTTTTGTTTCCACCTCCTCTCCTCCTTCTCGTCCCTGTGTTGAGTATCCTCCTCTTTCTTCCTTCAGGTGTTACTTCTCCTCCTTGACACTTTGTCATTTCTGCTTCCTTCCTTTCTCATGAATTCAGTTTACCCACAACTACAGGAAGAGCATATAAGGAGGAGCGGAAGATGAGGATGGAAAAAAGAGGACAGAAGAAGAGCAGAAAGGAGGCGAGAAGAGAGGAGAAGAAAGAGGATGAAAAGGAGGAGAGGAGAGGAGAAAAGGAGGAGAGGAGAGGAGAAAAGGAAGGGAGCATCAGAAGGCCACTTGCTGCTCCAGTTTCTTCTCTGACGTCGGCCTCGGGCTCGACGCATAAAGATGACATCACAAGCAGGAAACCAGAATCCCGCGGACCGCCATTTTGGTGCAGATTAGAGGAGGAGGCAGAAGAGGAGGAGGAGGAAGAGGAAGAGGAGGACTCGTTCGATCTTTTCACAATCCTCCTCTTTGTTCTGTTCTATTACTCACTCCTACTGTTTCTCTCTCTCTCTCTCTCTCTCTCTCTCTCTCTCTCTCTCTCTCTCTCTCTCTCTCTCTCTCTCTCTCTCTCTCTCTCTCTCTCTCTCTCTCTCTGTAGAAACTGATAAGAAAAATAATATTTAACAGAAACTGAGTAAAATGAACCTGAAGTATCGCAGTGGCCGCCTCGATAAGAGCTGTTTGAATTCTCTAAATGTTAAGGAAAGGTGCTTCAATGCTTCCTTTCCTAGCTCCTTCAGCATAAGGGTTAGGGTCCCCCTTGTGCCAGTGCCCCTCGTGGCCCTCTTAAGAGGGCCACGCTCTTAACTAACCCTAACCCATATTGCCGTCCCACAGTTCCTTGCGAGAGCATCATTTAAAATGCATCATTCGGCCATGAAAAGAGAAGTCAGACCGACTTGCAGAACCGAAAATACAAATATGAACCTGAAAATGAGCACGAGTGGTTTCTTCTGTTCACTCCATCAACACACACACACACACACACTTTACCGTGACAGTCGCCCACATGAACATGGATCTCACTGTAGAGACATCAATCTGCACACACACACACACACACACACACAGACACTCACACACACTCACACACACACACACACACACACACACACACTCACACTCACACACACACACACACTCACACACACACACTTTACCGTGACAGTCGCCCACATGAACATGGATCTCACTGTACAGAGACATCAATCTGCACACACACACACACACACACACACAGACACTCACATACACTCACACACACACACACACACACACACACACACAGACACTCACACACACTCACACACACACACACACACACACACACAGACACTCAAACACACACACACACACACACGCACACACAGACACTCACTCACACACACTCACTCACACTCACACACAGACACTCACACACACTCACACACACACACACAGACACAGACACTCACACACACTCACACACACACACACACACACACACACACACACACACACACAGACACTCAAACACACACACACACACACACGCACACACAGACACTCACTCACACACACTCACTCACACTCACACACAGACACTCACACACACTCACACACACACACACACACACACACAGACACTCACATGCACACATGCACACACACACACACACACACACACACAGACACACACACACACACAGACACTCACACACACTCACACACACAGACACACACACACACACAGACACTCACACACACTCACACACACACACACACACAGACACTCACATGCACACATGCACACACACACACAGACACTCACATGCACACATGCACACACACACACACACACACACACACATTAGTGGGAGGTTTAATAGCTGCTGCGATGCTACTTTTCTGCGTCTGAATGTCCCTGAAGACAAACACACACACACACTAAATGATACACACACCTACACATGCAACAATACATATGCATCACACACACACACACACACACACACACACATACACACACACACACACACACACACACACACACACACACACACACACACACACACACACACACACACACACACACCTCTAATCGCTCCGACTAATTATACTCTCCTGAACTCTGCTGTTATGAATAAGTGCAGAGGAGGACGGAGAGCAGCTCCGTGTCTCTGCAGCTGATATAATAATAACACTGAAGCTTCTGAGCGCTCAGTGATCTGAGCGAACATTCACAATCCGTCGGGAACAACTTCTAAAACCTCATTCACAGCATCACCAAACAGCCTGACTTTGTTTTTAAAGGTGCAATCAATGATGTTTTAATATCTTTTTACTCATCCTGTTACCTTTGAATTGTTGAAGAGGACTTTGTTTTTCTCTCATGCCTCCATGGTGAACTAGGACTCAATCTCTTAAAGCTGCATTCTCTCTAGTGTCCACCAGGGGGCGACTCCTCTGGTTGTATAGAAGTCTATAGAAAATGACTCTACTTCTCTCTTGATTTATTCCCTCAGTAAACATTGTAAACATGAGTTTATGTCTCAATCTCTAGTTTCAAGTCTTCTTCAATACAGCATGATGTTCATTTAGTACATTATGGTCCATTTAGAGTCACACAGACCATAAAGCAGGGGATGCTTTAGGGCGGGGCTACAGTGATTGACAGGTCGACACCAGAGACGTGTACGGCGTCTCTACGTCACTCCTCAGTCCAGATATGATCACTTCCTGTTCACTGGTTGCAACAAAACAAGATGGCGACGGGGAACTCAAGGCTTTGGTCACAAGTTTACTCGGCCGAACAGGAGGTTGCTGCCCGACTATGGTCCATAAAGTCTGAAGCATACAGTTTATTAAAGAGTGGAGGAGTGTGTGTGTGTGTGTGTGTGTGTGTGTGTGTGTGTGTGTGTGTGTGCCCTCCCGTTAGCAGATACTTCACAGCAGCGTTGGCTCTTCACTTCTGTGCTGTTTGCTGATGCAGATCCAGCTTCTGATCTGAGGTCAGTGTGGGCGGTGATCTAAACGTACAGGAGACGTGCCGAGCATTCACAGATGACTTCTTCACATTCTCTGATTTACCACAAAAAGGTCAGGTCAGAGTTCAACGAGTGTTTTTCGACTCTTTCTTAAAATCATATATTTTTGTGTCATATAGTTCTGTGTAATGAGGGATGAAGTGAAATGAACTGATTCTATTGTGAAAGCGTGGAAACGTTTCTGAAACATTTAAAAGATCAAAAGCTGCTTATTTGTGAAAAACAAAAAAGACAGTTCAGTACAGATTGTGTAGGAGAGGAGGTAAATAAACTAGGAACCAAGAGAGGAAATGAGGAAATGAGGAGGGTAGTCAGGAAAAGGAGACACAAGAAGGAGGCAGGAAGAGGAAAAGACAAAGAAATCAAAAGAGGATGAGATGAGGATGACAAAGAGAAGTAAGGACACAAGGAGGCAGGAAGAAGGAAAGAGAACTCAGATAAACGGTCTCAGTGAGGAGGAAAGTAATGAAATGTTCATCTGTAATGAAGTGAATTGGGTGCAGATTGATCATCTTACTCGGATTCATCAGATTAGCTCCCATCTCCCAACCAATCACCTCCGTCCTCTGCTTCACACGCCTCCGTGTGAGGAACGTAACCGTCAGTGGACGATGAACACAACATCCTGGTCCTTCAGTCAGCGTTGGTCCGCGCTGCTCTCTGCTGGAGATGCTGTTAAACTACACCTTACATGAAAGTTTGGTTTCACGTTACTGAGAAACAAACAAACGATTGATGACGTGAACACTGAACACCATACTTGACTTTCACACTTCACGTTAAAGTATTGGTTCTTTATATCTGAATCAGCATCACAACAGGAACAAAAGGCCGAACCTCGATATTGAATTTCACGTTTTCAGAAAGTACCATTAAATAAGAGCATTTCATTGGTTGCTTTTCACTTCTTGATGCTTTGATACACACCTGATCTACAATTAGACCGACAGGAGTTCTGTTTAAATATCTCTGTGAAGAAGAAGAATGACAAAAAGGAAAAGGTAAATCAACAGTCTGTTGGGATTAAAGCTGCTGGTCCCGTGAACTCAGCCGGTTTGCTAGTTGACCTGTTAAAGTATACGGTTGCTGCAGTAATCCCTCTCAGACACGAGGAGGCAGCATCACTGTTCAAACCCAGCCAGCAGAGACACCACAGTTCTCTACACGCTGCCTTCCCACAATGCATTGCACAGTAAGAGTAGAAGACCAACATTTAAAATGAAAAGTTGACGGAGTTCACAGCTCGCAAAACTCCCATGAACTCCTTATTTGATCTGCCACGTGTGAAGTTTTCAGATATGATGAGTAACAGTGATTCATGTTAATATGATGTCGCTGTAATATGTTACAGGTTTATGGGTGTTGTGTTTTATGTTGATACATCACTTTCTGCAGTCTATTCATGTTTTTGGTGATTTTCAGTACACATCGAGTCCGTTATAGGACCTTGATCCTTCACACGGTGTTCTGATCTTTACCTGCAGCACCGAAGGGAAACAAAGAGAGCAGCTGCTGAGACTGTTGAACGTTGTGGACGTTTATCTGGAGAGGAGCTGCATGAGGAACCGGTCCCGGCTCAGTGATGGACCGGCTCCAGAAGGTGGCAGCTCAGTGATGGACCGGCTCCAGAAGGTGGCAGCTCAGTGATGGACCGGCTCCAGAAGGTGGCAGCTCAGTGATGGACCGGCTCCAGAGGGTGGCAGCTCAGTGATGGACCGGCTCCAGAAGATGGCAGCTCAGTGATGGACCGGCTCCAGAAGGTGGCAGCTCAGTGATGGACCGGCTCCAGAAGATGGCAGCTCAGTGATGGACCGGCTCCAGAAGATGGCAGCTCAGTGATGGACCGGCTCCAGAAGGTGGCAGCGATGCAACATAAGAGATTCCGGCTGTCATGAGACAGAGAATAAGGAGGAAGAAGAAGAAGGTGCAATGTATGGAAGACAATAACCGTCACAACTCCTGCTTTGTTATCTGAGGCCGATCCCAGTCCCCGCTGAGACCGTAGACCCTGAACCCTCAGGGGCTCAGCTGATGTCGTTAGCGGTTGAGTGTGTACTTGTTTTGGTGTAACAAGACGAGCCTGTGCACACGAGCAACACAAGCAAGGGGAGACATTTACTCAAACAATGAAGTTTACAAAACTGCAAGAGTCTCCACTTCACCTCTCTGCATGTCAACACCCACAGCTTGTGTGTGTGTCTATATGTGTGTATGTATCTGTGTGTCTATGTATGTCTATATGTGTGTGTGTGGGTGTGTGGGTGTGTGTTTTAAAGACAGATGCTACAATCTGGTGCTGCTGAACTGTCACCCTGTCACATCCAACCCCCCCTTACGTGTCTCTGAGTGAGTGTGTGTGTGTGTGTGTGTGTGTGTGTGTGAGACCTCTAACCCGAGTGGTAGACTGTTGAAGCTCTCAGACTGTCAGCATGTGAAGATTACAGCCTGTTTGTTCTGCAGAACCATTAACGTGTCCCCTGATGCACACACACACACACACACACACACACACACACACACACACACACACACACACACACACACACACACACACACACACTGAAGTGGCAGAGAAAAATAGATGTTTGGGCTGCAGATTCGCTTCAACACACATCAACAGAGGTTCAGTCAACAGAGTGTGTGTGTGTGTGTGTGTGTTACACACCTAGCAGAAACACAACAGCCACGACAATGTGTGTGTGTGACAGAGTGTTGACATTGCAGAGGCATCTCACCCGAGCCTCTCTCTCTACGTCTGTCTCTCTAGCTATCCCTCCCTCTCTCTCTCTCTCTCTCTCTCTATCCCTCCCTCTCTCTCTCTCTCTCTCTCTCTCTCTATCCCTCCCTCTCTCTCTCTCTGTCTCTCTCTCTCTCTCTATCCCTCCCTCTCTCCCTCTCTCTCTCTCTCTCTCCCCCTCTCTCTATCTATCCCTCCCTCTCTCTCCCCCCCCCCCTCTCTCTCTCTCTCTCTATCCCTCCCTCTCTCTCTCTCTCTCTCTCTGTCGATGTAATTACTGAGTCGAGCTGATAAAGTGCTCTCTCAGGACTCAGCATCAGCAGGGAGGAGGAGGAGGAGCAGCAGAGGAAGATGGGAGGAGGAGGAGGAGGAGAGGTGGATGGATAGAGGACGGAGAAGATGAAGAGATAGAAGGAAAAAGGAGGAAATAAAAGAGCAAGGGAACACATGAGCAGAGGAGGACAAGGAGGAAAAGGAAAGGATGAAGAGGAGAAGAAAAGGGTGAGGGAGGAAGAGAAGGAGAAGGGTTTGAATAAGGAGGTAAATATAGAGAGGGAGGTGATGAGGAGAGGGGAGGTGTATTGATTCAGTATGACAGCAGGGATGTATTTCATTATGCTGCAGTCACACACACACACACACACACACACACACACACACACACACACACACACACACACACACACACACACACACACACACACACACACACACACACAGTTCACTGTTATTCGCCAGCAGCTTTGAGCTAAACGCTGTTTTCTGTTTCTATTTTAGTTCCCAGGCTCTGTTAGTATCACTTCTATTGGCGTATCATTTTATTGTTATTGTGTTCTATTTTGCAATGTTGTCAGTGTTATTATGTTGCACTTTCTATTGTCATTCTATTGTTGATCGGTCTGTCTTTGTGTTCTGTTCTTCTGTTGTAATCTTAATGCAGAGTTTCCTTCATGAATGAGTTCCGTCTCCTCTTTTATTCAGGCTTCATGAAGGACGCCTCTGAGCTCCTTCGCCTCGTTCAGCGCTCATCGTTGCTCTTCTCTCGTTCTCTGCCTCCAGCTGCTCGCTGACGGACAGCAGCTGTCTTTAGTTGCCTAGAAACAGCAGAGGGACACTGACAGTGATCAGCTGCAGCCGGTAATCGCTCCAATGAACAATCAATATGTGCTGCTGCTCACGGTCACACACACCACGTGCTCCATGTTTCACGTCTTCAACTGGATTGTTGGGCGTTCATGAACAGGCATTAAAACATGTATATTAATAATGTATGTTGATGTGAGGGTACTTCATGAATATGTGTGTGAGAGAGAGTTATACAGGGAGGATTCAATTCAATTAGATTCATATAAATGTCAGCAAAGGTCATTTACTAAGAGACAAATGTGGTTTTAGAACACGCACACACACTTTATTACCTTTTGTAAATGAACTGTAACATGGTCTCTACTTTAAAATGACTAGTTATTATCACATACTGTAATCCAATATACGATAATATACTGTTAAAATAATCACAGATGCACCGTAAATCAACATTAAAGTACTTACAGTAACTTTCCGTAAGATGTCACATGAGCCGTTAACACGACGTCGTCACGACGCCGCCCTGACCCGACCCGGCCCGACCCGACCCGACCCGAGGAGCAGCAGCTTCCACACATCACCACCGATGGAACGAAGGAGTAAACACACGCATGGTGTCTCCTCTCCAGCTCTGCAGGTGGAGTTCACGTTCACCAGAGAAACTCAAAGCTCTTAAAGTTGACATTTAGAAGATGAGAGGATTCCTCCTGACAGACGATAAGACACAAGAACACGTTTACACGAGTGAAAGCAGAGGAACACGTGAGCGTCACAGATGAATGAACAGGTAAGGAACAATAAGAAGAGAGAGAGAGAGAGAGAGGGAGAGGGAGAGAGAGGGAGAGAGAGAGGGAGGGAGGAGACGAGCAGGGATTCAGAGGAGGTGGGAGGGAGAAGCCGAGGAGGAGGAGGAGGAGGAGGAGGAAGAGGAGGGGGAGGTGTCGCGGGGAGGAAAATGAATTGCAGGTTATTGGCTGGCTGTTGGAGGCTGCTGTTGTTCCAGCGCTGGCAGGATGCTGCAGAAGAAGAAGAGAGAGCAGCGAGCAGAGAGCTGCAGCGCTGCAGCCTCATGATTCTGGATCCTTCCACCGGCCCGTCGTACATCTGTGAGGAGCGAGGAAGAGGAGACGCTGCATCTGTCTGTATTCTGAAGGAGGGAAGGAAAGCAGAGGAGGAAGGAGGAAGGAGGCCGATGAGGAAGCTTTGCCCAGACGAAGATCACCTTCTGTGGGCTGACTCCTCCGGGGACATCGAGCAGTGGATGGCTCTGAAAACATCTGGAAGGTGCAACTTGGATCTTTAAACGAGATTTAAAATCAAATCACTGCTTATTGTCACCAGCAGCAACAGGAAGGATGAAGTCCAGATGTGTACTTTTCTCATTTGTTTGTTGAAGTGTTTAAAATGTGGAGCTGCAGTGAGAACATAAGAATTTGTTCCTGAAATCAGTTTGTTTTCTAACACGTGATAGTTTTGCAGCATTCGATCATTTCTAGATCAACGTTGGGCTGCAATGAACTTTCTTCTCTCGTTATTAATTCATATAAAAGCTATTTTCTTTCGTCCAAAATCCACCAATGTTTCACATGTGGTTGGAGAGAAGAGACTTTCCGAAGCGTTCCTCTTCTCTCTGCATCGCCGGCCCACCTCGGCGTACACAGAGCTGCTGATGACAGACAGCAGCTGCAGAGAGACAGCGGTCGACTCGCAGAAGCAGATAGGTCACGCTCAGTGACAGCAGCAGGAACACAGGCTGAACCGCTTCACCGCGAGGAGGCAGCAGCAGCAGGAACACAGGCTGAACCGCTTCACCGCGAGGAGGCAGCAGCAGCTCCTGCTGCTACACGGTCACGTCTCTGAGGACGGACAGTGAACGCACCACAGCCGGCCAGAAAAGATGGAAATGTGGAATGAACGTTTTATCTTCAAAGCAACAGCAAAGTGAGTTCAAAGGTCAAAGTAGGACTTGAGGAATAAGCAGAGCGGCTGATCCTCCTTCACCTGAACCACCGGACTGATGATGCAACGAGCATCCAGCACACACCTGAGAGGCCTGAGCAGTGTTTGTGGAAGAAGGGAAAGTAGTGCCGACGAGTGCAAACCGTCAGAAACTAGATCACTCAACATAAAAGAGCAGCAACACGGTGACTGAGTTTCACTTGAACCTCGTTGAGAAACTTGAACTCGTTTTTAGGATTGTGAGGATTCAAAGACGTCATCGATGTTCGTATGAAGTCTGAACCTCAGCGACTGAAAGCACAAACAGACGACACACTTCTACTGCGTCCTCTTCTTACAGCAACACAAACAGGAATATTAATTTGACTTTACTTTTTCAACACTTCAGTCACAGGAGTTCACAGATGAGCAGGTCGACTCTAAAACGCCGTTTGAGCACAAATTAGGATAAATATTCACGAGCAGGAAGTAAAGTTCTGCTTTTGAGTTCAGATCAGTTTCACCTGAAGATTCAGCTGAAAGTCTCTTCATTTGATTGTTAAAGAGCTTTTTGTACGATGAACAGCACAAACATTCAGTGTTTACTCTTTGAGAAGAGATCTGAATCTTTGAGGAAGAATTCCCAAGAAGTCGACAAAACAAATGTTTTTCTTTGAGCTGGTTCTGATGCGTCAGCGCTCAGTTCTGATGAATTATTGTCAGCAATGCTTCAGTGTTTCTGCTCAGCCTGATCCAGAAACATGAATCTCACTGTTCTCCGTTAGCAATATTTAATGCCATCCTCTCCCGTCAGCTTGGGGAGAAAGGAAGTTGTTTTAATCGCGCGCTGATGTTCAGATGAATTATTGAAGTGAAGAAGAAGCTGCTGGAGTTCTTCTTCTTCTTCATGTCTTATTAATCGCCTCTGGCCTCGTTTCCACTGCGGCTTAAAACGAACCTCAGGGGACAGAAAACCAAACATTTGGCTGAAGATTTTGAACATTGAAGTGTTTTGTAAAGATGAGTGAGACATTACAGCCGTTCTTTATGAAGCAGCTTTATGAGAGTCTGGGAAATTAAAGAATACTTCGTTTGACATTTTATTTGCAGGAAGACGCTAACAACTCAAATGAAGAGAATACACACAGAATCCCTAAAAAGCAGCACTTGTGTTGGATCTGTGACGTTTGGTCATTTGAGCGGCACACAGCAGGAAGATATTCACCTTTTTGTCAAATGTGTTTAAAACCGGAGAAACAGAAATATCAAATATTTCATATTTTTGTACATTTTGAGCTGATAAAACATTTTCCATTTGACCTGCAAACCTCCAACAAACCAGCTGAAAACAACTCAACACGTTAAATATCTCAAACACTGAAAACACTTCAAGGCATCAAGATTTAGATCAAGAACATTTTGACACCAAACTATTTGACTTTTTGCTGGAAAGCTGCAGCTGAAAATGTGTTTATGAAACACGAACGACAAACTGAAACCAAACACTCTCGCAGGTGAAGAGTGTGTAGCATCTTCATCCTCATCACCATCAGGAGCAATTCTGCAGGAGTTTATTTCTACAATTCTACGTTTGAAGCACAAACTGAGGAGCTTTTGCCTCTTCCTCCTCCTCCCTCCCTCCATCTTCCTCCCTTCCTCTCTCCCTCCCTTCCTCTTCCTCCCCTGCGGTGGTGAAACAATCTGCCGCGCATGAATACAAATGAATTTGTTTCCACGGTGATGAAGACACAGCGCCTCGCCTGCAGCAGAGAGAAGCTGTTTCCTGAGAGGAGCCGACAGAACTTCATGGAAACAACAAGAGAAGAAAACAAAGCTGAACGACGTCGCGCTCCTTCTGTTTCATCAACGTCTGTAAGTGTGAGGGAGAAACATGAGAAGCACAGCGGCGGGCATCGAGCGTCTGTCTTCAGAGTGACGGAGACGAGAAGAAAAGACAGGAAGTGAACTTTGATGTCTTTGATGAAAGCTTTCAGTCAACTGAAAGAAGCACATGTTGAGATGAAGCGGCTTCATTTTTCTGTGGAAAGTTGAACGACAGTCTCTCACCTTTGAGCATATTTTCCATGAAACAGTGAAAACTAAGCAGCAATTCACTTTGGTGAGGCTGCTTCTGTTTGCAGAAGCACTGAAGCTCCACAGATCATCCTGAAGAGGAGACGGCGTTTGAGGAGCTTCTTTGTGAACCGGTTGAACTGATTCCTCTGAGGTTTCATGGCCGACGTTTAGAAAGGACCAGCGTGGCTCTTCCTGCATAAAGGACCTTTGTCAGCACGGATTACACGTTCAGCCACATTTCAAGTTGTCTGAACTCTGGAGAGTTTATCTCAGCTTCGAGAAGAAAGGAGCGAACAAAGAGGGAAGCAAAGAGAGTGAAGACACACCCGAGGGCCGCAGATTTGGAGGTGAAAGGTCATACTGAGCTGGATTATCGATACGCAGCAACAGGGACCTGCAGAGGACAGAGGACAGAGGACGTAAGACGAGGAGACGAGGAGACAGCCACACAGACGGCATCATGGGCTGCAACATGTGTGTGGTCAAACGGCCGGAGGAGCAGTACAGGATCATGTTCCAGGTAAGACGTCGGACCAATCACATCTCTGATATTAAAGGAATATAAAGATCCTCAAACCATTTCCTAAATCTCTCCTTTCAGCCAGCAAAGTTATCTTCAGACCGGAAACTAGAATATTTATCACGGTGAACATGGAGTTACCAACATGATGTCATATGTTGGGAGTTTCCAGAGAATACTTCAGAGCTCTGAGACGGTGTGTTCAAGGAAGCTCGGATATCGGAGAACTGGCAGATTTAAAGCTTCGCTATGATAAATGCCAGTATGTCAGTATTGATCTTTAATAATTATTAAATTGAAGTCAAATTTGATATAATTTCCCGCAGCAAAAGATGTTTTTGTTGTTTTGTTGCTGGCACATTGACGTAGTTTTTTATGTGAAGGTTCTTTGGGTTACAGGAAAAGCACTGAAAATGGAATTTATCATCATTATCATTATTACAACATAATCTGGATTAATAAAGGTCTTCAGAGTGGACATTAGCTCAGGCCACCATACAGAGCAGGCTGGAGATGAGGTAATAACGCAGGTGTTGCCTCGGGCCCGTCGTCCTCCAGAGGTGCTTCATGAAGTCTGAAATGCACTCTGGAGCCGGGGGCCCCGGGGCCTCGGGGCCTCGGGGCCTGAAGGCTCCGTCTGGCTGCAGCTAAAACAAGCTGCAGAAACAATCATGTGTTTGATCGTTTGA
Source organism: Melanostigma gelatinosum (assembly GCF_949748355.1). NCBI lineage: Eukaryota > Metazoa > Chordata > Actinopteri > Perciformes > Zoarcidae > Melanostigma > Melanostigma gelatinosum. Next base: position 26,876,782 of record NC_136641.1, on the reverse strand, counting down.
AAGACTTTTCACAACAACTTCTGCTTCCATCTGCACACAATAATAGTTATTGTAGTTTTAAGTTACAGCAAGGGAGTAAAATGTGTCACTGAGGTCGCGTCCTCGCTCACATTTCTGAGTTTATTGTGCAATTACTTATTGCAAAAGCTGTCGGTATTTCATAGCTGACATTTGTTTTTACACTAAATATTATGTTGGGTGGATGGGGGGGGGGGGGGTCTAAATGCTGGCTACAGCAAAAAGAAAGGATTTAAGATTCAGAAAACATGGTGGTGTGTTTAAGAGACGTTCACACGAGAGAAGAGGCAGTGAAACGTGAATTCACCGTCTTTTGTTTTCGAGAGAGGAATGAAGGTGTGTGTGTGTGTGTGTGTGTGTGTGTGTGTGTGTGTGTGTTATGTTAAAGAGGAAACAGAGCCATTCATCACTGCAGGTTGGTCTCGTTACTCTGTGTAAAGGTCAGCGTGTTACTCTGCTGAGACTTTTTCTTTTTTGGTCCAGTGGAGGATGAAAGTCACAGAGGACAGAAACCTCACAGTTCATCTGCACGCTGCACAAATACGTTTTATGATGATTCATTCTGAGCATATATATATATATATACATATATATATATATATATATATATATATATATATATATATATAGACATATATATATATATAGACATATATATATACATAAATACATATATATATGTACATATATGTATGTCTATATATATATATATATATATATATATATATATACACATACATAAATATATATATATATATATATATATACATAAATATATATATATACATATATATATATAGACATATATATATACATACATACATATATATACATATATATATGTACATATATGTATGTATATATGTACATATACATATATATATACACACATATATATATATATACACATATATATATATATACACATAATATACTATACATAATCTGCCAGCTCTGATCTGATCAGCACTGTTCAGTATGTTTTGTTGTACAGTAATTCAGAACTCATATCACACTTTCGAATATCAGCGTCCGTCTTAAATAAACTCACAAATGCAAAGTGATTGATCACATTATTACCAATAATATTAATTAAAACTGTTCATTAAATCCTTCCATGGATCCCTCAAACCCTCCAAACCGAGTCCCTATACCCCAAACCCACAACCAATGCTGCTGGTTGTCATGATAGGGAGCCCAGTGGAGCTGGCCATGGTGCTGAACTCTGGTTTGAGACTGTAGTCTGATTACACTGTTCTTTACTGTGATTACTGGTGCTGTCCATGGTGCTGAACTCTGGTTTCAGACCGTAGTCTGATTACACTGTTCTTTATTGTGATTACTGGTGCTGTCCATGGTGCTGAACTCTGGTTTGAGACTGTAGTCTGATTACACTGTTCTTTATTGTGATTACTGGTGCTGTCCATGGTGCTGAACCCTGGTTTGAGACTATAGTCTGATTACACTGTTCTTTATTGTGATTACTGGTGCTGTCCATGGTGCTGAACTCTGGTTTCAGACCGTAGTCTGATTACACTGTTCTTTATTGTGATTACTGGTGCTGTCCATGGTGCTGAACTCTGGTTTGAGACTGTAGTCTGATTACACTGTTCTTTATTGTGATTACTGGAGCTGTCCATGGTGCTGAACTCTGGTTTCAGACCGTATTCTGATTACACTGTTCTTTATTGTGATTACTGGAGCTGTCCATGGTGCTGAACCCTGGTTTGAGACTGTAGTCTGATTACACTGTTCTTTACTGTGATTACTGGAGCTGTCCATGGTGCTGAACTCTGGTTTCAGACCGTAGTCTGATTACACTGTTCTTTATTGTGATTACTGGTGCTGTCCATGGTGCTGAACTCTGGTTTGAGACTGTAGTCTGATTACACTGTTCTTTATTGTGATTACTGGTGCTGTCCATGGTGCTGAACCCTGGTTTCAGACTGTAGTCTCATTACACTGTTCTTTACTGTGATTACTGGAGCTGTCCATGGTGCTGAACTCTGGTTTCAGACCGTAGTCTGATTACACTGTTCTTTATTGTGATTACTGGTGCTGTCCATGGTGCTGAACCCTGGTTTCAGACTGTAGTCTCATTACACTGTTCTTTACTGTGATTACTGGAGCTGTCCATGGTGCTGAACAACTCTAAACTTTCTTCCTCACAAGAAAACATTTTACACAAACAACCACATTTAGGCAAATCAATCCTCCGAGTCCTCTCCTGCCGAGGAACACACGCCTCTTTGTGTTCTCCGGTGTGTGTTTCACCAGAGGCCGAGAGGCTGAGAGAACAGTGGGAGTTGTGCTCTTCACTCAAACACTCTCATGTATATTTATACAAGTCAGATTCACAGTTACACTTCAATACATCCTTCAAATCTCTTCCTCCCATACATAGACACTCCTTTCCCTCTTTTACAAATATATGAACCCAGCACAGTTTAATTAGCGTAGTTTCTTCAATCAAATTTCAAATGACCTAATTCACTCCCTCACAGTAATAGCATCATCACCTCCATCTCATTTGTGTCTCTGTTCCCGTGAGCTTTGCTGGAGTGGTTTTAAGACCCGGACCCATCGGGATTCTGTTGTTCCAGCATGTTGTGTCGCTACTCAGAACTGTGGCTGTGTTATACTGAACTGACCAAGGTGCAGAGCTGCTACACTCTCTCCTTCATTGTTAAACATCATTAGCATCTTCACTAGGTCACCGCATGCACGCACAAAGGATTCACATTCATTATAAAGCTGTTGTGTTCTGATAGATTGGCGCTCCAAAGGGAGTAACATTAACCCCCAACACACACACATTACATATCTCTCCTCTCTCTCACACACAAACATCATCCGTTTCATATTCTTCAGTTTGGAATCTGAACGTTCTCATTAAAATGTGAATATAAACCAAACTACGACTCAACTATCAGGTCATAATGAGACTGAAGTGAAGACCTGCAGACGCGAAGATGACAAAACATTTTTGACCAACAGATGCCTGCAGTTAACTATGGCTGGGACTTATGAGCTGGAAAACACAATGGTACCACAGCATGAAGTCATAGCACCGAGTACACATTCAAGTCTGACAATAATACCACAGAAAATTAATATTTTACACATGGTTTACTAAGAGTACGTCTGCGTAAAAGCGCTTTTGTAGACCCGTAGTAACCTCGGAAAAACGCCCAAGCTACGATAAACTACGTGTTCGTTGTTTGAATGGAAGCTTATTTATGTCGATATATTATTAACCATAACATATTTAACCATTGTCGACTTTCACAGATTCTTGAAAGTTCTCAGTAACCAGACTTTGGTGTTCAAGATCGGTAATAAGTACCTCACTGACGGTGCTAGATCTGAGTTCCCAAACCCTTTCCCAGCATGCTTTGCGTGAATCTGCATAGCATTCTCTTCTCATTTCATTGGCTGTACGAAGCGTGAGTCTCAGAAAGATCTTTTGCAATTGGCTCGAGCATTACCCAAAGCAAGAGAGGCGGGCATTGTCTTTCAAAGCGGACTCTCGTTGGCTGTTCCAGAATGTGACCGCGCTACAGAAGCTCCCATTGGGTCACATGAGGCTACAGAAGCTCCCATTGGGTCACATGAGGCTACAGAAGCTCCCATTGGGTCACATGAGGCTACAGAAGCTCCCATTGGATCAAATGAGGCTACAGAAGCTCCCATTGGGTCACATGAGGCTACAGAAGCTCCCATTGGGTCACATGAGGCTACAGAAGCTCCCATTGGGTCACATGAGGCTACAGAAGCTCCCATTGGGTCAAATGAGGCTACAGAAGCTCCCATTGGGTCACATGAGGCTACAGAAGCTTCCATTGGATCAAATGAGGCTACAGAAGCTCCCATTGGGTCACATGAGGCTACAGAAGCTCCCATTGGGTCACATGAGGCTACAGAAGCTCCCATTGGGTCACATGAGGCCACAGAAGCTCCCATTGGGTCACATGAGGCTACAGAAGCTCCCATTGGGTCACATGAGGCTACAGAATCTCCCATTGGGTCACATGAGGCTACAGAAGCTCCCATTGGGTCACATGAGGCTACAGAAGCTCCCATTGGGTCACATGAGGCTACAGAAGCTCCCATTGGGTCACATGAGGCTACAGAAGCTCCCATTGGGTCACATGAGGCTACAGAAGCTCCCATTGGGTCACATGATCGAAAATAGATCACTCGTTATCATATCTGCCGGATAATTTGAAATGATGCAACAGCCCCCCGTGGGTGTTTATGGACGTACTAATGTGTTTTGGACTAAATCTTTTACTGGACTGGATCGTGTGGACACTTAGCGATCCAACAAGACCGTTTTTGCCGGACTTTTATGGATGGGGGGGGGGAGCAGTCGTGTACATGACACAAATGTACACTAAACACTGACGGACCGTCAGAGTGGCAACAGGAACAGTGTCACATTTAGAGGCTGCGACTGCAGAAATGGAATATAATATTAAAGAGCCGCTGGATTATTTGCACAATATGAGCATGTGTGTGTTATCAACACGATATCTACATTTAATTCAAATATCACGGATCATCAACAATCTGTTGTTAACGATAGAATTACTTTCTTTCTCTTGTTCAGTCGCAGATACTCAGTTGTTTTCAATCATGGACAGAAAACATCAGACACTACGTGGACTTCATGGAGATAGAGAAGCCCTCATACGCAGCCACGGTGACAGGGGCAGTGTGTGTGTGTGTGTGTGTGTGTGTGTGTGTGTGTGTGATTAATGAGGTCTGTAATGGATTCTGATGACCTCATGAGATTTGAAGAGGAGATGATAAGCAATCACACACACACACACACACACACACAGGTTGATTCAGTCTCACCGATGAGCTCATTTTAGACGTGGTATTAAACAGCGCTCACAACATCAATGGGAAGATGTGATTGGATGCAAACGAGGGTAAAAAGAGAAATAAAGTTGACCGTTAGACTACGGAGCCTGCGTGCAGTTTCACACTGTAGTGCACATTTTGTTCCACACGATGCGTTTGGTTGGTGCTTTTGTTCAAGGTGCAAGGTTTTTGAGTTTCATTTTTGTGAATAGAATCTACGTCCTCACTAAACGATGAGATGTTGTTTTGTTTAATCCGGTGGCTCCGTCTGTCTGAGTGAAACGAAACGCTGGAGAGCAAAGAAGACCTGAAAACAGCTGAAGGAAGAAATCAAGTGTGTGTGTGTGTGTGTGTGTGTGTGTGTGTGTGTGTGTGTGTGTGTGTGTGTGTGTGTGTGTGTGTGTGTGTGTGTGTGTGTGAAGGTGTAGAGGCTTATTTCATTCCATTTACCTCACTGCCTGGACATCAACACCCCCCCCCACACACACACACTTCTTGTCCTTCATTTATTTCTCTCTCTCTTTCCTCCGTCTCTAGATTCTTGTTTTTTCTGTGCATCGATATCTTGTCTCCATTTCTGATTCTCTCATCTCTTCCTCTCACTCTCTTGTCCCTCCCTCTCCATCTCGTTTAGTTTTTGTCTTTCTTCCTCTTCCTCTTCCTCTCTGAGTCTTCTTATGAATGTCATCCTTCACTCCCTCATCTCTGTTTTCAATCTTCTATTGTTCCCCCCCCTCATCTCTCTCTCTCTCTCTCGTCATGTTATTTGTAATTTTGCATCGACAGATTTCATCACACTTGTCATTCTGCTGGTATAATAAAACTATTTATAATAACTATTTTGCTGCAGACAAAACTATTTACCGGATTCAATATTTTGAGCGCAATATTTTTTACTTATTTTGTGCAACTTCCTCATTTGTATTTGTGGTTATTTGCATCAATGTTTAGCAGGATGCATCTACAGTGTGCTCTCTGTATCCATCTCATTCATTTAATGAGATGTATACATATATATATATAATATAATATAATATTATATTCAGCTGTTTCCACAGGCTGCTCTTCACAGTAAAAGTGAAACGTCTTTTACTGACACGGACTTCAGACAGTTTGAGTTGACGGTCGTCCAACCAGGCGAACAACTTTCATACACAACAGTAAATATGATTCTACAAGACCAACACTGAACCTATTTTATGCACGCTTCATGATTGTGGTTATTTGTGGTTATTTGTGTTTCTCTCTCTCTCTCTCTCTCTCTCTCTCTCTCTCTCTCTCTCTCTCTCTCTCTCTCTCTCTCTCTCTCTCTCACCTCTTGTTTGCCCCTCCCCTCCCTCTCAGTCATCTCTTCTCTTCACTGTCAGATTTGTCTCAATGGGATGCTGTTGCCACGGTAACCAGGACCATTAGGGAAGCTGTATTTATGCTTTCTCATACTGGAGCTGGCAGATCTGCTGTAATGAGCTCTCACACACACACACACACACACACACACACACACACACACACACACACACACACACACACACACACACACACACACACACACACAAAGAGAGAGAAAAAAACCCACCCGCTGCTTTTCTAAACGACTTTAGAGACAGAGAGAGAGAGAGAGACTGAGACAGAGACAGACAGAGACATGATCACAGACTGTAGATAAGAAGTGGACGTAGTGACGTCTCATCGGTTTATGGGCTGATGTTTTGAAGCTGAACAGGAAGTGATCATATCTAGACTGAGGAGTGACGTAGAGACGCCGTATACGTCTCTGGTAGAGACCTGTCAATCAGCGTGTAGTCCCGCCCTAAAGCATCCCCTGCTTTATGGTCTGTGTGACTCTAAATGGACCATAATGTACTAAATGAACATCATGCTGTATTGAAGAAGACTTGAAACTAGAGATTGAGACATAAACTCATGTTTACAATGTTTACTGAGGTAATAAATCAAGAGAGAAGTAGAGTCATTTTCTCATAGACTTCTATACAACCAGAGGAGTCGCCCCCTGGTGGACACTAGAGAGAATGCAGCTTTAACACGTGAAGCTTTGACTTCACTTTTCAGAACCGGAGGTTGCCGCCTGGTAATGTTGCTCAGTCCTGTCAGTTTATTTTAACCTGTCTCCCAAAGCTCAGAGGCACGTGGAGTAAAAGCCTTTGAAGCAACAAGAGAAGAAGAAGGAACCCATCCCCTCACATCATTTGCATGTTTGTCTTTAAGGACTCCTGCTCTCTCAGAGCTGTCAAAAAGACATTAGTCTTAATGAGCTGTCGGCTCATTAGGCCATCAGCAGCAGAGAGAAGAAACACTCTGGAGACAGAATGGCATCGTTTGTATTCAGCTGCGGCTCTGAGCTGAAACACCAGGTGCTAACATGTTCATACAACTCCCATGATGCACTGCTGCTGCTTCTACGAGAGGACATACTGAAGTCATAGTGCAACGTAGGAAGGAAATATGTCACGGACATTTCAGCCAGTTTTGAGGATGAAAGATATGCTGAAGCTTTACTCGATCGATTAAAAGTCATTCATCAAACAGAAACATCATGTTTGTCCGATGTTCTGTGTCAAAGCGAGCTGAAGGCTTTGGGGTTTTGAGCAGTTTGTCAGAAATGATGACGAGCATTAAGAATAACTACAAACAGACCATCTCGTTGACTGATGGAGGTCATACATCAGTCAACTGGTTCACAGCCGACAGAAGTTCCTCACAGTCACTTTAATTCTATCTGAAATCCTTCACTGCACAACGGAACTGAGGAACATTTGCATTGACGTGTGTTTGGCAGCACACAACCGTTTATCCACTGATGACCATCAATTATTTGTTGAAAGATTTTACTTTAATTGTAATCAGGAACGCCAGCCCCAACATCACCCATTCACCCCCATACAGTCAGTGTGTTCACGCTCACACTTTAGTTCTGTTGTGTTCAACATGAGCCATGTTGTTAACAGCATTCAGCTTTAAGAAAGAAATGGTCTCATGTGTTTTAATCAACCTTTATCTTCTTTGTCTTTCCATCCACTAACGGATCACATGATGCAGTCACGTTCTTTATACTACAGGGATGAGGACTTGTGTCCACGACCTCCCGATAAACATTTGCATGAGAATGAGACGCTGTCAGGCTCCATCATCTGTAAGAAGAGCTCAGATCATCAGGAGGAGGAACGCCGGCACGGATCAGCGCCGTGTGTTTAAGATGCACGACTCCACAGGCAACACGAGAGGCAACACGAGAGGCAACACGAGAGGCAACACGAGAGGCAACACGAGAGGCAACAATGAGAGGCAACAACGAGAGGCAACAACTTGAGGCAACAACGAGAGGCAACAACGAGAGGCAACACGAGAGGCAACACGAGAGGCAACACGAGAGGCAACAACGAGAGGCAACAACGAGAGGCAACAACTTGAGGCAACAACGAGAGGCAACAACGAGAGGCAACACGAGAGGCAACACGAGAGGCAACACGAGAGGCAACACGAGAGGCAACAATGAGAGGCAACAACGAGAGGCAACACGAGAGGCAACAACGAGAGGCAACAACGAGAGGGAACACCGAGAGGGAACACCGAGAGGCAACACCGAGAGGCAACAACGAGAGGCAACAACGAGAGGCAACAACGAGAGGCAACAACGAGAGGGAACACCGAGAGGCAACACCGAGAGGCAACACGAGAGGCAACACGAGAGGCAACACGAGAGGCAACAACGAGAGGGAACACCGAGAGGCAACACCGAGAGGCAACACGAGAGGCAACACGAGAGGCAACAACGAGAGGGAACACCGAGAGGCAACACCGAGAGGCAACACGAGAGGCAACACGAGAGGCAACAACGAGAGGGAACACCGAGAGGCAACAACGAGAGGCAACAACGAGAGGGAACAACGAGAGGCAACAACGAGAGGCAACAACGAGAGGCAACAACGAGAGGCAACAACGAGAGGGAACACCGAGAGGCAACACCGAGAGGCAACACGAGAGGCAACACGAGAGGCAACAACGAGAGGGAACACCGAGAGGCAACACCGAGAGGCAACACGAGAGGCAACACGAGAGGCAACAACGAGAGGGAACACCGAGAGGCAACACCGAGAGGCAACACGAGAGGCAACACGAGAGGCAACAACGAGAGGGAACACCGAGAGGCAACACGAGGGGCAACACGAGAGGCAACAACGAGAGGCAACAACGAGAGGGAACACCGAGAGGCAACACCGAGAGGCAACACGAGAGGCAACACGAGAGGCAACAACGAGAGGGAACACCGAGAGGCAACACGAGGGGCAACACGAGAGGCAACAATGAGAGGCAACAGGAGGGGCAACACGAGAGGCAACAGGAGAGGCAACAGGAGGGGCAACACGAGAGGCAACAATGAGAGGCAACAGGAGGGGCAACAGGAGGGGCAACAGGAGAGGCAACAATGAGAGGCAACAGGAGGGGCAACAGGAGGGGCAACACGAGAGGCAACAATGAGAGGCAACAGGAGGGGCAACACGAGAGGCAACAATGAGAGGCAACAGGAGGGGCAACAGGAGGGGCAACACGAGAGGCAACAATGAGAGGCAACAGGAGGGGCAACACGAGAGGCAACAATGAGAGGCAACAGGAGGGGCAACAGGAGGGGCAACACGAGAGGCAACAATGAGAGGCAACAGGAGGGGCAACACGAGAGGCAACAGGAGAGGGAACACCGAGAGGCAACAACGAGAGGCAACAGGAGGGGCAACACGAGAGGCAACAATGAGAGGCAACAGGAGGGGCAACACGAGAGGCAACAGGAGAGGGAACACCGAGAGGCAACACGAGAGGCAACAGGAGGGGCAACACGAGAGGCAACAGGAGAGGCGTCGCGTGTCGCTCTGCCGTCTGTACGCGGAGACGCATCCGGCTCAGCTCACGGAGCACAGACGTGTTCATGGACGCTGCTGGGATCCATCACCGTGATGGGAACATTCTGACATTATTACTTTATCTTTACCCATGAGCAAGGCACTGAACTGCTCAGTGTGACTGTATGGAGTTAATAAAAGTAATATTTTTATGAAAAGAACAACCAATACGTCAGTGATTGACATTCATGCTCTGTGGATTTACATAATGGCCACATGACTAAAATAATGTCACACATGTCATGCAGCTGAAAGCTGATATCACGCTATTTAAATGATTTATGTTTTCATATTTACATGCTTTGTAGGCTTTTTGCAGAAATGAAAGGTAATCACTGATGTGATGGCCGTGAGGGCAGAAAATGTTTCCGAATGACGAGCTGCAGAGCGAAATCTGAATAATGTCAATGTTTGATGCACAGATTGTATGAATAATTTGCATCTATCTATCTATCCATGTCAGTATAAACATATATATACATATATATATACATATATATACATATTTATATATAGATATGTATATATATATATACACGTTTATATATAGATATGTATATATATATATACACGTATATATATATATATACATATATATATATACGTATATATATACATATATATATATACATATACATATATATATACATACATATATATATATATATATATATATATATATATGTATACACATATATATATATATATATGTATACACACGTATATATATATATATATACACACGTATATATATATATATATACGTGTGTATATATATATATATATACACACGTATATATATATATATATACGTGTGTATATATATATATATATACGTGTGTATATATATATATATACACACGTATATATATATATATATACACACGTATATATATATATATATATATATCGAGATATATATATATATATATATAAACACGATATATATGTGACAGTAGAGATGAGGCTGAAAGGAACACTACATCGAGAGATGCTCGCAAACATAATTCCATCCAAAGTCAGAATAAAACTGAAACTTAATAAGTCAATGAAGTGTCAATAAAAGGCATTTTTCTTTGTGCCTGTCAATGCACTTTGTTGTGGATTATTGTTGCTTTGACGGAAGCGTCGGTGAAATATGTGGAAGGTGAAATGTAAAAGTGTTTAGATTATGAATCATAAATCAGTGTTTTTAATAAGGAGGAGCTTTGTTCAGCTGTGTTTCTCCTCAGAGTGAATGTGTGTGAGGTGAGTGTTCTCCTGTGGAGGCTTCATGTAGTCAATGAAAACCTTTCATCTTCACAATGAAAGCCTGTTTATTGAGATGCTGTTATTATCCAGAGGATTTGATTATAGTTATCATAACTTCAGCGTAGTGACTGATTGGACCATGTTGGCAGAAATAACTGCGTGTTGTTTCATCTGCATCCTCTGTCTCCGTATGTTCTCTGCTGCTCTCTGACTCACACGGAACAGAAGTCACTGCTCCACAGATGCGTTCTGGTCTTTGTAGTCATCTTCTCTGCTGCTCTCTGACTCACACGGAACAGAAGTCACTGCTCCACAGATGCGGTCTGGTCTTTGTAGTCATCTTCTCTGCTGCTCTCTGACTCACACGGAACAGAAGTCACTGCTCCACAGAGGCGTTCTGGTCTTTGTAGTCATCTTCTCTGCTGCTCTCTGACTCACACGGAACAGAAGTCACTGCTCCACAGAGGCGTTCTGGTCTTTGTAGTCATCTTCTCTGCTGCTCTCTGACTCACACTGAACAGAAGTCACTGCTCCACAGAGGCGTTCTGGTCTTTGTAGTCATCTTCTCTGCTGCTCTCTGACTCACACGGAACAGAAGTCACTGCTCCACAGATGCGGTCTGGTCTTTGTAGTCATCTTCTCTGCTGCTCTCTGACTCACACTGAACAGAAGTCACTGCTCCACAGAGGCGTTCTGGTCTTTGTAGTCATCTTCTCTGCTGCTCTCTGACTCACACTGAACAGAAGTCACTGCTCCACAGAGGCGTTCTGGTCTTTGTAGTCATCTTCTCTGCTGCTCTCTGACTCGATCCGCCTCTTGACTTCCATTCGACTTAAAGTCCAGAGGATTGATGGAGGTGAGGGGTGACTGGAGAGAGAGACTGAAAGTAGAAATCTCTCTCCTCCTCTCTCCCACTTTCATCTTCCCTTTCTGGTGTTTTGCATTCCCTCCCCTCCTCCCCCCTTTATTTTCTCCCTTTTGTTCCATTTATTCACAGTTTCGTACAATTTCATCTGTCTGGATTCAACCTTCATCTCTTTCTCTCTGACCGCTCTCTTCCTTTAGCTCCCCCTCTCTCGGGTATGATTATAGTATCTCTGCTTTCCCCTCGGCATGCTGGGAATGAAAAATGGATCCTCCGTCCCATCTCTTTCTCCACAGTGTGTGTGTGTGTGTGTGTGTGTGTGTGTGTGATCATGCACTGTAGGGAGTGCGTGGGTGAAAGAGATAAATGCCACAGGAAAGTGTGTTGATGTGGAACTATTTCTGTGTGTGTGTGTGTGTTGATAGATGTGGAGGAAGTGTGTGTTGATGGAACCAGTAAATAGTTAATGAGCAGGGAGGAGGAGTGCGTTGAAGCCCCAGGAGGTGATATTGATGGAGACTTTGACGTGCATGGCGACAACAATGCAGGACAGTGAAAGTAATGACCATCAGCTCCATATGTTGCTGATGAGTTTACAGCTGCTGCTTGTGAGTCAGATTTACAAACCCAGCGGGACAGTAAGCCGAAGGCACGCCTTTCATTCGGTCGTCAATACTTTCATTTTAAATCGGTTCTGCTGTCTGTTTACACGCCAGGCCTCATTTTATCTTTTGTTGCAACTCGTTAGTCCAAAGATAAATGACACAACATCTTCTACAAGTGCCATGAAACACAATGCATTCATGTTCCCAAGAGGATGAACTGTAATGAGACAAATATAGATTTTCATTGAATAACCTCTGCGTTCGGTCAGCAGATTTACATTTGCACAAAATAAACACAGAGTACAGCTGAAGCTGATGGTCGACATTTGGTCATAAAACAATCAAAGTTCTGACCTCATGATGGCGCTGAAGGAACATTGAAGGATCACCAGAGTCAGTGAGATCCATTGAGTGACGGACGTCTGTAGGAAACAACACAGCGATCAGCCCCTAACCCCAACCCCCAACGCTAACCCGAAACCCCAACCCCAACGCTAACCCCAACCCCCAACGCTAACCCCAATGCTAACCCCAATGCTAACCCCAACCCCAATGCTAACCCCAACCCCCAACCCCAACGCTAACCCGAAACCCCAACCCCAACGCTAACCCCAACCCCCAACCCCAACGCTAACCCCAACACTAACCCCAACCCCAACGCTAACCCCAACACTAACCCCAACCCCAACGCTAACCCCAACCCCCACCGCTAACCCCAACCCCCAACCCCAATGCTAACCCCAACCCCCAACGCTAACCCCAACCCCCAACCCCAATGCTAACCCCAACGCCAACGCTAACCCCAACCCCCAACCCCAATGCTAACCCCAACGCTAACCCCAACGCTAACCCCAACCCCAACGCTAACCCCCAACCCCAACGCTAACCCCAACCCCAACGTTAACCCCAACCCCAACGCTAACCCCAACCCCCAACGCTAACCCCAACCCCCAACGTTAACCCCAACCCCCAACGCTAACCCCAACCCCCAACCCCAACGCTAACCCCAACCCCAACGTTAAACCCAACCCCCAACACTAACCCCAACCCCAACGTTAACCCCAACCCCAACGCTAACCCCAACCCCCAACGCTAACCCCAACCCCCAACGTTAACCCCAACCCCAACGCTAACCCCAACCCCCAACGTTAACCCCAACCCCAACGCTAACCCCAACCCCCAACCCCAACGCTAACCCCAACCCCAACGTTAAACCCAACCCCAACGCTAACCCCAACCCCCAACCCCAACGCTAATCCCAACCCCAACGTTAAACCCAACCCCAACGCTAACCCCAACCCCAACCCCAAACCCAACGCTAACCCCAACCCCAACGCTAACCCCAACCCCAACCCCAAACCCAACGCTAACCCCAACCCCAACCCCAATATTCCATTATTTTATGCTTTTCTCCTTGATGTCCCTCTCCTCCCTCTCCTCCCTAACATCTCTCTGTCTCCCTCTCTCTCATCAGCAGAAAGGCTGGAGTGACTCCCTGCGGCCGATGGACAGACACGGAAACGTAAAGGTAGAACACACTCGGATGTTGCATCCATCAGCTGCCATCGATCCTCCTCACCGACTCGTGTCCCACATCCCTCCATCCGCCTCCTATCAGTCATCTTTAATGAGGTTCCTCTCCCATAACGCTGAGGATAGCTGGAGAGCATTTCCTCCCACACTGTCACCTCTACAGCCTTTAAGCGCTGATTCATGTGAGGACGCTTTGATGAAGTGTGCAAAGTCTTTTCCAGCAACATCTTGCTTCTCTTTCATACATTCACGTCGACATTCGAAGCGTGTTGTGCTGCTTGCTGTCTGCTGTTCATTCAGCCATAAGTGTATCAGTTATTAACCAGCAACATACACACAATATTTACACAATTGAACGCATCTCACAAGTGTTACCTGTATTACACCATCAAAATGATTAAAATAGACCTTGTAGTTGGAGTTCTGGACTCTCTTGAGTATGGGTATGCAATTTTCGAGCAGAGGCCTAAAAATAGGGCCCAAGACCAACTGTGACTCTGATCCTCTCTCCAGGTCAGAGGTCGGAGGCCATCTCAGCTCCCACTGGACAAGCCACAAAACTCCCAGGAGCCTTTGCACCAACCCGGGTCGGTCCGTAAGAGTCACAGGAGGAAAGGTAAACGCGTCCCGCTCACAACATGAGCTCGTGTTTCGGTGGTTCTTTGTTTTCTGCTGTTTGAAGTGTTGAGCTGCTGTCAGACGGGAATCCTCTTTTTTATCTCATCTTTTAATGTCGTCTCTTCATTACTTCAAACCCAAACCTCTCGCTTTATCCTCTTCCTGGTCTTTCCCACGTTCTTGCCTCATTACATCCACTATTTTCATCCCATGTCCGTTGGTCAGCTGATGATCCTCTTCCTCGTTTTCTCATCTCTCGTCTTTTCCCCTCGTATCTCCTGACATTTCTCTCCTCGTTTTCCTCTCACCTTCTTAACTTCGTGTTATCATCTGACTTTCATCATCTTTTATGATGTAAATGCAGCGTTTTATCGTTTTATGCTCATCTGTTTCATATACATCAGTCAAAGGTCCTCTGTATCCTCTTTAGTTTCTTCTCCTTCACTAAGTCAAGCAAACAGCTGCCAAGACAACAAATAAATAAATAAACAAACATATGTACAAACAGCATGGCAGTAAATAACGTCATATAATACATTTTACACAATCAACTGATCTCATCTGGCTGTCGATGTCCTCACAATGAATCAACTACATTTCAAAGTGGGGAATGTTCTCCTGAAGTGAAGACTGAAGCTCAGCAGCAGCTCCTCCTCTAGTGTTCACCAACTCAGAGGATTAAGATTTAAAGAAGAAGTTAAATCTAATCCCTCAGATTCTATTGGATCACTGCAAATTAAGTGTGATTTAACAAAACAGAGAGTTTTGTTAACCCCCCCCCCCCCCCAGGTACGTTGGTGTGCGGCGGTAACGGGGCCGGCAGCGGCTCCATCTACTCCGTTGCCATGGTGGCGATCCCCGACTGCGTCGACAACGGCACGCAGACGGACATCAGCTTCCAGAACATCGTGCCGCTGGGGAGGAGCAGACATCACCACCAGCAACACCACCACCACCACCGCGGCTCTTCCTCCCCTCCACCACCCCCGCCCTCCCCCCCACTCCCTCACCTCGTGGAACCATATGGGATCAATGAGTAGTGAGTCTCCACAAGTCTCCACGTATAACAAATCAATGGTTAGATGTGATGGGGATTGATGTGTCACTCCTCCCTCCAGCTGTGTGTTTGAGTACAACGACCCTGAGGACTACTTTGACGTCTCCAACCATGAGGTGGACCGACAGGATGACCTGGAGTATGAGGTGAGAACTGATAGACTCAATAACGCGCTGGTGATTCACCTTCTCACAGCTCTTTGTAATCAACTCAAATCAGGCGGCGACCTCCAGGTCTGAAAGGTGAAGTCAGAGCTTCATGTGTTAAAGCTGCATTCTCTCTAGTGTCCACCAGGGGGCGACTCCTCTGGTTGTATAGAAGTCTATAGAAAATGACTCTACTTCTCTCTTGATTTATTCCCTCAGTAAACATTGTAAACATGAGTTTATGGTTCAATCTCTAGTTTCAAGTCTTCTTCAATACAGCATGATGTTCATTTAGTACATTATGGTCCATTTAGAGTCACACAGACCATAAAGCAGGGGATGCTTTAGGGCGGGGCTACACGCTGATTGACAGGTCTCTACGACGGCGTTGTCCGGTCTTGGAAGTCACCTAAACGTGTCGTATTCAGTGTTCCGTGGTACCGAGCTCCGCCCTCTATGTGTCACTTCTGGTTGCAAAAGAAACCCAGTTTGCAATGAACTTCATGAGGTAAACTATGGTCCATTTAGAGTAAACCGGGTGTAATTCACATTTATGGTCTGATTAACAGTATCGCTGTTTTCCATATTTGTCAACGCTTTCTTCGTACAGAAGTGTACGTAGAGCATCCGTCAACACCTCGCCCACTTTCTTTTGCATTTTTCAAAATCATGCTCTGGGTGACTCAGACCTGGAGGTGATGTTACTCTTTACTGATGTTGAATTCATGGCCACACCTCACTAAGTGACATCACAGTGAAAACAGCCATTTCATTTAATTTCAGTGTGTTTTTAAAGTTCTATTGAGGTTTTTTCTGGAAGGAAATCAGATTTTGTTTTCCTCTTCAACTGCACAGAAATGTTTCAGAAATGTTTCATGATGCATGAAGCTTTTCATTCATGGTTCAGGGCCTTACTTAAGGTCAGATTATCGCTATTACAAGACAAGATTTAGAGTCAGGAAAGAAGGAAGAGAGGAGGAAGTGTTGGAAGAGGGGAGGAGAGTGAAGAAGAAAGTAAAATACGAAGGTTAGAGGTAAGATGTTGGAGGAGGAAGGAAAGCAAAGGAGGAAGAAAAGTACGAGGAGATAAATAAGTGTGAACATGAATCAAGAGGTATAAAAGAAAACGAGAACAAAGGGAAAGAGAGTTTTGGCCGAAAGAGATGAAGGGAGGAAAGAAAGAAAGGAGGAAAAGAAAAAACACAAATAACTGAGCGGAGAATCGATGAAATGAAACCTGGAGGACGGAAAACGGAAATACAGATGTTTCTGCTTGTACAGCAAAAACAATCCACAGCCTTCACAGATGTCACTGGAACAAATTGACTTCTACTCGCCGTCGTGTTTGGTGGATGAAATCGAGATGAGTGATGGTGGGACTGGTCTTAGCCTTCAGAAAGAGGCTGTAGTTCAGTTCCCTCGGGCCTGATGGACCGCCGTGTTCGGCTGAATGGCACGTTTCTCTGTTTCTGCTCCACTGGTTCAGTGCTGTTTGAGCCCAACGCCAGTTTGGTCATTAAAGAGGTCAGCAAAGTGGAAACATCCTTGTTCGTTCTGGCCCGTATACCAAAGAGATGTCCTGTTCTCCTCCTCCACTGACCTTTCCGAATTCATGCTTATTCTTTCCTTTGGTCTCTCTCATTCGTTCACCACTATCACCATCTTTATAGCCCCTGAATTACCTCCTAATGTCCTGCTCTCTTTCACTCCTTGGATTACATCCTTCATTTGCTTCCTTAATCACCTACTTTCCTCCGTCGACGCCCTGCAGCTGAATCCAGATAGGCTTGTTGCTACGGTGATGGTTGGACATGTCTGTCCTTGTCCCAGCTGAGCACTGATGGTGGAAGGTGTCTTCGATGGTCTCTGATTTCTTAAGACTGACTTTGTTCTTAAGTTTGTGACTAACCTGATGATTGAACCACAGGGTGAAGCCACGCCCTCATGTCTTAAAGCTGCGTTCTCTCTACTGCATACGCCGTCTGTACATCACTCCTCAGTCCAAATATGGTCACTTCCTGTTCACTGGTTACGGGAAAATGAGATGGCGACGGCAAAAATGCGAACTCAACGCTTCAGAAGTGTAGTGGACAGTGAGTGATGTCACGACGACTGAAAGGTCGCTACGGCGGCATTATCCGGTCTTTCACGGTTTGTTTTCACTTCATGGAAGCTAATTGTAACATTTTGGCCTAAAAACATCTTATTCAGCGTTTGGTTGTAAGCTCCACCCTCCTGTCAACAAAAAAACAAGATGGCGACTTGCGACTTCAAAACGTGAGTCCATAAACCAATGGGCGACGTCTTGGTGACCAAGTCCACTTCTTACATACAGTCTATGAGAGAAACCTCCAAAGACAAACCACACATCCACATTGTTTTCACCAACTCACCATCACGTGAGCGGTCACTACGTCACCGGGAACTTCGGTCTGTCACTTCTTGAGTTTTCTGTATCTCAGTCCTTCTCCTCCTCTTCCTGCAGGAGGTGGAGCTGTACAAATCCAGTCAGCAGGAGAAGCTGGGTCTGACCGTCTGCTACCGGACCGACGACGAGGAGGACCTCGGGATTTATGTCGGAGAGGTGAACCCTCATCTGCTCTTCATCCTCCCCGGAGTTTCTCTCATTTATCTTTTCACACATTTATATGGAAATAAATGGTTTTAAAAGATCAGCACGACGCAGATAAACAGCTCACAGAAGGTTTTACTCATTGATTCATCACTCATCCTCTTCATTCAGCCTCATTTATTATTTACATCCATCCATTAATCACTTCCTTCATCATCTTATCATTTGAATCATTCATCCGACCATCTCTCTCTCTTTCCATTCATTCAGCCAGTTTAAACCGCCTTCATCCTTTCATCAATCATTGATCTGTTTCCTAACTCGTGAGGTCATTCATTCATTCATCTATTCCTGAAGTGCTTTGTGTGTCTTTATCTTCAGGTCAATCCAAACAGCATCGCAGCCAAGAACGGCCGCATCAGAGAGGGCGACCGCATCCTACAGGTACGATGAACAAGAGGCCGTTGACTCATTCAGCCTGTTTTCATGACATACACCGACAGAAACTCTCTCCATGTACACCACTTCACCAATCTGCATCTACGTTATCTCGAACAAGGAGGTCTGCAGGTAAACGTCACGTGGGGAGGAGGCTCAGGGTGGACAAGACCACCGTTCATGCCACAGCGTCGATTTAACCAAACCAAGCGCTTCAAATGTAGTTGTCTTCAAAGGAGCAACATCAAACAACAGAACAATAGTAGAGCAGCAAACAACTCATCTTTATTTTAGTTCATTTTGAGAACACAGTGCGTGTGTCGCCAGCAGAAATTGAAACTTGCTTTTGGACAAACGTAGGAAAACGCACGAAAAATGAGGAATAACTTAACCAAAAGCAACGATCTGCTGCAGCGGCTGGCGTTGGCTCAGTTCTGCTCACATGACTTTACTAATGGAGCTCAGGTCACATGATCTTTCTGCTGAGGAAGACGTGAGACGCAACAGAGAAATCCCCCGAACGCAGCTTGTACGTTCACGTTAAAAAACAAACAGTTGTTTTTTATAGTGTGGCCATTAAAGTGACAGGAATGACTTCACCTGTAGCTTCACCCTCAGGACAAACTGCTGACTGTTTATAAATGACTGCAATTCATTCAAGCCACGAGTGATGCAATTACAGTATGAAAAACCTCCGTTCATAAATATTGAATGTTGATCTTCAGGCCAGAACGTGTCCTCTGCTCAATGACCTGGCTCAATGACCTGGCCCAATGACCTGGACCAATGACCTGGCCCAATGACCTGGCCCAATGACCTGGCTCAATGACCTGGCCCAATGACCTGGCCCAATGACCTGGCCCAATGACCTGGCCCAATGACCTGGCCCAATGACCTGGCTCAATGACCTGGCCCAATGACCTGGCCCAATGACCTGGCTCAATGACCTGGCCCAATGACCTGGCTCAATGACCTGGCCCAATGACCTGGCCCAATGACCTGGCCCAATGACCTGGCCCAATGACCTGGCTCAATGACCTGGCCCAATGACCTGGCTCAATGACCTGGCCCAATGACCTGGCTCAATGACCTGGCCCAATGACCTGGCTCAATGACCTGGCCCAATGACCTGGCTCAATGACCTGGCCCAATGACCTGGCTCAATGACCTGGCCCAATGACCTGGCCCAATGACCTGGCTCAATGACCTGGCCCAATGACCTGGCTCAATGACCTGGCCCAATGACCTGGCCCAATGACCTGGCCCAATGACCTGGCTCAATGACCTGGCCCAATGACCTGGCCCAATGACCTGGCCCAATGACCTGGCTCAATGACCTGGCTCAATGACCTGGCCCAATGACCTGGCTCAATGACCTGGCCCAATGACCTGGCCCAATGACCTGGCCCAATGACCTGGCCCAATGACCTGGCTCAATGACCTGGCCCAATGACCTGGCCCAATGACCTGGCTCAATGACCTGGCTCAATGACCTGGCTCAATGACCTGGCTCAATGACCTGGCTCAATGACCTGGCCCAATGACCTGGCTCAATGACCTGGCCCAATGACCTGGACCAATGACCTGGCCCAATGACCTGGCCCAATGACCTGGCTCAATGACCTGGCTCAATGACCTGGCCCAATGACCTGGCTCAATGACCTGGCCCAATGACCTGGCTCAATGACCTGGCTCAATGACCTGGCCCAATGACCTGGCTCAATGACCTGGCCCAATGACCTGGCTCAATGACCTGGCCCAATGACCTGGCTCAATGACCTGGCCCAATGACCTGGCCCAATGACCTGGCCCAATGACCTGGCCCAATGACCTGGCTCAATGACCTGGCCCAATGACCTGGCCCAATGACCTGGCTCAATGACCTGGCTCAATGACCTGGCCCAATGACCTGGCTCAATGACCTGGCCCAATGACCTGGACCAATGACCTGGCCCAATGACCTGGCCCAATGACCTGGCTCAATGACCTGGCCCAATGACCTGGCTCAATGACCTGGCTCAATGACCTGGCCCAATGACCTGGCTCAATGACCTGGCTCAATGACCTGGCTCAATGACCTGGCTCAATGACCTGGCCCAATGACCTGGCTCAATGACCTGGCCCAATGACCTGGCTCAATGACCTGGCCCAATGACCTGGCCCAATGACCTGGCTCAATGACCTGGCTCAATGACCTGGCCCAATGACCTGGCTCAATGACCTGGCCCAATGACCTAGCTCAATGACCTGGCCCAATGACCTGGCCCAATGACCTGGACCAATGACCTGGACCAATGACCTGGCCCAATGACCTGGACCAATGACCTGGCCCAATGACCTGGCTCAATGACCTGGCCCAATGACCTGGCCCAATGACCTGGACCAATGACCTGGCCCAATGACCTGGCCCAATGACCTGGCTCAATGACCTGGCCCAATGACCTGGCCCAATGACCTGGCCCAATGACCTGGCTCAATGACCTGGCCCAATGACCTGGCCCAATGACCTGGCTCAATGACCTGGCCCAATGACCTGGCTCAATGACCTGGCCCAATGACCTGGCTCAATGACCTGGCCCAATGACCTGGCTCAATGACCTGGCCCAATGACCTGGCCCAATGACCTGGCCCAATGACCTGGCTCAATGACCTGGCCCAATGACCTGGCTCAATGACCTGGCCCAATGACCTGGCTCAATGACCTGGCCCAATGACCTGGCTCAATGACCTGGCCCAATGACCTGGCTCAATGACCTGGCCCAATGACCTGGCTCAATGACCTGGCTCAATGACCTGGCCCAATGACCTGGCTCAATGACCTGGCCCAATGACCTGGCCCAATGACCTGGCCCAATGACCTGGCTCAATGACCTGGCTCAATGACCTGGCCCAATGACCTGGCTCAATGACCTGGCTCAATGACCTGGCCCAATGACCTGGCTCAATGACCTGGCTCAATGACCTGGCCCAATGACCTGGCTCAATGACCTGGCCCAATGACCTGGCCCAATGACCTGGCCCAATGACCTGGCTCAATGACCTGGCTCAATGACCTGGCCCAATGACCTGGCTCAATGACCTGGCTCAATGACCTGGCCCAATGACCTGGCTCAATGACCTGGCTCAATGACCTGGCTCAATGACCTGGCTCAATGACCTGGCCCAATGACCTGGCTCAATGACCTGGCCCAATGACCTGGACCAATGACCTGGCCCAATGACCTGGCTCAATGACCTGGCCCAATGACCTGGCTCAATGACCTGGCTCAATGACCTGGCTCAATGACCTGGCTCAATGACCTGGCCCAATGACCTGGCTCAATGACCTGGCCCAATGACCTGGACCAATGACCTGGCCCAATGACCTGGCCCAATGACCTGGCTCAATGACCTGGCTCAATGACCTGGCCCAATGACCTGGCTCAATGACCTGGCCCAATGACCTGGCTCAATGACCTGGCTCAATGACCTGGCCCAATGACCTGGCTCAATGACCTGGCCCAATGACCTGGCTCAATGACCTGGCCCAATGACCTGGCCCCGGGGACAGCCGGTCCAATCAGAGAGCGCCGGCAGCAGCCCGGTTACTGCCGTCCTATAAATAGACTGAGGGGGAGACGGCGGGGTCACCCTGTGTGACCAGAACACCGCTCAGCTGGTCAGAAAACAGGAAACCACGAGCAGATCGTTCAGCTTGTTATCAGAATGAGCTCCTCTCATGCAGCAGAGATCCAGCGCACACCAACAGCCAACACTGCGCAGGAATATCGCCTCGTTGGACCTGATGCAGGTAACCAATCACAGGACAGCAGAGAGAGGACAATGCTGCACAGAGACGCATCTCCCAGCTTCCAAAGAGGACTTGGGACGATGAAATGAAAACAGCAAATACAACTAGAAACAGAAATCAGGAAAGCAGCACCGAAACAAAAACAAGGAGAAGTGAACATATTGTCAGTTTTAGACGGGTCGGTTTCTGCTTGTTATGCATCGTGTCTTTTCAAAATAAACCTTTTTGTTTACGGCATTATTAAAGTACGCAGGTAACGTAACACAGCTAGAGTAAAATAAGTCAACGTCTTCACGTCTTTGTGGAGATACTGACTCACCTTCAGACTTCACTCAGAGTTACACAATGGAATTCCCAAAGCAAACGTTAATAATTCATTTTATAATGAGCCATGTAGAACTGGCATTTTACAACAATGTGAGAACACGAGTCTGTACAAACATTTATGTTCACACATTTATTCATTCAACCGATCTACGTGCTGGTGATCTTAAGTGTTCTATTCCAACACATGAATCAGAGCTGAAGATGAATTAACTGTTAAACTTCATTGTTTGATGGATGACAGCGCTTGAATAAGATTGAACTCTTCAGTACAAAGTCCTCTGTAAGAGGAGCCGTCGTGGGAGTTTAATGAGGAGTTTGACCTTTTCTCCGGTGAAATCGATGTTTTTGTTCTGCTGCTCGTTGACGAGGATGAAAAACGAGTGAATAAATTGATCTGCGTTGACTTTTCCACGCTTGTCCGTCTGGAAACGTCCCGGTCGTTACCGGAATAACATATCTACCTGTGACGTGTTCCACGTGTGCTTTAGAACTACGAGGCCGGTGAATGACAGGAAGGTAATAACAGGGAGAAACAGAAGGAGATAGAAACAGCCTCTCACATTTCACGCATGTACGATCAGACTTTCACTGAACACAAAGTGACCGGTCTCCTGACCGGTCTCGGTCTCTTCTAGATCAACGGAGTGGATATCCAGAACAGAGAGGAGGCGGTGGCCATCTTGACCCGAGAGGACAGCATCAACTTCTCGCTGCTGCTGGCCAGGCCCGATCTCGAGGTGAGGTCACACGACACCGTTAACACAATGAATCAACGCTCAGGGTAGACGGACTGCAGGTAACCATAGCAACAACACATTCTCCCTCACAGCTGGCCCTTCGCTTCACAACTATTCCGCTCGAGCGTCTCGTTTGGACACACGTGCCCGTTTCTGGTCGTTGACATGCATGAAGTGTTATTTCAAAATAAACTCATGTGTTCACGCCTGCTGCTGTTGCTTCTCGCTCTACGGTTTTCTAATAGTTTATAGATGCGCTTAAATATATTCGTCAATGTCACAGTTGACCCAGGCAGCCAATCAAATCGAGCAAAGGGCGGGCTTTACTACTTAATCGAAGGCAGACATGAACAGCTGTCTCCTGGGTGAAAGTTTGAAGAAGTGGACTTTTTGCTCTTTGTACCACGTCAGTTGCTCGGAGCGTCGAATACTGACGTGGATGCGTTTGCATCGGAGGGAGTTGAAAGCCCAGAGTCCCTTTAGAACGCCTCTCATGTTCCTGCAGCAGGCCGGCAGTCTGCCGTCTCCTCCTCCGACTGCAGGGAAGCCGGCTGTGGGTCTTAAGAAGAACGATAGAAACAGACCATCTTCTCTCTGACGGTCTCGTTTACAGATGGAGGTCATGTAGAGGACCAGGACTACACTGAGACTGGTTCAGAGCCAGATACAAGTTCCTCACAGTCACTTTAATGAGACAAGCTTCATCAAACGGTCACTTCAGCATCGGATCCTTTGTTGTGAGAATGGATTTCTTCATTTTTAGCTCCAGAAATAGTCTCCACATCCATAAGGTCGGGATTAACAGCGTCTCTCCGCTTCCATCACTCGGCTGGCCTGCAGCCGGCTTCACTGGTCTACTTCCTACTTCCTGCTCGCGTCACGCTGCTGCAGGTCGACGGGAGAGAAACGACTCAGTTTGGTTCAACAGCTGCTTTGGCAGGAAGTGTGTTTCGCTGCTTCTAACACCGAGTGATTTTGGAACCAGGTGACCTTTAATGCCATCAGATGTATTGCTAATCGGCCCTCCAGCCGGTATAATGTTGATTGTGAACTGGGGAGAATATGCAGAAGTGTCAGACTGGTCTCATCCAGCATTCGGAGAGATTCCTACAAAAAACAAGCGCCGGTGCAACAAACGGCGATCAGGAGAACGCGGTTCGTTCTCCGTGTCAAACGAGAAGTCAACGTTGATTCATTAGTCACGTAACTTCTGGACTCATTTTAAACCAAAGTACAATCTCTTTCTAAAGCCAAGTATTTCACGATGCAACCGAGTTTCCTGTGAAGACGGAGCTTTATTTTGAAAGACGGATGTCGCCAGCAGAAATGAAGACGTTGTGCAGGCTTTGGCGGGTAAACCGTCAGGAGGACGTGATACTAACCGTCGTGAGGATACGTTAGAAAGGTAGAAGTGGTGCAGATGCATCGCCTCTGAACAGTTTGTCATTTTGGCCACTTTTGTGATCTGAGGTGCAACGTAAAGTTTACAATTATGAACATGTGTCTGAAAAAGATCACAGACACTCAGTCAGCCTTTTTTCTTCACAACGTTAATTGGTTGTGTGTGAACTCTGTGTTATCACACACACACACACACACACACACACACACACACACACACACACACACACACACACACACACACACCATGATTAATGTTTCCAGTATGACAGCAGGTCCCCGTGTGTGTGTGTGTGTGTGTGTCCACATCTGCTGACAGAGGAGGAACAGCAAGACGGCATTTTCATACACGTCAGTTAAAAAGCACACGCGTGTGCACATTCACTGATGAATGTGTACACGCAGTCACATGACAACCAGATAGATGAACGGTTCAGTGTTCAGACAGCTGACACTTCAGCCAGGCAGGTCATGTGATGGATGTTTTATCGACTCAGCAAATATCAAAGTGGACAGTGAGTGAGTGAGTGAGTCTCGTGGGCTTTAGATGTCTTCTCTTCATCGGTGCGTGTCTTAGTAAACTATGGTGACGTATGTCCACACATCTGTCTAACTCCAGATTGTCACGAATATGAAAAATATGAATTTTTCATATCTTTGTTCCCGGTTTGTGGTGCTCTCCCTCAAAGGATTTGTGCTTAAACTGAACGCTTGCACTCAGAATTATTGTTGCTTGCACAGATCTCTGCGTTCCAGCTTCCAGATATTTCTCCCGTTCTTTAGATTTGCTTTTGTGCAACAAATTCCCCAACCAGGCAAACAGTTTGAGCACAAATCCAAGAGCAAGCCGGGCTCCGAGTGAGAGGACATAGTTCTGAGAGCGCGTCACAACCTTTGAGCTGAAAGCGGCTTCCATCGCTTATTATACCAAATAACTTTCATAACGGCCGCTTTCTCTGGTCCAATGCACGAATGTTGACATTCAACTCATCTGTGGTTTGTGGAAACGTACAATGCAAAACAACTTTCCTGGCAAATACGCTGGAAATATACTGAACTTTGAAGCCGATATGAAGCGGTGAGAAGTCTTCAGGCGTAGGTCTTGTGGTTCCGGTCGTGCTACTGGTGCTGCTTGGTATTTGAAAGTGCAATCACATGACTGGCATACAAACTGCAGCTGGATGACAATGAACAAACAAACTAACCTCCCACCAGCCTCTATGAGGGAAATACAAACGCTCATTGACATCATCCATTTACACACAACTCAGTTGGAAAGTGGGCTGTAAAATGTCACTTTATTTAAATGTTCACATTTTCTGTGCGTCCTTCCAGAATGACGACCCTGCTGGTCCAGAGGAGGACTTGCAGCTGACTCTGGCAGGAGGAGGCTTCCTCACAAACCCTCGAGTCTCCTCCTGCTCCCTCACTCCCGCTCACCCCACCGGCGTCTATCGCCTCTGTCGGGGAGGAGGAGGAGGAGGAGGAGGAGGAGGCCTGGCCTACCCGGAGGAAGCAGGAGGTAGAGACGGCGCAGGGGGTGATGTGGATGTGGAGGAGGATGATGACGGGGAGGAAGGAGAGAAGGAGGACAGACCCCCACCGGTGCCCCTCCCTCCTCTGCTCGGCCTGGCTCCTCCGCTGTCCAACAGCCAGGAGCTGGACAGCGGAGTGGGCCGGACCGACGACAGCACCCGCTACGAGGAGTCGTCAGAGCACGACCTGCTGGGCGATCAGACCAGCGCCCCCAACACCAACACCACCAACACACCGGGCAGCACCAGGAAGTTCAGACCAGGACCCAGCCCCAGGTAGGACCGGGGTCTAGTGTCGGTACTAAAGACAGTGTTTGGAGAGCAGTTTGCCATTTATTCATCATGAAACCAGCGAGATATCCATCTTTTCACGGAGTTCAGCCATTAGAACAGCACCGAGTACAAATAATGGGAAGAACTTTCAGAATGATATCTAATAATACTCTGTTTCAGTATTCCACAAACCCCTCTGTGTCCTGTACCCAGGCTGAGTCCTAGACCCAGCCCCGGCCGAGGAGACACCACCCCTCCTTTCCTCCACCTGCGAGAGCTTCAGCTCAGCTCCGACTCCCTCCCCGGCCTGGACTGGGCAGCCGGCCCCCCCCACCACCACCACCACCACAAGGTACAATAAAATAGGTTTATTTTGACTCAACTCCACATTCAAAACACTCACTGGAGCACTAAATGTGGATTCATCCGCCGCTGAAAATAGTCCCTCAACAAACGCTCTGTTTCCTCCTGTTTGTTTGAATAAAAGAAGATTATGGAGCCTGTTAATGAAAGCCATATGTTTGAAGAGTAGATCCCATTTTAACACATTGTTGGTTCGGCTTTTTGTCACAGGGTTTGTTGACAAAAATAAAATAACGCTTGACTTACTCTTCGTACTGATGTGACCCTTAATGACTCAGGGGGATGTGCTGTGTGCACTCATGTGCTGCAGCACTGAGAAAACCATTTGCACCATTATCTCGAGTGGTGCACTTCAGCCGGGCTGTCAGTCGTCTCATAGCAACAAGAGCTGTGCTTCCACTGTGACACCCGCTTCTCATGACACCAGCTGATAGCAGCGGCCCGCTTCAGCTACCCGTCCAGGAGACCGGCATCTATCCCCACGGCTGATCACCAACACGATCACAAGAAGACGCCGCTGTGCTCTCGTGGTAGAGCGACGTACTGTGTTGGGCGATACAAATAAATTGAACAAATTGAATGAAATAGTTATGACAAGAGCCGGGTGAACTATGAAGAGCGACGCATTCCGAGAGCATTAGTGTGTCATGAGACTATGTGACGATATCTCTTCCACAGCGTTGTATACACGAGAATGTGCAACGCGTCAAACCACAGACTGTAAGGAGTGGACGTAGTCGTCGTGACTTCTTTCATTGGTTTGTGCACTGATGTTATGAAGCCTCGAGTTTGGTATTTTGTCCGTCGCATCTTGTTTTTTTTTTGCAACCGATGAACAGGAAGTGATCATATCTGGACTGAGGAGTGACGTAGAGACGCCGTGTACGTCTCTGGTAGAGACCTGTCAATCAGCGTGTAGCCCCGCCCTAAAGCATCCCCTGCTTTATGGTCTGTGTGACTCTAAATGGACCACAATGTACTAAATGAACCTGAAATGGAAAAAATATTGTTTTAACGTATATTGCGGCATGGAACAACATATTAGTAGTTTGGTTAATGTGATACAGCCGAGTGTTTAAATATTACAGAGTGATGCACAGACCTTATTCGATTGTTTCAGCTGATTAGCAACGATCCATTCTTATTCTGTTTTCACTGAAATATCCTCTGAAAACACAAATAATAAAAATAAAAAAAGAATAAACTCTGGATTTTAAACATTGAGATTACTGGAGGCTCTGAAGGACTTCCGTGGCCAGATGTTGATTTCTTGCTAACACATGACCTCTGACCTTCAGCACCACAACCATCACTACCAGCCCCCTCTGACGATGATGATGCCGGGCCTGACGGAGGAGGAGTGCCAGCGATACCAGCAGCTGCTGGAGATCAAGTGCCAGTTCGAGAAACGCAACGAAAAACGACAGCGAGAAGCAGAGGTGAGGGACCAGGAGGAGAGAACGGAGGGGGGAGAGGATTCTTCTTCGTTGGTGGACGTGAACGGCAACGCGACCCTGAGCGAGCACGAGATGGCGCTGATCGAGGAGGAGTTACGCCACCTGGAGTTCAAGTGCCGCAACATCCTGCGAGCGCAGAAGATGCAGCAGCTCAGAGAGAGATGTCTGAATGCCTGGATGATGGAGGAGGAGACGGCGGCGGCCCCCCCTGAAGCAGGTAACCGTGGTAACAACCGACAACAAGAAGGTGTGAAAGCAACGATTGCTTCTTTTTCTCCAATGGAGAAAGGCTGAGACGTCAAACAAGCGCTCTTACTGTTGCCATGACTCCAAAAGCTTGTCCTCCTTTTTCCAAAGGCTCCAGAGACAAATGTTCTAGCGCCGAGTCGGCATTATGTCGGGTTCCGTTTCTGTGGTACTGAGAAGTTGCCAGGCAACCAGTGGAGGCTCCAGGAAGTCACGGCGGCAGGTAGAACACAAGACTGGCAGGTTGAAATGAACAAAAACAAGCTTTAATAAAGAAAGCTGATGCTGAAATAACAGAGGGAGCAGGCGGAAAGAAGTCAAGAGTACAAAACTCTGAACTAGAAACAGAACAAGGAACACAAAGAAACAATCCAACGAGGAACACACGTAGGAACGTCGACAGCAGCGGCACAGGTGTTGAAGAAGAACAGGCGGGAAAAAGACAAAGACAGGAAATCAAACCAGACACAAGAATTGTAACCAATTAGATGTAGAGATACACTGGAGACTGGCTCCGCCCACTTACTGTCAAAAGCGAGCCGGAAAAAGAGTCGCGAGCGGGTTAAAGTTTCGCGAGTGACTTTTGCTCACGCGAGAGTGAATTCTGCTCGCGGAGTGACGTAAAAGCGCTCGTTAAAGTAAAATACGCGTGGATCTCATTTGCGCTCTCGGATTTTGACAGTGATTTGCCGTCATCGATTTTGCTGTAATCCAAATATAAAAATTATTTTTTAATCTCTGAATTACCTCCAAATGTTAAGTAAATAAAATGTGGGGATATCAGTTCAATTTCTTTGAACTGTGGAAATGAACATTTCTTTCCTTGTAGGTTTGGACGACGACATCGACGACGTCGACGATAACGACCCTCATCGTTACGAGTTGTCGGCCATCAACGAGCTGCCGGAGCGAGAGCGATCGGACGACAAGGACAGCACCAGCGCCTACAACACCGGCGGGGAGAGCTGCCGGAGCACGCCGCTGGTCAGCACCGAGCAGATCCCGCCTCTCCA
Source organism: Melanostigma gelatinosum (assembly GCF_949748355.1). Lineage (NCBI taxonomy): Eukaryota > Metazoa > Chordata > Actinopteri > Perciformes > Zoarcidae > Melanostigma > Melanostigma gelatinosum. The sequence goes on along the minus strand of NC_136641.1, from coordinate 26,846,752 downwards.
GGAAGAGGAGGACGAAGGTGGGCGGCGACTGATGTCTCCGCCTCCTCTTCTCCCCCTCAGTCGCCTCCCCCCTCTGAACTCCCCCCTCATCCCGCGGCGTCGCGGGACGGACCGAGACAGAGAGAGGCGCCACTCGAACCTCAGCTGCTCTTTCTCCCCCGGCACTTACAGGAAGTACGAAACAGCCAATGGAAACATGGCGCAAGGCTCAAGCTCCACCCCCTGCACGCCCTCCAAGTTCAGGTCCGCTTCATGGTTTTGCTTTAAACACATCTCGTTCGTTTAAACTTTGTGAAAACTGCATGTTTTAGACAATATTGGATGATATGTTGGGTTTGCTTCCATCTTCAGGTCTCTGACCAGAGAGGCGGGGTCATCTTCAAGAAGAGGTGTGGCTGATGGGGGGCGGGGCTCCAGAGCAGGTACACAACGCAACACCTCTTGGTTCATTGCGTTTTGCCGGTGACACAGTCGATGGGCGTATCTGTGTGACACTCGTCGTCTGTTTGATTCTTCACAGTTCAGTTCGTTTGGACGCCCTCTGGTGCTCGTAGCTCGCGCACCAGCTGCGTATTCTCACACTATCGTGTCACGTGCGTGTCTAAACAAAGCGTTCTGCATCGTCACTCCGGTTCAGTGATCAGTACCTTCACTTCGAGTGTCTCAAATACAGAGCTGGCAGTCTGAGACCAGAGACAGGGCTGCTGTAAAACTAGAACACCAAGCAGCGATAGAGTTGCTCTCAGTCAAACAGCAAAAGTTAAAGCAACAATGTGTTGGACAACTATGTAGCAGTGATACGAAGCAACGTTTTGACCAGCGGGTCAGATTCCTGTTGACAGCACAAAGAGATGATAAAAACAAAAGCATGCAAGTTATAAAACGTGGAAAAGTATTAAACATGTTCCCTTGGAATCTGACGCTCATGTGATGAAACTGTAATTAACCTGAAAAAAAGTACTTTATTTGTCCTGAAAGGAGCTTTTATCACGTCCCTTTCCACGAATCAACAGCTGGTGGCGTTAACGAGCCAAGAAACATGCAACACGCCATCGAAAGCAGGATAAAAAAACCCACTGCTGTCCGATGTAAACATGGATGTTATTTTGAATATACTGTATGCATGTATGTAATGGACGGAAAGTGACACGTGTTGCTGGACTGTCGTTGGAAAACGCACCAAAAATCACCTGAACCGATGAGGATACGATGGACCATAAAGATGAATGCGTTTGATTTCAACTAATAAATGTGATTTTTATGGTATTTTTTGAGTTCTGATTTCTCCATTAACTACCGTCATCATTGCAGGTGGCGCCACCGACAGGCCCGGAGGTGGAAGTGCAGAGTCCAGTCCCTATTTCAGCAGAAGACGCCAGAGCCACAACAAACCACTAGAGCGCTACCAGAGCTGCATGACCCTGCCCTCCGAGGGCCCGGTGGACCCGCTGGACCGAGTCAGAGCGCGGGGCGAGGAGAGGGGGATGGGCACGGGCAGCAGCGGCCCCGCCAGCCCCAGGAGTGTGAACAGCGCCCCCTGTGGTCTGGAGAGCCACTACGCAGGCGCCTCGCGGTTAGGACTGGCTTTACCGCTCGGGCTGACACACTCGTCACCGACTGCCTCACCGCAACGCATGGAGTGGAAGGTAAAAGCTCTCCCATTAGCCCTCTGAACCCAAAGACCCGCCGGCGGGATGGAAAAGTGTGTTTTCTTCCAACAATGTAGTTAATGGGCTTTGAGTTGTCAAATAAAAAACATTTCCTGATTCCAGCGCCAAGACTTGAGGGAGCTAGAAAACCGAAGGCTAGAAGACACTCAAATACAACTTTTTAACTTTTGAGAGTTTAAAGGACACATAGTGCTGTGCCGCTAAGTCATCACTTTCATGTGTCCTCTCTAAGGTAAAGGTCCGGAGCGACGGCACTCGCTACGTGGCCAAGCGGCCGGTCAGGGATCGTCTCCTGAAGGCCAGAGCCATGAAGATCAGAGAGGAACGCAGCGGCATGACGACCGACGACGACGCGGCCAGTGAGATGAAACAGGTAGAGAGTACGCAGTGACCGCAGCAGAACAAGGGCTGGAACTGCCCACACTCACGTGCTAATCAGGCTGTACAGTAATGTACAGTACAGACTAGAGGGAGGACTTCAGACGAGAATGATGAGCTTTAGGTTCTTTACTCACGAAGGTTCACCTGACTAAAGTGGCATGATTATTAAAGAGCCAGTGTGTAGCATTTCTGAGGATCTAGTCACAGAAATGGAAGATAATATTCAAACGTATCCTCAAACAACAGTTCGTATTTATTTTTATTGTACTATATTCATCCCAGAAGGGGAAATGTGTCTGCATTTGACCCATCCCTGTATATAGGGAGTGTGCTGCCCATGACAGGCGCCCGGGGAGCGGTTAGGGGTTCAGAGTCTCGCTCAGGGACACGGTGCAGCCGAGGATCGAACAGCCGACCTCGCGGTTACCGGCGACCCTCTCTAACCAGGGATCTTTCAGCCAGAAGATCGATGTTCCTTCCCTGCGTGAAACAAGAAGTCAACGTTGATGTTTTTCTCACGTAACTTGCGTACTTCAACGACACTTAGGTGGTTACTCGAAACAACGATATGTCCTAAACCTAGCAGTGTCCTAAAACAAAACCAAAAAGTTGATGTGAAAAAGACCACATTCATGAAACCAGCGGAAATGAACACGTGCTCCTCGATTTAGTGAGGAAATGCACAAACAATGTGTAACTTTATAGAAGATATCATAGAACCAGGCATCAATGCACGAATAAAAGATTGTAATTTACAGAATGTTTTCCCAAAATGTTTAAAATTATGCCCAAAAACAAAATGCCACATATATACATATTTATTTTTTACAGATATTTAAAATACACTCCTTTAAAAGACGTAACAATAACCCATGTATTTTGTCTTATTTACATCTGAATAACTCAACAGGGCCGATACTGGAGCAAAGAGGAGCGGAAGCAGCAGCTGCTGAGAGCCAGAGAATACCGACGAAGAAGAGAGTTCATGGTGCAGAGCCGCCTGCACCACCTCAGAGGAGACAGGTAGAGAGCAGGACCAGTGCCCCCCAGAGGACCGAAGGAAACATTCAGATACGACCTGATTACAGAGCTACAGCACAGTGAGAACATAAAACAAATACATTAGTTGGGCTCTTATCGAACTTTCAGAGCAACTTTTAATATTACTTTTGACTGAATATTTAAATGTATTTCCAGGTAATCTTCATTTACACAAAGGGGTTATTAGGACATGTAGTTTGCTTTTAAATGGTTTAATTACAAATTAATTCAATACAAAAAACATCCCAAATCATAACTTTCCCAAAGCTGCGTGAAAGCCATCACATGCTCAACAGAGAACACATCAACAGCTTCACGTCTGCATCAGGTAACCAAAGACAGAAAAGAGCAGTCCGACAACAAAACACACGAATTCTCATGTCAATGTCAATGATGACGTCACGGTGACACGATGGAATACATCTCACGTCAATCAAGTATTTCTCAAATCAAACGAGTCTATAATCAGCGTTTCTGACCACGGCAGCTCGTTTCATTTTCACAATGTTTTCAAAAGCATCGAACAGCCAAACTTCATCAAACTTCATCAAACTTCACCAAACTTCACCAAACTTCACCAAACGTCACCAAACGTCACCAAACGTCACCAAACGTCACCAAACGTCACCAAACTTCATCAAACGTCACCAAACTTCACCAAACTTCATCAAACTTCACCAAACTTCACCAAACTTCACCAAACGTCACCAAACTTCACCAAACTTCATCAAACTTCACCAAACTTCACCAAACGTCACCAAACTTCACCAAACTTCATCAAACTTCACCAAACTTCACCAAACTTCACCAAACTTCACCAAACTTCATCAAACTTCACCAAACTTCACCAAACTTCATCAAACTTCATCAAACTTCATCAAACTTCACCAAACTTCACCAAACTTCATCAAACTTCATCAAACTGGGGGAAACCAGTCCGATCTGGCAACACTGCACTCAAGAGCTCAGAACTCACCGCCACATCATGAGATCAAATCCTCTTCCCTTCCTGCGCTGATAAGAGGCCGTTCAGCGTGAACATGCATGAAACATGCCGACGACAAACTCCTCGTTGGTCCAAACCAATGATCGCCAGTCAGCGTTGATTTATGGAAATCAGATGGTGAACCAGTGGATCCTCTTTAGTCTGTTGGTGGTTGACAAACAAATATTCACCCTGAACACAGACTTCAATCAGCACCATTAATATCTTCTTCTTCTTTAAATTTGATTGGCGGGTCGCAACCAACTTGTATAGGTGCATAGCGCCCCCTACTGTACCGGAGTGTGCAGTTTCAGAGTAACCTTTTCTTCACTGTTTCCACCGAAATCCTGCGGTCTGATCCCGTTTCTTTAAGAAATCGCAACAGTGCTCTGCAGCACTCTCGCCATTCTCCACTTCCGTCCCAACTGACATATTTTTTTGCTTCAAGATGTTCCTGTCTGTTGTATCTTTGACATTTCAGGACAACATGCTCCACGTCTTCAGTAACATTACAAATAGTGCACTTACCATGTGAGTCCATTTGTGCCATTAAATACAGCGTTGAGTTAAGTCCTGTGTGTCCGAACCTTAACCTTGATATTATGACCTCCTCTCTTCTGTACTTCCCTTTGTATGTCTTCACATTTATGGATTTCTGAATGTTATAATAATGTCTTCCTTTGTTGTCGTTGTCCCACTTCTTCTGCCATAACTCCCGTCCTGCCTCTCTTATTAATGCTTCAGCTTCCCCCTTTCCAAAAGGAATATTCAATATCTCCTCTTCTTTTAGTGTTGGTGCTCTCTTTGCAGTCATATCTGCTCTCTCATTGCCCTCCACCCCGACATGAGCAGGAACCAGCTAAATGGAACATTCATTCCCAGTCTTTGAAGTCTCAACATGATCAGAGATATTTCCATCACTAAATCCTCTCCAATTGTTTGTTTTGTCTTCAGGCTGTTTAAAGCTGCAGCAGAATCTGAACAGATGACCTCAGCCTGACCTCTTCTACCCATTGCACTCCCAAGATTATTGCAATCATTTCAGCTGTAAAGACAGACAATCTGTCATTCATTCGTTTGCATATTCTCACACTAAATTCTGGTGTGCACCATTAATATCAGCTGTGCGTGCTGGTCTTAAAGGGCCGGCGCTCCAAATGAGGCCTAACGCAGCGCTTTAATAGAGACATGCTTCATATTCTCCTTTTATCTGAGGCTGCAAGATACAAACCTGAAGCATGCATAGAACAGTTCACTGAGTCCTGAAAGATGTTTTACTGTCAGAAAATCCCAAAACGTTGAGGCTTTTGCACAGAAAGGTTGCAGGTCACTGGTTGTCAAACTTGGGCTGCGGTCCAACAGTCTTCTCTGCTGAGGGACGGGTCTCGATAAGAGCTGGTGAAAAAGGAATAATGTTATTATCTTGACTTTAGATGTGTGCACAAGATCAAAAACACAAACTAAATGTGTAAACTACCAGAGTAAAACACAGACATTGGTCTAAATCACTTTTTGGTTTTGTATGCAGGGACACTTCATCAGCAGGAGGCGCTGAAGACCCCCGCTCGGCCCAGACCGCCCAGCTTCCCCCCCGACAGGACAACATCCTGCTCCTGAGCCAGAAGAAGATCATGAAGAAGAGGAACCGTCGCATCCTCGACAACTGGATCACCATCCAGGAGCTGCTGGCCCACGGCTTCAGGTCGCCGGACGGAAAGAAGATATACAACCCTCTGCTCTCTGTGACCACGGTGTGACCCGAGGAAAAGAGGGGAGGAAGAGGAGGACGAGGAGGACGAGACAAATAAAAGATCTCAGTTTGAGCTGGGTGTAAAACAGAAACGTGTAGAAAAGAGAGAGAAGACTTAAGACTGGACAGCGATGGATGCAAAGAGGAGATGTGACAAAGATCTGCTTCAAACTGTCTTTGATCGATGACGGAGGAGAAAGAGGAAGATACAAGTAAAGCAGACGAGAGGATGAAGGCTGAGGATGAGGCTGCAATGTCACCGAATCGGCCTGAAAATATGTAGAGATGACTCTGAAAGGTTGGACTTATGATCGGACCGATAGTCTAAGTTCTGAAGGCTGATTCTGGAAACAAAAGTCTCTTTTAGAGATTGTATGTTGAGTATTCTTTCTTAACTCTACATTCAGCACTAGACTGCATCCTGATCAGAACCAGGTGATGCTGTCCACTCACACCGAGTGAAGTCAGGGTGTGGACGCGGCGATGCTCAGCAGAATATGTAGATCGGATGAAGACTTTAAGAGAAGAACTTTCACAGATGAAGAAACATTTCACAGGATTCAGAGACACTCCGTTGATCTTTCTTTTGCAGATGTTTCGCTTCCCGTCTCAGAATCTCAGCATCTTTATTCTCAGAGGACAATGGATGTACAGACATGTATTCCTGCTTTTGCAGGAATATATTAACAAAATAGTGATAAAGTATTATCCATTTTACTATCGACCAGGGCTGCGCGACATATCGTTCGTTTGTCTTCGGCATCGACATCCGCTCATGCAAACGCAAACGGTTCAACGTTCTTTGCTGCTTGAAACTAAAGAGAAGCGAATCCAGAGATTCCCACGAGCTGCAGTCGAGGTAGACCCACAGAATGTCAGACACTTCTCTCGGCTTCTGGAGCTTTGACCTCCTCCCAGGACTGTGATCTCAGCGCTTCGTGGTCGTGCACCTCGGAATTTTGGTAACTTGGCGCGATCACGTCACTGTCACAAATAGCTCAGTGATAAAAACACTGTTCATTTGTCTCGGGATTAATACAAAGAACAGGAGGTCTTAAAAATCTACATTTGAGTAAATATGTATCAGCCAAATCAAAGAGTTTATCAACCTCTGTTTCTTTACAATACATTTAATACTTGTTAAAGAACCAACAGACGATGTTCATATCTACGAGTTACACTCGTCGTCTTTTTGATTCTTCACGCTTCATTTTGTTCCTTGGTCCTTGGTGTTTTGCCGATAATGCAACACACAGTGTGTTGACGATGAAGGCCTCCGTTCGTTCTCGGAGCTCGCGTGACGTCTGCTGACGCTGCGGCGACTCCCTGGACGATGAACAAAGCCGACCCTTTCTCGCTGGGCGGGTGAGACTTTATTGCCGTCACCGCCTCATATCTTTACAACCAATGTTTCGATATCGTGCCGCCCTACCGTCGACCAACATTCAGTGCTCAACACCATGTGAAGGAAAATATCTCCACTTTTATATCTGATCTGTCAGATCTCATTGATCGGTGACGTTTAATTTACAGGTGCATCTTTTGTAAATCACTTTCCCAGAATGCCTTTTGAGACTCCTCAGGGGGAAACAACTTACATTTTTTACTGTTTCCTGCTCCTGTGAGAGGAGACATTGTCCGTCTCTTCTCTGAGGATTTATGGCAGCATTTTTTTAAAGATTGTTTTTTTTATATACCGGTAATATAATTGTTGATGTTAATTGCCATATCATCATTAACATATCATTGTCTATTAAACTGTGTTGCTCGTGGGGGTTTAGGCAGCAGGATGTTCAGTGTGGTTGGGGCTTGAGAGAAGCCTGTTGTGTCCATCATTGTGTCTGACCTGTAAAATGAGATATTAATACTGAGTAACCACATGCATGAAATAAGTATTACACGTTATGGATTATTGGACGTCATTCTTGAATCTAAAGTGATGTAGTGTACAAAGCCGTGTGCAGACATTTTTAGTAGTGAAAGTGAAAACATGCAGAGCAAATAAAAACGAATTAAGAAGCGTGACTTGTTGCCTGGTCTTTCTTTGATTACACATGAATCAGCACATCTGCTTGTCTGGGAGCGGGTTCAGAGCAGCAGAATATACTAAACGTAATCATCAAATACAGTCATTAATGATATGCAGATGATGGTACATTGCCTGTAGAAAAAGACTAAAATATTACCACTTCCAGCAAACAAACCTTTTCTCGTGAGACTTTCAAGTTGAGCAAGTACTGGATCTGTATGCGTCTGTCAGGCTTCCAGGAAATAGCCACAGCCTCACACTCGGACTGACAAAAGCTGTGACCTTCCCCTGCTGCTTGTCTTGCAGGTTATTCCCAAACTAACTGCTGCTGAGTTCAGCTGTCAGTAGTGCTGGTGGTGTTTGACATGTTTGCCCCTCGGGGCTTGCCGTAGCTCGCTACAGAGACCGTCTACTTCTACGAACTTGCAGTTCGACTGACTGTTCGACTACATATTGTGCCTGTTGGTGTTAAAGGGGACATGTTAAAAAACTGGATACATTTGGGTGTCTGGAGCTCCTACCAACTCACAAACTGTGGAATCAGCCAACCCAGGTAGTGTTAGTGTTTCTGGGCTTTCCAGAGCAGAAAACATGTGTTTCAACGAGCCAATCAGGGCTCTTTAAAAGATGAAGTCTTAAAGAGACAGGCGCTAAAACGGAGCGTTTCAGACAGAGGGTGAATACAGCAGGTATGTTTAAACAGACAATGTGAAAATAATGACGTATTTTCAACATAAAAAAATGTAAACATGTTCTAATTCAAATCCAAATATAAACCTGGAAATTTGCATGAAATGTCCCCTTTAATCATGTTAATATTAATATGAATGCTTTAATCATCTTCAATTCACCTCTTATTGCTGCTGTTGTCATGATCCATCGTACTTTCTGGCTCAACATATCCTCATTGAACGGTTCGTATATCTTCTCTCTTCTTCTTGATATCACTTCTCATTTTTTGTTAGTTTTCCTACGAAGGTTCAGCAACGCGTGTCAATTTCAACTGGTTACATGTATACAGTCTTTTCAAAATAAACCTTTGTCTACGAAGAAACCACCTTAGTCGGGTTTAGGTTTGGGATCAAATAACTGCTGACATGGCATTACTGAAGGGCGCAAGTTACGTGACAAATAAATCAAACGCACACTACCTGACACTGACACAAGGGAACACACTGAACACACAAGAGGCTAATCAGCTAATCATTTACAGGGGAGGAAGAAAAGGGCGGGAAAAAGAAAGAAGACAGGAAGTAAAGCCAAACACAGGACAAAAGAAGCATGGATCTTCAAAATAAAATAAACAAAACCCAGAACATGACACTGCGGCTCCCGAATATTTTTTCTTCTCAAAAGTAAAATATGCATAAAATAAATATGTCTTCAGACTGAAGTGGACTAAAGCAGGTGTCTCATCTTAAATCAGCGACTGTCGTCTAACATCACAAGTGTCCATCTAAAAGGAGAGCAGCATCCCTCGCAGCCTCTCATGAGCACCAATGACAGTTCTTTGCGTTCAGGGCTGACCGGTCTGTGCTGCCCTCTGCTGCACAGCACTGAGCTGCACACACCGCTTCACTTTGTCTTCTGTGTCGTGATAGGATCTTGATGTGGCGTGGAAAATTCAATGCACAATGAAAAACAATTAATTTGGTTATTTAACACGTTTATTATTTAATTATGACAGTAAAGGAAAATAAAAATAGGAAATGAATAAAATGAGGTGTCTTGTATTTCACTTAATTTATTGGTTAGATTTGTGTAATTTAGATATTTTAAATCATTTAATGCTGACTTTTTAATGTTTGTCTGTTATGAAAATAAGAACAGACAAAGAGCTTCAACTGTACGTGTGATGCTACATACATAATGATCATTCTTTTGCTGATTTTGGCTTTTATTACAAAATGCAACTTCTGACTTATTGAGCAACTAATGGGTGCAGGACTCAATTATTTATCTGTTGCTTAAAGTTTAGAGGAAGAACAACACAGATCAGACAGATCGCACACGTCAGAATAATGAAGTGAGAAGATGCCGAACACCCTCAGAGGAATGATCAACTCTGTATCATTAGCAGAAAGATGATGAAAATGCAATGTTCATGGATGATATCTGCCAATAATAAAAGAACAAAGTGGAACCTTGCATGACATGATGAGCTGCACAAAACACAGATTCAAATTCAAACGTTAACATTTGTTTACTGCCTTAAAGTACAGTAGGTCTGGTCCTGGTCCTGGTCCTGGTCCTGGTCCTGGTCCTTGCTGGCTGGATGGAGGCTCTGGTAGACGGAGTCTTCACATGTGGAGACTGGAGCTATGTTCTCATGACAGATTCCTGAAACAGGAAGAACGTCAAACAAAATGAAATACAGCAGCAGCCAAAGTAACACGTTTGTTATTTGTAGGCAATTGTTTGCTACTGGGTCAGCGACAACAATTCAAATGGTCAGAGATAATTATAGTTTTTGTTAAAATGCCACTTTTAGGGCAAGACGCACAAAGTTTAACAAGATAAATCATCCCACAGGGAAAGAGCACCATGCAATAAGTCAAATCAATTATTTTGGTGCAAAGAAATTAAGCAACGATTCATAGAAAAAAACATAGAACAGCCACATCTGAACCTACACAGATAACAAAACGAGACAAATGGCATTCACAACGCTAAAAGAGTACTTCAAGGCACTTAATGGGGTGGCAGGGAGGCTAGCCAGTCCTGCTTTGAGCTAAATGCTAACAGCACATGCTGCTGTTAGCATTTAGTTCAATAGCTCAATACATTTTGGTGAAATCAATGGTGGCGTCAGATGAAAAAGTCAGAGGATCACTAAAGCTCAGAGGATTCTTATAAAGATTATTTGGCACCATGAGCATCTGTACTAAGTTCCACAGCAATCCGTCAAATCGTTACTCTCATTTTTGTGTAAAATAGAGAAGTTGCTGCAGAACTGAGATTAATTCCTGCAAATATCAGAATTGCAAAAATAAAATGTGACTTAAACACAATTCAGTAACCCACGTACATAGACTGAGACAAAACCTCATGAAAGAAAGTCACCTCCATGAACACGTCGTCTGCATTTCCTCTGGTGTTCAAACCCAAGTTCCTCTGCTTCTTCAATTTGTAGAGCAGCAGGAAAACATCCAACAGCACAAAGAAGGGCACACCGACAACCAGGAGCACGAAGGAACCTGAGCAGGGACAGAGGAGCAGCGTCATTCCAGCAAACAAGCAACTGAAACAAGCAGTGAAAAAGATCGTCCTGGCACTGAAACTCAATAGAACTAAAGTAAGACTGAACTTAGACGATATGTGGTTCAAAGAATAATGAAAATGAAATAAAAAGGAACACATATTCATTTAAATTTTTAGTTTTTTAACTCTAATAAAGCACGACTAAAAAATAGTAGACGTTGAACCACCGAAACTGAACTTGAGATTCCTGGAGATTGCGCAATGCCGTAATGGCTTCACAATTAATCCTCGTTGTTTTACACATGCAGTCTAGTCTCGTCGAATGAAATCAAAAGAACATGATTTGAATATTTCAGTCGATCAAACGCCATTGAACCACCAGGCTCAGGTCTAATGTTAACCAGGTGAGTGTGGAAGAGAAAGAGGACTCAAGCTGTTACCAAATTGTAAACATTGTTTACAAGAAAACTCAACATGTCACCTTTAATAAAAAATGACAAAAATCTTCCTATTTTGATATAATATCAGACTTTGGTGTAGATGTTTCCTGAAACTGTGCTTGTGTGCTGAAACAGAAACTGGACATTTTATTATGATTATTATTATTGGACCGTTTTGATGCTTAATTTTTTAAGTTGTTCACAAGTGTTTTGTAGAAGATGAAGTTGAGACACTGATTGGCAGGAGGACAAACAGGCTCTGTGAACTGTACCTGTAAACGGGCCGCTTGGTTGGAAAGTAGTCGGTGCTGTGAACAACAAAAACACAACGGAAAGAGACCATCTTGAAATGGGATCACAACAACTGCGACGCCAAGTCAGGCAAGTGTGGTGTGCCAATGGCCCCGTCCCTACTTCCTACCCCTCTGCTTCCTACCCCTCTGCTTCCTACCCCTCTGCTTCATACCCCTCTGCTTCCTACCCCTCTGCTTCCTACCCCTCTGCTTCATACCCCTCTGCTTCCTACCCCTCTGCTTCCTACCCCTCTGCTTCATACCCCTCTGCTTCCTACCCCTCTGCTTCCTACCCCTCTGCTTCCTACCCCTCTGCTTCCTACCCCTCTGTTTCCTACTCCTCTGCTTCCTACCCCTCTGCTTCCTACCCCTCTGCTTCCTACCCCTCTGCTTCCTACCCCTCTGCTTCCTACCCCTCTGCTTCCTACCCCTCTGCTTCATACCCCTCTGCTTCCTACCCCTCTGCTTCCTACCCCTCTGCTTCCTACCCCTCTGCTTCCTACCCCTCTGCTTCATACCCCTCTGCTGCGTTCACACCCATCTTTGAGCTCAGCCTTTATTTTGATCTCAACTACACACCTGTAAAGTTTCGTGACTGCATCTTCAACAGTTCTGACGCTATTGGCTTGTCCTGACCGATAGCGCCAGTTCCCCCTCGGATAAACACTGTTAGCTTTGTCAGCACTATTTGCTCCATCAGCACCGTTGCCATTGTTAGCACCTTTAGCTTCCAGCCACAGGCTCAGCCGTCTCCATGTTGAGAGCCATGTGGAGGCAAAAGAAATGTTCTTAATTTTGTTTTCAGCGGCTTTATTACAAATATAGACAAGCCTATTGTTTCAGGTATCAACTCCAGGACTTTAATTCACCTGTATACACTTGCAATATGTGGGGAAATGAAATGTAAAATAACCCACATTATGGTTGCTTTTGTCATTTTCATGACATTCAATGAAGCAAAAACTCACCATCTATGACAACAATGGATGTGGTGTAGGATGAATCTGGAGACAGCGCTCTGCCGTAACCACACATGTACCGTCCTGTGTCAGACTTGGTCACCTGGGTGATGGTCACATCCATCTCCCCTGCCCAATTATACTCAATGCTGTATCTGCCTCTGCGAGTTCTGTTGCCATCTGTTTCAATGAGAATGTCTTCTTCCTTTTTACATTCGTCCTTACACAAGAACTTGTGCCTTCCGTAGACAGTATCATCGCATCCAAATGTGATATTTTCTCCTTCAGTTGTTGTATAGCTAAAACCAGAGATTCCATCCTGCAGAGGGGCTAAAAAGATGAACAATCATTAGTTCAGTGTGGCTTTGTAGCACAAAGGCAGTAAAACTGCCTGTGCCAGAGCACACTGTATATAATCCATCGGGCTTAATCATAACTTTCGACAGTGAATTCGACAGGACATTTTGACAGTGTGGCTTCTACTGCCTGAAGACGTCGCAATGTACAGCTACACACGCCGATGTTACCGGTAGTATCGTTGAGATTCGATTGATATATCGCTTGTGTGTAACTGGTTGCCATGGTGAGGACGCGCCTGGTGTTAGAGGCAGACTGATTAAGAAACGTTACAGTAATCAGTGATTTTGAACAAAACCTCCTTTTAACAAAAGGCAGGAGTTTGAGTGCCAAAATATGGATACCGTGAGAAAGATAAGACTCTGCCAAATGCGCTGATGTGTTTTTTATGTTGGTTGTGTTAATAATGTGAGCTCAAGACAAAGACTCACAGACAAAACTGGTACCGTCTGCGTTCTTTGAGAAATGAGTGGTGAGATTTAACATGGAGTCTAATGGAGCAGTTGGTTGGAGTTCATGTCGCTCTGTGGCTCTTTGAGCCAAATGTGTAAGTCTGTTGGATTCCACAGACACTTTACTGCGACCAGCACAACATTTCCAAGATTTTGGGGCAAAAATGGTGTATAAAGAGTAAAAATTGTGGGAGCTGGAGCAATTTGTTTCCAAAGGCTTCTCAAACAAAGGTTTATATCTCAAATACCGAAATGATGGGAGCGTTAGCGTTAGCGTTAGCTCCCATCATTTCCAAAGGCTTCTCAAACAAAGATGTACATGTCCAGAAATGACGGGAGCCATTTGTGGACTGTCCATCACGAATACAAGATTCAATCCAAGAGTATGAATCTAAAATGCAGAAAATAGAGAAGCGCTATCTCAATTGAACCTGAACGACACTACAGGTAACATCGGCGTGTGTATATATTGCGACGTCTTCGGGCAGTAGAAGCCACACTGTCAAAATTTCCTGCGAACTTTTCTAGTTACTGTTTGTACTTCCTGTAAGATGCTTCAGTTTGATCACAATATTTACAGCTTCACATTAACAAAGATCAGTGGGAGCTGCCTAGTTCAACCAATCCTTATATCAAACATAAAGAAAGAAATAACTCACATTCTTCCCACAATTTAAATTGATTTCTTCCTCGTTAAATATGGTGAAAACACAAAATATATCAGGTTCAATGACTTTAAGTAGAAACTCACCATCTGAAACTCTGACCTCAAAGTCACAGTATGAATCTGGATACAAAGTTTCGCCCAAACCACACCTGTACCGTCCTGAGTCAGACCTGGTCAGATTTGTGAAGGTCACAGTCAGCTCTCCTCCAGAAGAACCGCTTCTGTATTCAATGCTGTATCTGCCATTGAGAGCTGTGTTGCCATCTGTGTTAATGAGAATATCTTCTGCTTCACATTTGTTCTTACAGAAGAACTTCCTGCTTTCAGACGAAGAAAGTTGGTAGCAAGTAAGTGAAGCAGTTTCCCCTTCAGCTTGCGTAAAAACGGGGACTTGTGCACCGACGAGCCGAGTGTTTCCACCACAAAGTGCTGCTGAAGAGACAAGCAGAGTTAATGAAGGCTCATCGATCACCTCACAGAGATGATACAGAGGCAGACATTAGTAAAGATCAACTTTGCTCTGATACTAGTTGTTGTACTTGTAGCTGCAGTTGAGTCTCTGAGCAACATCTGCTTTTTTTTTTGATGTTCCTACTTTGTCACATCAACCGCATAAAGCAGCAAAAACAAATAATTGATGATAGTTCGTTGCAATTATATTGGGTTACATTGTCATGAGGACTTTGTAGTTGGTTGGTTCTTTTAGCCGCCCTGTCTTTATCAAGCACCCAGGAAGAGAGCCGGGCTTTGAAGCAAGTTTTACATTGTGGTCAAACGGTGGAATTACAACTTCCGGGACCGTGACGTGATGTTATGGAGCCCAAATCGACTTTTTCCCAAAGACTTAGGAAAGAGACGTAATTCAGCAGATAATGGGTTTTTTTAAAGTAAATCTCCCAGTACAAACTATGGAAGCCCATTTCCACCAACCAAAAAAAAAAAAAAGGTAACTGAAAAAAAGAAAAATTATTATTTTTTTACGTTTTTTCTGCCAGCAACTTGAACTAAAAAGTTCAAGTTGCTGTTTAAGGTCGCCACCTCAGCCACATTGGTTTCATTCTTTATATTCCAGCGCTGCTTCTTGCTTAAAATTCTATTGAAGGGTGCGTTTGCTCAGTACAATCCATGTGAAACATCAAGCTATTGAAGTATTTCATGTGTTGTAAAGCCACGATTAGAGAAGTCTTCAATGTACTCACAATCCATTTATACGTCACATGTAGGGTAACCTATGAAGAGCGGCTTCTATGACTCATCATTTAGACTTTCTATAGCAGCTGGAAACATCTGGTCAGTGTTATGGTTACAGATGGATGCACCAAAAGTGTTGGGTTATGAATGTAGGAAAAGGTGTAGTTATGGATTCAGACCTCAACCTGAACAGCCATATCAAGACAATTACAAAATCAGCCTACTAGCAGCGTATGCGACTGTTTGCGGCCGCCTCGAGAGAAAAGGCGCTGTACCCAGCATCTTTCTCTTTTTCTGAGCGCTCCTTCTTTCCGGTGACGTCACTGTAGAACACGGAGGAGGAGCTTGTCTGTGTATCCTTAAGTTTATATTTCGGACACACACTAGTGGGGCAGATCAGCCGGGTGGAAACAGATTGTTGCTGGAGAGAGTTGTGCTTTTATTACCGTGGGCCATGTTTCTCAGACTGAGCGCTGACAAGCTCATCTGTACGAAGTATGAAGCAAGCGTCCTGGTTGGTGCTCATGGTGAAAAAATGTGGAAAGTGGAAGAAATAGATGGTAGCCCAAATATATAAGAAAAGCACAGGAGTACAAACAACCATACAAGGCGGTTAGAGTGGTGATATGTTGTCAAGATATTGTTGTCATATGAACATTTTAAAAATCACTCAGAGCTCTTATTCGTTGAAACGCTGGGATGACGCGCTACCCAGCGCCCTGCGGACGCCTTTCTGCCAGAAAAAGGTACGATGTGGAGACGGGCCCTAATCGGTGCAACATCACGCCTCCCCCTCCCCCACAGCTGCTCATCGACCTTCAAAGTCTACGTTTGCCTGTTTTTAATAGACAAACACGCAGAATATCTATGAGCTGCAGCTGAGCCTGCCTGGCTACTCTAACCTGATGATGATCGTGTGAGAAAGCAGCAGCAGAAACTAGAAATCTGAATACATCAGAGGACAACACGACATCTGTATAAGAATACAGCAACTAGAAAACCTTTAACATCTGGACGAATACACACGGTGAATATCTAACAGCTAGAACCAGTCAGGTAGTGAGTCCTCACCTGAGAAGCAGCAGAAGAACAAAAGATGGTGGATATTCATTCTGAATCTCTAGACTTACTCACAAATCGAGTTGAGACTGAGTCTGTTCCCTTTGAGTGAGAAACTCTGCTCTTTACCCACAATTCATGTGCCAACAAACTTCCGTTTTCTCTGGAATACATCAGACGAAACCACATCCTCCTGCAGCATTACAGCAACCTGATTGTGGTCAACCCATCCTGTCCAACACAAGAAACAACAACAATTTACTTTTCAAAGTCTCTCATTGAAGTTGCATTCAAGATGTACAAAGGATTATATTAAGAATCTGTCCAAACATTTCTTACTTCATCACAACAACAACTTAAGGTTTGCACTTAAAGGAACAGTGAGTCAAATGTACAGGGATTAATCAGCAGAAGTTGAATAACATGTTTTTATTAGTGCATAATCACCTGAAAGAATTATCGTGGTTTCTGAGAGACGTTTCACCTTAACTGAAGGTACATTTCATAAAATGTGAATCAATTCTAATCCTGTTCTGAATTAAATTGTTTTTTGAAATTCTATACGCTTTTAAAAGCAATTATTTCGTCACGTAGAAAAGCAGAGTATTGATAAGAGTATCGCTCCTATTGTACTAAAATCATAAATATGATGTTTGTAATGTATTGGTATTGTTATCATGTTTCACATATTTTAAAAACATCTTGTCAATGATATTTTACGTCGTCATATCTTTTGCATATCCATTTATGTTCTCTGTAATATTGTGACATTTTAATATTTTATAGGTGGAGGCTTCAAATTGGGTTTTTGCCTCTTTCTGCACTCTGATATTATTTATCTCTGTTACCTTTGTTTATTTTTAGTTCATTGTTTAAATTGTGCAAATAAATAAACTAAACTAAACTAAACTAAACTAAACTAAACTAAACTAAAGTAAACTAAATCACTAACTGAAGGCCAGCGTAGCGTTTCCCGCTGTGACAGGGAGGGCCGAGCAGAGGGAGGGCTGTGAGAGGGAGGGCTGTGAGAGGGAGGGCTGTGAGAGGGAGGGCTGTGAGAGGGAGGGCTGTGAGAGGGAGGGCCGAGAGAGGGAGGGCTGTGAGAGGGAGGGCTGTGAGAGGGAGGGCCGAGAGAGGGAGGGCTGTGAGAGGGAGGGCTGTGAGAGGGAGGGCCGAGAGAGGGAGGGCTGTGAGAGGGAGGGCTGTGAGAGGGAGGGCCGAGAGAGGGAGGGCTGTGAGAGGGAGGGCTGTGAGAGGGAGGGCTGTGAGAGGGAGGGCACTAAATATTCACACACTGTTCATTTAACATATATTCATATATGTTATAAAGAATATATATACATATAAAGAAGTGTGAACTTCATGATTCAGCTTTCAGCAGCGAGCATCACTCCATCTGACAGACAGCAGAGCAAAATAAACATGCTCACTGCCAGAGCTCCACATGATCTGCTGCTGAGTCTGAACTGTCTGTCTGTGGTTATTCTGTTTTTGGTCTGTTTTTGTATCTCTTTGTGGTCATTCTCTGTATATTTATGGTCATTTTGTTTGTCTTTGTAGTAATTCTGTCTCTTTGTAGTTGTTTTGCATCTCTTTGCATCTCTATGTGGTCATTTTGTACATATATATATATATATACATATATATATATATATATATATATGTATATATATATATATATATATATATATATATATATATATATATATATATATATACATATATATATATATGTATACATATATATATATATATATATATGTACATATATATATACATATATATATATATATATATATGTATATATGACAATGAGCTCGCAGTGAGAGTGGAGCACAGTGTGAAGTCAGACATGAATATGTGGTGACCTCAGACCTGCAGTAGAAACACTCACTGATGGGGAGGAGAGGAGAGGTGTGTCTGGAGGAGGGACTCCATCATTTAAAGAAGAAAGCACTTCCTGTTAGTCAGAGAAGAAGGAAGAGAGGCGAAGGTAAACCATCAGAGTCTCATCATGAAAGTCCGTCTCACTCTGATCTGCTTCTTCTTCCTCTGTGAGTACATTCACTTTGTATTTCTGTCTCTCTCTCTTCTTCATGTTGATCTGAAGTTCATACGAGGCTTCACTTGATTCATCTCAGTCAGACTGCTGAAGCCTCACATCAGTTACAATACATGTTCAGGCTCTTTGTGGCCAGAATGGACAGAAGAAGAACAACTATTTACTGTACATATGAAGGTGTGAGTATTGTTGTCGGGCAGTACTTTAGTACTGAGTACTGTATAAATAAACTGTACATCAGGAAGGAGATGAAGGAGACAAACTTGTTACTTTCTAAGTGAAAGCAATTCACAGCGGACCAAAACTTCAGAGACACAATTAGTTCAGTGCCAGCAGTCTCACTTCCTGTTATTTAAAGTTGCAGCAACATTTTCAGTTCAGTATCAAATATTAACAACAAAGAAAAGTGTTGAATCCTGACATTGAAGAAGCTGGAAGCAGCAGATGTCTGACGGATCACTGGAACGTGTCCTTGAATATTACAATAGTTTGCTCTCTGAATGGTTGCAGCTCTACTTGTTGTCAAAGGTAACACAATGCCTCCTCGTCTCCTTGTGTTGTGTTCTTACAGTAACACAAGTCGTGTGTTCTGTTGCTTCACTCTGACTGTTGGTGGAGTTTGTTCTAACTTCCCAAATGTCACAACACCCGCTGTGTGAGGTGGAAGGTAGATCTGCCTCCAACAGTGGCGGGCCGTCAGGGCCTGCAAGGCCTTCTCTGCTGGCCTAAACAGAATCACAACGTTATAACTGTTTTATCATTTTATAATTTTTCTTAAATACACTATTACACTATGTAATTTATAAAAACATTTTCCCCATTATCTTATTTTCTCATTGCACAGCGACTGTGTCTCTAGGTAAGAAGAGAATGGGGACGATATTGTTGATTGTCATAGTGTTCAACCAATCAGATCTTTAGCATGTTGGGCGTATTATTTGACGTGTCAGCACCTGCTAGCCGGCCTATAGCTACGTCAGCATTACGTGCAGCTCAGTTTTCAGGTGCAGCTCTGCAGTGAGGTGAAGCGTGTGCTGTGATTGGTCAGTGGGCGAGCACCTGACTATAGGCTTAGTCAGAGTCGTGAGAGTTCAAATTGAAAGATATGGAAGAAATTATGTTTGATGTTTTGCATTTTGCGTGGTGTAGATTAGCTTTGTTTTTTAACACTCAATGGCTGAAGGAGGAGAAACGCATTTGTGAGTTGGGATTTAACCGGATTAAACTCTTCATCAACAAAGAAAGGAGGATGGAGTTTGTCTCTAAGTGAACAGTATTCTGCAAGTTAACTGCGTTTGTTATTTTACATCTAATATCTGAATGGCGCTCCAGTGTGTAGCAGAATGCGTGTTGCTGCTTGTTTTCCCGTTAAGCTAGTTAGCGTAGCCTCCCAGAACACTAGCCCCAGCTGTTTTTTGTTGTGTTTTTTTTGTTTCCGGTTCAGACAACAACTAGCAAAGTGAAGCAACCCGTTAGAAACAGTGGTGTGGAAACAACACGTTCATGTTGAAAGTCCAGCAGCCGTTGGTGTTCGTGGTCTGAACTCTAACAGCGACATGTTAAACTCTTAAAAAGCGACCTGAAGCTGCACAATCTCTTCTCATGTTGCGTCTGCTTCACCTGTTTTAATGCTGATTGAAGTGTTTCGCAGCGCTCTGCTGTGTTGGTGCTCCGTTACTGTTTGTTGAGCTTTGATGAATGTTTGTGTCTCTGAGAGTGAAGAGCGATCTCTGTTCTAAATGAACGTCATGATGATATCTGGACCTCAGGAGGGTTACTGCTGCTTCATGGTTTTGATGCAAACTCCTCCTCTTTTTATGGCTCACTGTTGGATGAGAAGAGAGAAACAAAGAGTAAAAAACAAAGAGCTGAAATGATCTGGAGGAGTCAGT
Organism: Melanostigma gelatinosum; assembly: GCF_949748355.1. Lineage (NCBI taxonomy): Eukaryota > Metazoa > Chordata > Actinopteri > Perciformes > Zoarcidae > Melanostigma > Melanostigma gelatinosum. The sequence continues at coordinate 26,826,323 of NC_136641.1, read as the reverse complement.
TACTTTTAACAAGTTACATTTGATTGATTGAAACTCTGCAGAGAGAATAAAAGACGATCAGAATATTATTATCGCTAAATAGGTTTTCACATAACTGGAATTTATCTCATCACAATAAAGAAAGTTAGAGAAAAGAAAAGTAAACAATGAAGAATCTTGAATATAAAATAGGTATTCACAATGAAGACATGTTCAACATGTAGTTCTAAACATGAAGGCAGCTGGAGAGCAGGACTGAACATTCAGTTTGTTATGAACCTTCAGCAAGTGGCTGAGGTGATTTATTTCCCTGACAGTCAAACATGTCTGAAATGGAAAGTATAGAACTTTTAATAAATCAGTGAAATCAACACTAAACAACTGAATCTATTCAAGTTTCACATCAAAACTTCATTTTACAAGATTGCATTCAAACACATGATTTACCTTTTGCCCAATTGTTATTTTTACAGTTTTGGAGCTTGAACGCACCATAATGTAACTGAATGGAACCTCATTAGCTGTTAGCTAAACTAGACTAGAACACATTGTTTGACTGAAAGTAGACCCGAATAAAGATCATATTCATGTTTCACTCACCCAAACACAGAGTTCACTCCCCCGTGCAGGTGTTGATGTCGAGCCCTGTGTGCAGTGTTTAAAATGATGATGATGGATTGTTCCAGACATGGACTGAAGAGTTTGCAAATGTTCACAGAATGAGGAAGATAAGAGTATTTCATAAGGATTTGTATGAATGTAACAAGATGTCAAAGCCTCTGATTGTCAGTCACAGACTGAACTGGTTGAACTGAGCAGCTCTCAGTGTGACTCTGTGGATCTTTGTTAACGTGAAGCAGAACATATCGTGATCAGACTGCATCATCCTACAGGAAGAACACACAGCAACTAATGATTGTTCATCTTTTCATCAGCTCTGCAGGATGGAAACAACGGTTTCCTCCTATATACAAGAACTGAAGGAGGAGATGTCACAGTTGAATGCTCTTCTTCTTCTTCTTCTGGGAGCAGGAAGAGCCTCTGTAAGGACCCATGTAAACAAGAAGACATTATCATTGAAACAACCAATGATAGCGCTAAGAAAGGCAGATTCAGCATTAAAAGGAGCAAAAGAGTTGTTTCTGTGACCATCACACAGCTGACCAAGTCTGACTCAGGACTGTACGGGTGTGGCTCTGCATCTTCATACCCGGCGTTTGAAATCCTCGTTGTAGACGGTGAGTTTCTACTAAAAGTCATAAAAACATTCTTTCTTCTATCTTGACCATGAACACAGATTGATAGTCACCTTGTGACAGGTCTGCTGTCACTGATAACTGATGAAAGTGATCCATAATGTAACGTATAGCTCTGACTTTACATCAGAGGCAGATATGAGCGTGTGGCTCAGAAGGTAGAGCGCTTGTGTTGAAACGCTTTGAAGCTGATGCATCAAACGCATTGTTGTGGATGAGTTCAACGTTTTCTTCCACACTTTTCCTTTTAGACGTCAGTGAGAAAGAAGAGTTTGTGCTTCTGAAGAGAATGTTTTCATTAATAGGTAGACAATTTAAAAACATGTTTTTATTTCATATGCAAAGAGGCTATTAACATGTTATAATGTCATCCTGAAGCAATACATCATATATAAATACAAACATCATACATATGGAGTCGATATTGAGTCTTTTCATAATCTACACTTGGAAGATGAACTGTCACTATGATGCACCACATGCACAATGATACGTTAACATGCACTACATGCTCAGTGCTACGTTAACATGCACTACATGCTCAGTGCTACGTTAACATGCACCACATGCACAGTGCTACGTTAACGTGCACTACATGCTCAGTGCTACGTTAACATGCACTACATGCTCAATGATACGTTAACGTGCACTACATGCTCAATGATACGTTAACATGCACCACATGCACAGTGCTACGTTAACATGCACTACATGCTCAGTGGCACATTAACATGCACTACATGCACAGTGCTACGTTAACATGCACTACATGCTCAATGATACGTTAACATGCACTACATGCACAATGATACATTAACATGCACCACATGCACAGTGCTACGTTAACATGCACCACATGCACAGTGCTACGTTAACATGCACTACATGCACAGTGCTACGTTAACATGCACCACATGCACAATGATACATTAACATGCACCACATGCACAGTGCTACGTTAACATGCACTACATGCACAGTGCTACGTTAACATGCACTACATGCACAGTGCTACGTTAACATGCACTACATGCACAATGATACATTAACATGCACCACATGCACAGTGCTACGTTAACATGCACTACATGCACAGTGCTACGTTAACATGCACTACATGCACAGTGCTACGTTAACATGCACTACATGCACAATGATACATTAACATGCACCACATGCACAGTGCTACGTTAACATGCACCACATGCACAGTGCTACGTTAACATGCACTACATGCACAGTGCTACGTTAACATGCACCACATGCACAATGATACATTAACATGCACCACATGCACAGTGCTACGTTAACATGCACTACATGCTCAATGATACGTTAACATGCACTACATGCACAATGATACATTAACATGCACCACATGCACAGTGCTACGTTAACATGCACCACATGCACAGTGCTACGTTAACATGCACTACATGCACAGTGCTACGTTAACATGCACCACATGCACAATGATACATTAACATGCACCACATGCACAGTGCTACGTTAACATGCACTACATGCACAGTGCTACGTTAACATGCACTACATGCACAGTGCTACGTTAACATGCACTACATGCACAATGATACATTAACATGCACCACATGCACAGTGCTACGTTAACATGCACTACATGCACAGTGCTACGTTAACATGCACTACATGCACAGTGCTACGTTAACATGCACTACATGCACAATGATACATTAACATGCACCACATGCACAGTGCTACGTTAACATGCACTACATGCACAGTGCTACGTTAACATGCACTACATGCTCAGTGCTACGTTAACATGCACCACATGCACAGTGCTACGTTAACATGCACCACATGCTCAATGATACGTTAACATGCACTACATGCTCAGTGCTACGTTAACATGCACCACATGCTCAGTGCTACGTTAACATGCACCACATGCACAGTGCTACGTTAACATGCACCACATGCACAGTGCTACGTTAACATGCACTACATGCACAGTGCTACGTTAACATGCACTACATGCTCAGTGCTACGTTAACATGCACTACATGCACAATGATACGTTAACATGCACTACATGCTCAATGATACGTTAACATGCACTACATGCTCAATTATACGTTAACATGCACTACATGCTCAGTGCTACGTTAACATGCACTACATGCACAATGATACGTTAACATGCACTACATGCTCAGTGCTACGTTAACATGCACTACATGCTCAATGATACGTTAACATGCACTACATGCTCAGTGATACGTTAACATGCACTACATGCACAATGATACGTTAACATGCACTACATGCTCAGTGATACGTTAACATGCACTACATGCACAATGATACGTTAACATGCACTACATGCTCAGTGATACGTTAACATGCACTACATGCACAATGATACGTTAACATGCACTACATGCTCAGTGATACGTTAACATGCACTACATGCACAATGATACGTTAACATGCACTACATGCTCAATGATACGTTAACGTGCACTACATGCTCAATGATACGTTAACGTGCACTACATGCACAATGATACGTTAACGTGCACTACATGCACAATGATACGTTAACGTGCACTACATGCACAATGATACGTTAACGTGCACTACATGCACAATGATACGTTAACGTGCACTACATGCACAATGATACGTTAACGTGCACTACATGCACAATGATACGTTAACATGCACTACATGCACAATAATACGTTAACGTGCACTACATGCACAATGATACGTTAACATGCACTACATGCACAATGATACGTTAACATGCACTACATGCTCAATGATACGTTAACGTGCACTACATGCACAATGATACGTTAACGTGCACTACATGCACAATGATACGTTAACATGCACTACATGCACAATGATACGTTAACGTGCACTACATGCACAATGATACGTTAACGTGCACTACATGCACAATGATACGTTAACATGCACTACATGCTCAATGATACGTTAACGTGCACTACATGCTCAATGATACGTTAACGTGCACTACATGCACAATGATACGTTAACGTGCACTACATGCACAATGATACGTTAACATGCACTACATGCACAATGATACGTTAACATGCACTACATGCTCAATGATACGTTAACATGCACTACATGCTCAATGATACGTTAACGTGCACTACATGCACAATGATACGTTAACGTGCACTACATGCACAATGATACGTTAACATGCACTACATGCACAATGATACGTTAACGTGCACTACATGCACAATGATACGTTAACGTGCACTACATGCACAATGATACGTTAACATGCACTACATGCACAATGAATGATACGTTAACATGCACTACATGCACAATGATACGTTAACATGCACTACATGCTCAGTGATACGTTAACATGCACTACATGCACAATGATACGTTAACATGCACTACATGCACAATGATACGTTAACATGCACTACATGCTCAGTGATACGTTAACATGCACTACATGCACAATGATACGTTAACATGCACTACATGCTCAGTGATACGTTAACATGCACTACATGCACAATGATACGTTAACATGCACTACATGCACAATGATACGTTAACATGCACTACATGCTCAGTGATACGTTAACATGCACTACATGCACAATGATACGTTAACATGCACTACATGCTCAGTGATACGTTAACATGCACTACATGCACAATGATACGTTAACATGCACTACATGCACAATGATACGTTAACATGCACTACATGCTCAGTGATACGTTAACGTGCACTACATGCTCAGTGATACGTTAACGTGCACTACATGCACAATGATACGTTAACGTGCACTACATGCACAATGATACGTTAACGTGCACTACATGCACAATGATACGTTAACATGCACTACATGCACAATGATACGTTAACGTGCACTACATGCACAATGATACGTTAACATGCACTACATGCACAATGAATGATACGTTAACATGCACTACATGCACAATGATACGTTAACATGCACTACATGCTCAGTGATACGTTAACATGCACTACATGCACAATGATACGTTAACATGCACTACATGCACAATGATACGTTAACATGCACTACATGCTCAGTGATACGTTAACATGCACTACATGCTCAGTGATACGTTAACATGCACTACATGCTCAGTGATACGTTAACATGCACTACATGCACAATGATACGTTAACATGCACTACATGCTCAGTGATACGTTAACATGCACTACATGCTCAATGATACGTTAACATGCACTACATGCTCAGTGATACGTTAACATGCACTACATGCACAATGATACGTTAACATGCACTACATGCTCAGTGATACGTTAACATGCACTACATGCACAATGATACGTTAACATGCACTACATGCTCAATGATACGTTAACATGCACTACATGCTCAATGATACGTTAACATGCACTACATGCACAATGATACGTTAACGTGCACTACATGCACAATGATACGTTAACATGCACTACATGCACAGTGATACGTTAACATGCACTACATGCTCAGTGATACATTAACATGCACTACATGCTCAATGATACGTTAACATGCACTACATGCTCAGTGATACGTTAACATGCACTACATGCTCAGTGATACGTTAACATGCACTACATGCTCAGTGATACATTAACATGCACTACATGCTCAATGATACGTTAACATGCACTACATGCACAGTGCTACGTTAACATGCACTACATGCACAGTGATACGTTAACATGCACTACATGCTCAGTGATACGTTAACATGCACTACATGCACAATGATACGTTAACATGCACTACATGCACAATGATACGTTAACGTGCACTACATGCACAATGATACGTTAACATGCACTACATGCACAATGATACGTTAACATGCACTACATGCACAGTGATACGTTAACATGCACTACATGCTCAATGATACGTTAACGTGCACTACATGCACAGTGATACGTTAACGTGCACTACATGCACAGTGATACGTTAACGTGCACTACATGCACAGTGTTTGGTCCTTATTTCTGTGGATCATCATCTTAACTGCAGACAGTAACGAGTGATTGTTCATCTTGTCAACAGCTCAGCTGGACGGAGGTTCTTCTGAAAAAACAACCTTCTCTTCAAGATCTGGAGGAAACATCTTGGTTGCATGTTCCTTTACTACCACTGGAACCAGGAAGTACTTCTGTAAGGGAGGATGTGAAGAGAAAGACATTCTTGTTGAAACAATTGCTTACAAAGCTCAGAGCGACAGATACAGCATCAGATATGTAGAAGGATATTCATCAGGAGGATCTGTGTATGTGGGCATCACACAGCTGACCAAGTCTGACTCAGGACGGTACCGCTGTGCTCTGGACAAACCTTACTCATCAGATCCCTACCATGGCTTTGAGATCGTTGTCACAGATGGTGAGTTTCTACTTGAAAACGTTTGTTTGTGTCTCTGGAGGTCTGAAGAAGGTTTTCACTGACAGCAGCTGATGTTTTAAAGTCCGTGTGAACGCTGATGAGAGCTCATTGAAAAGAGTTCAGCTGACACACAGGAGAATCTCATCTCTCATCAGCACTTCTTTGTATCGGCATGTGTCTGTTGTTCACAGCTCCGACCGCTTCTGAACCAACCCAAGCTATGACATCATCAGTCCCATCAGCCTCCACAGCAACAACCACTCAGAGCTTGAGCTCCTCTTCAGGAAGCTCCGGAGCTTCATCAGCTTCCCCTGAAACCTTCGTGCAGTCTGACACGACGACGACAGGAACATGTATGTGACAGTATTTACTCTGTGTCTGTATGTTCATGTGTCTGTTTGCTACATTGCAAGTAACTTAGCATTAGTTAGCATAACTGTTTGCAAGTATTATCTGTAGGAAGAGTTTCACAGCATCCATGTTTCAGGTGTTCTGTACTATGATTTTATTGGAAACCTGCCGTTCAATCAGAAATTATTTTCCATAAACATGTTATAATGCTAGTGAAGTCCAACCAGACTCACACTGTACATGACAAGGTCTTATGATGTTTCTGTATTCATGTGTATGTGTATCCACACGTTTACAAAGATTATATGTGTTTTTACAGTATACTTTATGTATATTTATCATATAGTATACTTCATGTACAATATACCTGTGAGTCCAGAACACAACATTAATGTCACAGTCCACCAGGAAGTGTCGCTGTAAGACAAAGTTGTTCTTCTCAAACAGATGTGCTGCTGTCTGTGGGTCTGGCTCTGGTCGTCATGGTGATATTATCTCTGTCTGTGCTGCTGTTCTGCAGGAGGCGGACGTCTAAACCCAAAGGTGAGGCAACAGGAAGCTCAAAGTCAGACAGTCACACCTCTGAAACTTCCCATTTCTCTTGAGAAAAGAACTGCTTGTTCTCTCTTTCACTGTGAATTGTTTCTCTCGTAACGGGCACGACATTCAGCGAATACTGACATCTGTTGATGTGTGAGGCCGAGTTCACACGGGAAACAGAAGCTGTTCACACCAGAAGCACATGTTCTGCTCGTCGCTCTCTTTACACACAACCGACCAACATTTAAAAACCACAATCACAAGCAGCAGTGACTATTTCTAATGCATGTAGTGGATGGATTGTGAAATGTCATCACGTGGGAGGGGAGGGAGTCGGGGGAGGTGAACATCAGGGAGAACCTCAGGGAGACATAGTATATATCATTAAATCATGTATATTGTTTACAGTAGATGATCAGTGTCTTCTTGCCGTTTGACGGAGCCAGATCTTTCATCAGTGTCCTTTCTCTAAACATGCTGTTGTGTTTTTTCAGAACCTGCTGTGGAAACACAGTACGCGGATGTATCAGAGGTGAGTCAGAGGAACTCTGAGAGCATCGTTAGTGTTTGTGAAGCGAGCTGATATTAATACAATATCCTCTACAACGTCCTCTCCTGTAGGCCAACCGAGTGTACGAGGACATCAGGGAGGACGGACGGAGCCGGTCTCCTGCTGTGGAAGTCACCGATGACGACAGCCTCATCGCTGCAGTCACAGTGAGTAGAAAACACCTGATTTGATCTTTGGGCTCAGAAAGAAAGAAGCTTCCAAGAAAACTTTCACGAGCTTGTTCTTCAGTCACAGACCCAGCAGGCAATAGAAGTCCTACAGGTTACTTT
>NC_136641.1:26810402-26812902 GCF_949748355.1 Melanostigma gelatinosum | reverse complement strand
CACACACACACACACACACACACACACACACACACACACACACACACACAAACAAACTGGTCACTGTTAAAGTGCTCCAACCGTACCTTCCTGCCAGAGAAAACCCTTAAACCCAGACGCTCTCCCTGTCCATCTGTCCCTCTGTCACACATGTTTATTGTCTGTTTGTGTTTCCCACACACACACACACACACACACACACACACACACACACACACACACACACACGCGCGCACACACACACACACAGAGGAGGTGAGGGTTGTTTCTTTTTGGCGACCTGCTCTGTTTGGCAGATAACAAAATAGGGGAAAATGGCCTTTTATAGTCCAGGTACAACAGAAAAATAATTCCCAGTCTCGTGATGGAGAGGAGGAGGAAGGTGGGGGGAGGGGCAAGCGGGAAAAGCATCCTTAGAGCCAAAGAGTGAAGGAGATTGATGTGTAAGAAGACGGGCCGCTGCTGTCTGAGTGCAGAGTGAAACTGATCCAAAGTGACTTTACAGTCGACTGGAGTTCAACCATGATGTTGTTTATTTGAGTTCAGTGTCACAGTGTTCAATATGTTTCATAACTTCAAACTGTGTCTCGGTTCCTGTCACCTGGAGCATCTTTTGTTTTGATTTCAGATGTTTTGCTGCAATATTTAGTTAAGTCTCCTCTGGTTATCAAAGCTTCACGTGTTAAAGCTGCATTCTCTCTAGTGTCCACCAGGGGGCGACTCCTCTGGTTGTATAGAAGTCTATAGAAAATGACTCTACTTCTCTCTTGATTTATTACCTCAGTAAACATTGTAAACATGAGTTTATGTCTCAATCTCTAGTTTCAAGTCTTCTTCAATACAGCATGATGTTCATTTAGTACATTATGGTCCATTTAGAGTCACACAGACCATGAAGCAGGGGATGCTTTAGGGCGGGGCTACACAGTGATTGACAGGTCTCTACCAGAGAGTATACGCCGTCTCTACGTCCCTCCTCAGTCCAGATATGCTCACTTCCTGTTCAGTTGCGGAAAAAAACAACATGGCGACGCCGTAATCCAAGATGGCGACAGCGAAATCGCCAAACTCGAGGCTTCAAAACATCAGACCACAAACCAATGAGTGACGTCACCATGACTACGTCCACTTCTTATTGTCACGATCTTGGTTTTGATTTAGTTTGTTTCCTGTTTTATTTTGAAATTCCCTGCCCCGTGTCTTGTGGTAGCTTGACTTCCTGTCTTTGTGGTTTCCTCCTTTGTTCTGTGATCACCTGTGTTGTATTAGTCTGTTCTCTGGTGTTTCTTCCACCAATCAGCTGCCAGCCCGCCCTCCTGTCTGCACACCTGTGTCTTGCTGTCTGATTGGTTCCTTGTCTTTTTATCGTCCTGTCTTTTGTCTTTTGTCTGCTGGTTCTTGGTTCCTCGTAGGATCCCTTGTGCACATGTCTGTTGACCTGTTTCGTGTTGTTTTGCTCTTAGATTTACTACTTTTGGACTCACCCAGCAAATAAGTTTTTCTCACTTTGTTTTTGACGCGTAACGTACGGATGTGTCAATGCATGCTTCCACATAAAAGGAATTTTATTGGCGCATGCAATAAATATCGTGTTGAGAGATGATTTAAAATATGATAAACAATATAAGTATCATACATCAGACAAAAAGTCAACGTTGACTTTTTAATTCTTTAATTTTAATTCTCATCTTGTAGAGGAAAATCAACATTAGAACTGAATGTTACGTAATGCGTTATTCTCTGTTGGTTTTTGGGAAATGATTCTCTAGGAAAGATAAAGAGTGACCAAAACAACCCCTTACATGGAGTTGTTTTCTGTGAGAACAAATAGAAACCACCCAGATCAGAAGTCCAGATGTGTCCTGTATTGATTGAACAGACAGGTTTGACACAGGTTGAACAGACCTGTGTCAAGCAGGTCTGACACGGCTAAAAAGGCGTACATGTAAACTATAAAAATGTTCCTCGGACAGTCAGATTTTGAATCTGTTTCTATATGCCACGTCGTATGTTCGAATGTGCAATAAACATATTCCCGCTGGATTGCAAACTCCGATTCGTCCTGTCTCCATCCTCATTTACGCTTCTACAATCTTAGATAACGTAACAAACTTATTTTAAGCCAAACAGGAAGTTTTGTTGCGTTTTTGTTTTGTTTCAATGACGACACGAACCAGACGTTTAAAACTACAACCGAGAGAAAAAGTGTTTCCGTCTAAATTGTTCACGTTGTTTAGTGGCAGACACGGTTACTTGGTGGCTTGTGTTTTCATTTTAAGCAAACAAACAATCCAGATTTCTATTGATTGCATTAAGAAAAAACTGAAAGGATACATTTCTTTGATTTTGAAGTCCAACATTGTTGTTTTTGTTACTTATTCAACATGACCATTTTTACAAGCCTTATTCTCTTTCTTCTTACAGTCCGACCAGTAAGACAAGAGACCAGAACAGAGAGGAGATGGAGGGAGGTAAAAATAGAGGAGGAAGGGGGGTAGCA
>NC_136641.1:26800402-26807902 GCF_949748355.1 Melanostigma gelatinosum | reverse complement strand
ATGATTGGATCTGAGATCTGAGATCCAGTGTCTTCAGCCCGAAGTCATTGATAATTAACAATAAACGAACCCCGAACACATTGAAAGCATCATTAATACTGCAGCACTTGAGTATTTGATTCTTCATTGAAGTAACTTTGAAAAAGAGGTTCTCCTCTGTGAGTGTTTGAGGATGCGTGGGCTGCAGGAACAGTCCTGAAGACGTGAAGCCGTCTCTGGGCGTCTGACACTGACCGTAGGAATCCTTCAGTGAGGTCTTCTCTGCGTCTCGTATCTGCGATCGTATTCAACTGAATTGTGTCGCTTCCCGTCTGATACGAGCTCCACCCGTTGACCTCCTGTTCATGTGTGAATGGACGCCAGCTTCTCGTGTCCCTGTCGGGTCTGTAAAGCTCTCAGGAGGACGGTTCGAGGACGGCGGCTGTGAGGACGTCTGTGCCCACCAAACCAGATCAGTCTGACTTCTGCTCTCTTCCACTTCCTGTCTGACTTCCTCTGTAAGTCCTCATTATGCTGTTTCTCCCCCGCCTCCCTCTCTCTGATCCGTCCCTGCTCTCTGTTTCCTTCCCTTGTTTTTACATTTCTCCTCCACAGAATGAAGCCTTTGTGGTGAGCAATGAGAGGAATGCCCCTTCTTCTGTTTCTTCCTCTTGTTTTCCTCTCTGCTCCTCTTCCTCCTGTCTTCAATGCTTCTCTTCCTGTGTGTGTGTGTGGGGGGGGGAGCACCCATTAGCTGGGATTAGAGGCTGTAGGAGGGTCTCAACAGCCCCTCTGTGTTTGTGGCTTTTAATCTCCTCAGAAACAGCGAATCTAACTTCAAATGGCTCCAACATGTACAGTGAGCACACACATGTGCAACCACACACACACACACACACACACACACACACTTCTGTGTGGATGAACCGTGACGAGGGTCCATTCATGAGGTCGAGCCTGAACACAGAGGACACTTTTTATCAGCCGAAGAATCTGACCAACGATATCATCCGGTCACTCGAATGACCCGCGAGGCCCGTGAGTCACATCACGGTGCAGTCAGAGACGATGTTGTCACGCTTTGCTTAAAATAACTTTGTCACGTTATTTAACGGCGGTGAATCAAAAGAAGCTCCCTTTTGGTTTCACACGAGACACAAACGTTCTCCCCTCGACGTTCATCAGAAAGTTATTTCTGATGAACGTCGAACAATAAACGGTTTCTCTCGAAACGTCATTGTGCGGTTTCGTTGAACGGAATCAAAAAGTCGTGTTTAACAGTTAATGACAACGAACAGCAGCTGAGTGTTTGTGACTCACACCTCCGCAGTCTTGAAGACGAACAATCAGTCGGAGTCTCAGTCAGCGTGTTGTTTGATCTGAATCCGTGTCTTAGTGACTTATCCTCATCGTGTCTCATCTGCTGTGAATCTGATCAATATTTCTCATCTTCCAGTAACGAGCACGTAGAGATGAATCAATTCGTTCGTTGACGTTTAATATTTCAGCAACTTCTTTGATCGTCTTTTCTGTCATCGTTCAGGCCGACGTGTTGAACGTTCTCTGCTCTTCTTTGACTCACGTTGGATACGTTTAACAAACAAGATCTTTAAGTTCTTTATTGTCACGAGCACAATGACAGAAATTGGCAAGAAAAAGTCTCTCAAACAGACATAGACATAAAATAATATATAGGGATAAATTATGATATATATATATATATATATATATATATATATATATATATATATATATATATATATATATATATATATATATATATATATATATATATACATATAAAATAAGACTTCACCTTTGGCTTTGGGAAATTGTCCTTTTTTCATAATTGTCTGACATTTGGAGGAATAACAACGATCAATTAATCAGGAAAATAAACTACGGATGAACTCAAATAACTCGAACATTTCTCGAATAAAGATAATTTGAAGCACCAGAAACAGAAATCAGCGCCGTTCAACAGGGACGGCTCGCTGCCTTGCGTTTGAGTGATCAAAGATGTATTAATGTGTTATTGTTTGTTTCTCAACTTCTAAAATAAATACATAAAAAGGATTTATTTTCTGGAAATAAATGTAATTGATGGATCAGCTGTCCAGACGGCACCTAAAAAATGTTATAATCTAAAACTATGAGAGCATCTTTAAAAAGGAGAGCCATATTCTTGGACAATAAAGAAATACACTTCTTAATTAAGTGCTATATGCTCTATGATTTCTCCACCGTCTGCTTTATTCATCTCCTCATACACCTGCAGTGAGTCACTGATGTCACAACTTTAGTCTGTGAGTCTGTGAGTCTCTGAGTCTGTGAGTCTGTGAGTATGTGAGTATGTGAGTCTGTGAGTCTGTGAGTCTCTGAGTCTCTGAGTCTGTGAGTCTGTGAGTCTCTGAGTCTGTGAGGTTGTGAGTCTGTGAGTCTGTGAGTCTGTGAGTCTCTGAGTCTGTGAGGTTGTGAGGTTGTGAGTCTGTGAGTCTGTGAGTCTCTGAGTCTCTGAGTATGTGAGTCTGTGAGTCTGTGAGGTTGTGAGTCTGTGAGGTTGTGAGTCTGTGAGGTTGTGAGTCTGTGAGTATGTGAGTCTCTGAGTCTCTGAGTCTGTGAGTCTGTGAGTCTGTGAGTCTGTGAGTCCGTTTTAAGAAGCTGCACAAAAGAAAAGACAAAAAAAAGAAATGTTTCTGCAGACCGGTCGAGTCAAACTGTGAAGGAGAAGCCCGGTGGGAGACAATAGTGTGTGTGTGCGTGTGCGGGTGTGTGTGTATGTGTGTGTGTGAGAGAGAGAGCGAGAGAGAGAGAGAGAGAGAGAGAGAGAGAGAGAGAGAGAGAGAGAGACAGAGAGGGAGAGGTGAATCGAGGAGATGCAGGGAGTGGCACCGGAGAGAAAGCGAGGGAGAGGTGTGGAGGGACGGAGTGGGGGATGGGAGAGAAGAAGGAGGGGCAGCGTGGGGGATGGGGGAGAGAAATATTGCTGTGCTGCTGGAGTCAGGGGGTTACCATGGCGATGGCGGGGGAAAGACGGGATGGGAGACGCAGAGACTCACACACAATGCAGACTGACATTTTCACCGACTGATTGAATAATATGATAAGCATCAAATCTCCCTTTAATTTAAACCTTCCTTCCTCTTCTCTCAGAGTATAGGAGGAGGGAGGGGAGGAGGGAGGGGAGGAGGGAGGGAGGGAGGCGGGGGAGGGGGGAGGAGGAGGGATGAAGGAGAAAGAGAGATGCTCTCGGAGTCGAGTGGAAAGAAAGAAAGGCGATCTCCCACCTGGGAGTCGTGTAACTTGGAGACAGAGTTGTGGCTTTTTGGATAAAGGGCAGAGACGCTGATTTCAAAGTGCATCCACAAAGACGTTCGGTGAAAGGGCAGGTCCATTATTCCTGCTATTGTTATTATTTATATTCTTTATTTCAGGTTTTATATCAGTCTGTAGATTCACATTGGTCTTCCATGTCAACATTTGGTCACGGTGCTTTAGCGGCAAAATGTTATTTTCCCAAGTCCTTCTAAAAGAGAAGCAGGAGTTCCGTCACACGATAAGAGAAACACAATAACCAGCAGGGCCACAGTTCCACAATGTAAACATGTTTTTGTCAATGGACTCTGGTGGGTTTCATGAGACATGGATAACAGCTTCAGTTCCCTCGTTGGAAAGCGCTGGCTGCTTTTGGCTTTTTTGTCCCTTTACTCTGTAGTCCGGACTGACTGTAAGGTATGTGTTTTTCGGGTGAATATGTTGCGCTCAGAGCAAGTGATGGAGTATAAAAACTGAGAGAGACTACTTCTGGTGGACAGGTCAAACAAGCCCAAACAGGAGGTTTACCCGAACCCAAACGGTGGCGTTCACGGTAACGACGTGGCGTAAAATGACTGAAATGATTGATCATGAAACGTGGAAGGCCTTATATAGATCAGACATTCTGACGTCCAAATATGTATTTTGAAAATGTCCCTCCCTGGGCCCATTGTGTAGTCTGAAGTTGCATTGTTGTGAAGAACAATCTGAAAAATACCTTTAACTTAGCGTTTGTGTAAAACAATCACCTGCAGATTTCAACTGTATTCTTGGCCGTTCCTCTCGAGCTGCAGAGCAGCCGACGGGCTTCACCTCACACCTTGAAGCTCCTGAGAAGATGAGTTGTTGTGCGAAAAGAGCCAAATCAAAGCGCAGGGGAAGGGTTCCATACCCGCCAGCAGGGATTGGGTGTGATGTGAGTCGGGGGTCTCTCGGAGGATTGGCACCAACTGTGAAGAAACGTGTTCAGAGTCGGAGGGGAGCCAGACGAGCCTCAGGGTGGAGGAGGTGGTGGAGGTGGAGGTGGTGGTGGAGGAGGTGGTGGAGGTGGTGGAGGAGGTGGTGGAGGAGGTGGAGGAGGTGGAGGAGGTGGTGGAGGTGCGTGGGTGGCTGGATGAGCTGTGGGCTCAGGAGAGGCTGAGTGTAGGCGGCTGGAAGGTTATGCGTTGATGATGCGTTTGATGATGGAGACAGCGGTGAAAACATGTCAGTAGAAGGACTCTACTTAATGGCGGGTCATTTCCTATTCCGGCTGGTTATCGCCTCGGGGCTCATTACATTTAACAGCCTTGTAATGAAAAGAAGCAAGACTGCTATTTATACTCTATGAACCAGAAACGCTGCTATATCTTCATATTATCAAAAGATCTTCGGGTCACTCTCGTCACTGTTTGTTTCCAGCAGCAGTAACTGTGCACGTCCTGTCCAGCAGCAAAGAGCAGACGGACACAGATACGCGTAGCAACCACAGACCGTACATAAGAAGTGGACGTAGTCATCGTCACGTCACCCATTGGTTTGTGGACTGAAGTTTTGAAGCCTTGAATTCTGCAATTTTGGCATCGCCATCTTGGATTACGGCCGTCGCCATGTTTTCTTTCTTTTTCTGGTAGCGACCTGTCAATCACAGTAAGCCCCGCCCTAAAGCATCCCCTGCTTTATGGTCTGTGTGACTCTAAATGGACCATAATGTACTAAATGAACATCATGCTGTATTGAAGAAGACTTGAAACTAGAGATTGAGACATAAACTCATGTTTACAATGTTTACTGAGGTAATAAATCAAGAGAGAAGTAGAGTCATTTTCTCATTTCCTGAACTTCGGCCGATAAACGGTTATTCAGGAGCGACTGCAGCGACTCCTCTGGTTGTATAGAAGTCTATGAGAAAATGACTCTACTTCTCTCTTGATTTATTCCCTCAGTAAACATTGTAAACATGAGTTTATGTCTCAATCTCTAGTTTCAAGTCTTCTTCAATACAGCATGATGTTCATTTAGTACATTATGGTCCATTTAGAGTCACACAGACCATAAAGCAGGGGATGCTTTAGGGGCGGGGCTAAACTCGAGGCTACAAAACATCAGTCCACAAGCCAATGGGTGACGTCACGATGAGTACGTTCATGCTTTTTATATACCGTCGGTGTTGTTGAGGTTCCTGTAATTGAGCTTACAGCTGATAACGTGACATCACATCCGTGCATAGACTTGTGTTTTCACACTCGCATCACACGCTTCATGTTGATATTTCACTGTTATCGTCACTTACATCCATAAATAGCCCCCCCCCCCTCTCCTCTGTGTTCGTCTCATGTGAAGGCGGTGATAGATGCGTCGCCGTGGGTCTTGCACAAACCGCCCTGAGCGCTCTGTCACAGTGTGGCCTTTCACAGCTGGTGCCACGCGCCTCTCAGCTAAATCTAATGGACCCGTCCGGGACAGGGAGCCACCCAGTTTACCCAGCAGCACACCGGCACCAATCACTGATGCACGCGTGTGTGTGTGTGTGTGTGTGTGTGTGTGTGTGTGTGTGTGGGGGTTGGAGGGGGTATCCAGAGGTGGCTAAACAGTGTCACGCCAATAAGAGCTGATTTGAATGTGAAAGGCGTCGGGTTGTGCTGTGGGACCAGCGGGGTACAACCCCCAACCGTCATCGTGCCGCTCTCGGTGTAAAAAGTCGTGAATGAAGAATGAATGAAGGGATCTGAGTGAGGAGTCGATGAGCACCAAACACAAAGTAAAGCTGCTTTGTGAATGTCATGTGAATGTCGTTCTGCAGGTGTTTGGTCAACAGAGGCGGGATGAGAACAATCATTTCTGAACCAAATTTTCATGGAATCCATAAAATAGTTGATGAAACATTTCACTGAAAACCACAGAAGTGAAGCTCAGTGTTGGAGCCGTAGAGAGTGTGCGATGTGTACGATGTGTACGATGTGTGCGATGTGTGCGATGTGTACGATGTGTGCGATGTGTGCGATGTGTGCGATGTGTGCGATGTGTGCGATGTGTGCGATGTGTGCGATGTGTACGATGTGTGCGATGTGTGCGATGTGTGCGATGTGTGCGATGTGTGCGATGTGTACGATGTGTGCGATGTGTGCGATGTGTACGATGTGTGCGATGTGTGCGATGTGTACGATGTGTACGATGTGTACGATGTGTGCGTCGTCGCCCTGACGTCACCCTCTGGATTGTGGGCTGCTGTTTTGAAGCCTTGAGTTTGGCATCTTTGGGTCAGGGTCGCCATCTTGGTTTTGGGCCGTCGCCATCTTGGTTTTCTGCAACCAGAAGTGACATGAGAGTGTTCACGAGTGCTGAATAAGACTTTTTCATTCACATTCAATTAACTTTCAGGCTCTTCGGCTTTGGCTTCACCCTTCAGAGCCTGAAGAAAACTCAGAGGTTCAACAAAGTCAGTCGACTTCATCCTTCTGGGGATCGTGAATGTCTGAACCAAACACCGGAGCAATGCACCAGAATCAGAACCAGAATCACTTGATTGGCCGTGTGTGTGTGTGTGTGTGTGTGTGTGCGCATATATGAAAGTTTTCATGTTGCTCTCAACATACATGCATAGAATACAAATAAACAAGAAACATTTAAAAACATTAAAGACAACAAAGTAGAGCCGAACAACTGAGCTTAAACATTGAACGACTATGTACAGTATAAATAAATATGGAAGAATATATTTGAGCATAAAGAACCTGCTACCACGTCACCAGCTGAGCTCAATCACTGGAGCGCCTCGTTAAAGGGGTCGGATGCTCTCCTCTGTACGACAGCCTCTCTTTCATGGTTGAAGCTGATGAGCTAGTGGAGCTGTCATGTTTCAGCCTCGCCTAGAGCTGCTTCACAGAGAGAAGCTGCACACACACACACACACACACACACACACACACTCACACACACACTCACACACACACACACTCACACACACACACACTCTCACACACTCACACACACACACACACACATGAAGGCAGAACAGAAAGTAACGACGGAGGAATAGAAGGAGAGGAAGGAGGCCTGCCGGTTGACCCGCTTTGTTCCAGGGTCAGGAACCTCCTCGTGGTTCTTGAGTGATTCATCTCCCGTCTTCCACAGCGGAGTCCCAGTCTATAGACCGGCACACAGAGGCAGCCGACACACAGAGGCAGCCGGCACACAGAGGCAGCCGGCACACAGAGGCAGCCGACA
>NC_136641.1:26782902-26797902 GCF_949748355.1 Melanostigma gelatinosum | reverse complement strand
TGAGGTCCATTCCTCACAACACACACTCTCATTCAACCTGAGGTCCATTCCTCACAACACACACTCTCATTCAACCTGAGGTCCAGTCCTCACAACACACACTCTCATTCAACCTGAGGTCCATTCCTCACAACACACACTCTCATTCAACCTGAGGTCCAGTCCTCACAACACACACTCTCATTCAACCTGAGGTCCAGTCCTCACAACACACACTCTCATCGTTTCATCAGCTGGAAGACTTTTACTAGAAACACTTTAAAACACGCTGAATATCAATGTGTGCTGCTGTATGTTTAAATACAACAGATGTTCAGCTGTCATTTGTGACTGCAAACATACACGTGACTGTAATAATAATAACACCACATGATTATCGTGGCCAAGGGAACCGATAGCAATATTATAAACAAAGCGGTTAAGGGTTAAAACATGTTTATAGATCATTGTTATCCATCAGACTCTACCGTGAGTGTGGAGGACGCTCAAACATTCCTCACAGGATTTTGAAACTCTTCGTGCATCATCTCTTCATCTCATAGACCCTCAATGGCCTCTCCTCTTCTCCAATGGCTCCTCTCTCATTGAACCCAAGAGGCCATGAAGCGTCCGGGACGATGACGGCTGAACAACACTGAGCGTTGAACGTCTTTGTGCTCAGTAACGTGTGAGCGAGAGGATTCTCTGTCAGCGGAGGTCAAGTCTATAAGCTGCAGCCTCAGTGAAGACACACACACACTTCATGGGAGGAGAGCCGACATCGTGAGTCTAGATTCAGAGTTAATTCTGAATGAATTCATCCCCCCTCCTTCACTCAGCGCCGCAGCAGGAGTTCCATGAATATTTAAATTGAAAGAAGTCCACATTAATTACAACCACAAACCACAATCAGTGTGTGTAACGTCGCCACACTGTGAACCTTTGAAGACTTGAGTTTAGCATCTTGGTTGGTTTGTCTGTCCCCATCTTGATTCTTTCATCCACCATATTGTTTTTTGTGTGTCACCATCTCTGTGTTTGGCCGTCCGATGCCATCTTTGTTTCTGTCCGATGCCATCTTTGTATTTGGCTGTCGCCATCTTGTTTTTTGTCAGTCGCCGTCTTGGTCTTTGGTTCTCGCCATCTTGGTTTTTGTCCTCATTCTGTCCATTCTGTCCAATATCATCTTGGTTATTTTGTCTGTCGCCATTTCTTTTTTTGTCCTTTGCAATATTGTTTTTTGTCTTTGGCCATATTGGTTTCTGTCCGTCACGTCTCTGATTTTGTCCGACGCCATCTTGGTTCATGGCTGTCACAATCTTGTTTTTAAAGCCGTCGCCACCTGGGTGGATATTATTAATAGAACTGGAGCATGCTGGGACATTTTCATCAGCTGTCATTTATTATCTGTCTGCTCTCATTACATCTGGGGCACCCCACCGCTGGTCGTTATCGTTCCCTCTTCAATGCACAACACACACACACACACACACACACACACACACACACACACACACACACACACACACACACACACACACACAATTCACGTCCAACTGTTCGGTTTTGGGTCATTTATTTTGTAAATTAGCCTGGCAGGTAACAGCAGACCCAAGGGCCTATGTGTGTGTGTGTGTGTAGGTGTGTGTGTCTGTGTGTATGTGTGTGTGTGTGTGTGTGTGTGCGTGTGTGTGTGTGTGTGTGTGTGTGAGAGAGAGATGTGTGCTGGGGACAGGTTGCGTAATTATTAGATGTTGGAGGGGGTCTACATTAGCCAGCTGTCACTCCTTACCCCCTGCGTGTGTGTGTGTGTGTGTGTGTGTGTGTGTGTGTGCGTGTGTGTGTGTGTGTGTGTGTGTGTGGCCTCACACACAGTTACATCCAGGGATTGATGAGTTATGACACCTCCTAACCTCCTCTGTCCTTGTTGTCTTTACTCGTTTCAAGGACTGATGTCAGGTCAGTCTGAACTTGGTGGATATATTTTCAGCTCCAACGTTTCAATAGTTGCTTTAAAATATATATGTTTTGATTGAACACATCTCCCGAATCTCAAAATGTTGAAACTAAAATTTAAAAGTGAAGTAAAACTAAACGTTCAGTGATAATCATTGTTTTCAAGTCACACTGAACGAGAGCTTTGTAAAGACACAGCAGGAATCAGCTGATGCTCACCCGACAACAAAAGCCGCTGAGAAAAAATGAAAGTGAAAGCACGTCGGTTGGTTCCTCAACAATGTATCTTCACACAACGATCTCACGACGAAGTTGCTCCTCGTTTTTCCAGCAACACGTGACTTTCAGCTCGTTGTATGAATACAAAAATACTGAGTTCGGTTCAGGAAAAGATCATCGTTTGGGTTCAAATAACCACGAAAGTGTCGTTACAAGGACACAAGTTGGGTTTTAAATGCTGCATGAGACCAGCCTGAAGCTGAGCAGGTCCACCATCCTCCCTCACCACCGCCTACCAGCACCACCTCCGTCACCAAATGAAGAGTACTCCATTTAACGTGAATCAGACGTCAATGTTCTGGTTTGTAGAGGGATGTCCTTGAATCATCGTCGTTTCATGGAAGTGTTCCATAAATGGAGCTGAAGCCTGATTCTGAGGGCTTCTGGTCTATTTTTAGACTCGCTGAGTTTCTCAAAGGTGCAGAGCGGATTTTACAAGGATTTAGGATCAAAGGCGGAGCCTGAAATCCTTCACTTCAAGTCCTAAAACAACAAGACAATGACCAAATGTGGGAGCTTTAGAGCTGAACGCTGAGGCGGCGATTTATAAAGAACAAAAAGGAGGGGGGGGGGGGGGGGGGGGGTCCATCTGTGTCTGCTTTCACCCCCCCCCCCCCCCCCCCCCCCACACGCCTGCTGTCACGGGTCAGTGTTCAGTCAGCAGCCACGGACAAAAGAGAAGATGTTTAGATGTGGCAGAAATACACACACACACACACACACACACACACACACACACACACACACACACACACACTCGTCTATTGTCTAAAATCAGGGAAATATTTAGATTTCAATCTGTGTTTGAATATTAAAGTGAACGTGAAACACTCGAGTTAATTGTGAATTTTTAATGTGTAGGTCACGTTAAGTCAGACGTATTCCCCGTTTGGAGTAAATTAATATTTGTCTTGTTCTGGGATGATTTATGTTTGATGAAGTTAATGATGTCGTTCTTCTTGTGCCCTCTCCTCCTTCCTCCCCCCTTCCCTCATCCCTTCTTTGTTCTCGGGGGTCAATCCTCTCCTTCCTCTCCCTCCTCTCCCTCCTCTTCCTCCTCTCCCTCCTCTCCCTCCTCTTCCTCCTCTCCCTCCTCCTCTTCCTCTTCTTCTCCTCTACAGCCGGAGCTTGTGGAGCTGACAGACACAAACACATCAAGTTAAAACCGGGTTGTTTACTCGTCTCCTCTCTCCAGAGGCTCAAGGATCTCCCTGAAGCGTGCGTGTGTGTGTGTGTGTGTGTGTGTGTGTGTGTGTGTGTGTGTGTGCGTGTGTGTGTGTGCGTGTGTGTGCGTGTGTGTGTGCGTGTGTGTGTGTGTGTTGATGAGTGAGCGGGTGTCTCGCATCACTTTTCATGGGACATTGAGAGATGTGTGTGTCACAGCGTCGGTGGACGGGCTTTAGGGGGCCGTGCTCCCCCCTCCTCCTCCTCCTCCTCCTCCCTCTGTCCTTCCTCTCCTCCACGCCTCCTCTCGCTCAGGGAGCCATCGACATCCCCAAAGACTGTGAGTAGACTCCTCCTCCGCCGGCAACGACTCTCGCTGTCAATAAAGATTCTGCATTTTCATTTCAAACGTCAACATCCTCATCACTCGAAGAGAAAATGTGACATCATAAAGTTTTACGCCATCAGATGATTTAAAGTGACACATTTAGTTTTTTCTTTTACTCATTGTTATTACACGTATAACGGCTATTCACCTTATTTTTCCCGATGCCAGGCCGCTTCCATATTGCGTCATTTTTTATTCTCAAGAGCTACAACTTTGCTTAACATCGCCAGCTATTTATCATCCTTTATTGACAGAAACCCTGTTTTTAGGCTTTAATAAAAGCTGTTTTTAGGGTCTAATGTTCGCTAACCCCAGATATCAAAGAGCATCAATGGTAGTTCGTTACAGTTTCTTTCCCCTTTGGAGGGAACGGTGGACGGTGGAACAACCAAACTGGAAAACAGAATGCAGTGCTTCCTGTCCAGCGTTAGCTTTAGCGCTAGCTAAAACGATGTCAGACGCTCATTTGCATCTTGGCGACGTCATCACGCACTCATTTGCATAAAGCTTGTGGTTGTGTGAGGGCGAGACCCCCGTGCTGTTGACTGTGATTCCTCTGAGAATTACAATATAATGTAACTCAAGATATTTCTCTCTTCTTCCCTGATGGTCCGAATAAGTCGCTGAATTTGTCGCTAACAGCAAAGCGCTGATGAAAAGCTAAAGAGAGGAACGGTTGTCTATTACCGGCCGCTGTTTTTTATTCATTTCAGCGTCGTCAAATGAACTTGAAAGCACCGACTGCTTTATAGAATAACGACATGTTTGACAAGTTCACTTTCTACCACGCTGAAAGGAAAAGAAACTCTCTAGCGTCACATGCTCTCTGTCCTCGCTCATCTCCTTCTCTTGTTTTGATCGTTTGTCTGTTTCCTCTGATCTCTGTTTGAAACCGTCTTGGGGATAAATCGTGCAAAGAAAGGAAACGTTTTAAACACATTCACATAAGCCCAAACACAAATACACTTATCCTCAGGATCAGGTTTAGAGCTGCCCCCCTACCCCCCGGGCGTTAGGGTCAAAGGTCATGGTCCCAGAGGAGGAGAGGAGGAGTCGGGTTCAGCTCAACCTTCAGCCGATGACCTTCTCCTCTGGGTGTGGCAGGGAGAGAGGAGGAGGAGGAGGAGGATGAAGAGATGAGCAGCATATAGAGGATAAACATGGAGGGAGGGGAAGAGAGGGAGACTCATGAGGGAGACAGAGATGTAAATTGATCCGGGACGCCATCGTGTCTGAGTCAGAAGCAGCGAGGGGAAAGGCTGCTGCTTTACGTTATTTATACTCGAGTAAAATAACCTGCCATCGACATCTTCACCTCATGTCTGTGTGACTCTGCTGCTCTTTAAACTGTTTCCTCTCTGCTCTCCTTTCCTTGCTTCCGTGTGGACAAACAGATAAAGTGCATAACAGTAAGTGAGTCTCCTCGATGACGAACGATGAACGAGTGTGAAACATTTCACTGCCACAAGTGATGGACGGCCGACGGTCCAGTCCGTGTTACAGCAGCCCTGCAGCCACACAGAGTCCAGACACGTTGCTCTGTCCACACAGACAGACAGCAACATCAACTGAATCACTCGCTTTCATGTGGTTAAGCTAAGCTAACTAGCACTGCTAGCTCCAGCTTCATGTTGAATGAACGGACAGAGAGAAGCTGAGTCACAAAGCTGCACAACAGCTGAGGTTTACTTCAGTTTGTCACTCTTTCAACACATTCTGATTGTGTTCAAGTCCTTCGGGCACTGACAGCAGGATGTGACTACAGACCATTCGACTGTCATCATGAAGTCTGATCTAGATCTTCAATGATTTCATTTTAATTATTTAACCCTGCTGACAGTATTTATAATCTCACTAAACCTAAAAAAACTAAAAAACCCAACTGTTGGTTTTGTTGCCTCAACCTAACTGTTGGTTTAGTTGCCTCAACCTAACTGTTGGTTTAGTTGCCTGAACCTAACTGTTGGTTTAGTTGCCTGAACCTAACTGTTGGTTTAGTTGCCTCAACCTAACTGTTGGTGTTGTTTCGTTCAAAAGCAGACATTTCGTGTCCCTGTACCAGAAACCAATAGATTACATTTCGTGACTATTTCACGAGCTGCCGTGAGATCGTGTTTCATACGACTCTCTCAGTTCAGATACATATTTGTATATTCTGTATTAGCTCGCCTGCTGTAACTACTTTACATTAAGTCGTCCGTCCCAAACTATTTCATGACTGTGTGTGTGTGTGTGTGTGTGTGTTCAGTGTCGCAGCCTCCGGTCCTGACAGAGATGCCGATATCGTACACAGCCTTCTCTCAGGAGGACATCTATCTGCCCTGTGAGGCCTCCGGTAACCCGACACCAACGTACGTACCAGTGTGTGTGTGTGTGTGTGTGTGTGTGTGTGTGTGTGTGTGAGAGTGTGTGTGTGTGTGTGTGTGTGTGTGTGTGTGTGTGTGTGTCTTTGTATCCCGGTGGGGACTTTGACCTGACTGCACACAGACCCATGGGGACTCGTGTCACCGTGGGGACAAAAACTGAGGTCCCCACCGGCAAACCCCTCCTACAAGCTTCAGAACAGTGTCTAGACATGCCCCATGTAGTTTTCTCAGAAGTCCCCTGGAAACCATTTTCAAGAAAAAAATGTGTGTGTGTGTGTATGAATGCTCCCCTAGTGTATACACACTAGTACTGCAGTCCCCATGAGGTAGGCTGTTCTTGAAGTGTGTATCGCTGTTTGTCCACTCTCTATTGCCCCCTATTGGTCAAAAGTAGTATTACAGTTTGGGAATACACTTTAAATGTGTCTTTTTGACCAAAGATAAGCATGAATGAAATGCTACATTTGATAAAAAATAAATATATGTATAAATAAATAAATACACAAATACTTAATATTAATATTGATATTATTTATATTGCTATAGTTTTTTAAAAATTTGCATGAAAACAACGATAACCATAATGTATATTGTCTATATATTTCTCATGTAAAATGCCTGTTTTAAGTTTCTTCCATACAATTGTAATGATATTTTACCACAATTCATTATCTCATCATTGATATTATTGACAATAACAACAACAATTATAATAATAGTCTATATTTGATTTATTTTGCCATGTCAGAGGTGTAAGATCAATAAGGTCTTGTTTTGTTGCACTGCTTTTTTAAAACTAACTTTTAAACAGTGCTCACTGTTCAATGACAATGATATTGATGATAACAGACAAATGCAGGTTTAGAGTTGTATCCATAAACATAAAATAGGAGTAGAAAAGACATTTTCCTTTAAATCAATACAGCAGGATGGTTTGAGGGACGGCTATTTTCTTGTGTACACTTACTATTGCAATCGTTATATTAGGCTAATCTCCGTGTAAACTACATATGACAAGTTGCGGACTCACTGAGGAGAGGTTTTGCAGTAATGACTGAAAAGACAAGGGGAGTAGTAACATCACAAAGCATAGAGAGTCGCAACTTAATGCTTCATCCACACACTCTTGTACAGCGTGGGAAAGCACATTGATATAGCCAGATGCCGTTCTTGAAGTCGGAGAAAAATAAGTCCCATTACTCCCATTATTCATTCACTTGTTGGCGTGTGTGTGGGCTGGTGTCAGCAATGTCTTGCTCCTTATTTATTTATGTTTTATGATTTTGGACTCTACAAAATTAATTGAATTATTTATTTATTATATCTTTAAGCATGTTATAGCATTCTGTGTCAGTTTTTGATTTGATTGTTCTATTATTATACTATTCAAATGCTATGCATCTTCTATAGTAGGTCTATAATACGCCAACTGAAACAGTATAGGGTTACGGTGGTGTGCTTATATATTTACCCATAGTGTTAATACTTAAAGTGCTTTCCTGTTATTTGTAGCCTATAGTATCACTCTAAAACATATTTTACTGTACGATGCCTTCAGCCTGAAATCAACAGGGTGTGAGCTATTTATTCAGGTTTTAGGAGCAGCATATCAGACAGGATATATTACGCAGCAGGATAAAGAGTCGTGAATTTCTACATTGAATAAAATATACTAGGATAGTTTGGGTTTGGTTGTCCTCCAAGGATATTTGAATATTTTTTACTTAAAGTATGCAATTTGACATCATTTTGGACCACTATTACGACCATAGATAACGCTGCAAAAGCTAAAAAATAAACTTTCTGTATAGGGAGTTAGGGCGAGGGACTGTTAGACCCAGCGATGCTGCTGGCCACCAGCCCGCTGTTGTGACCATCTTCTGTAACTAGTGAAGCATTTAAGCATAGTGGAATTAGCAAGCTAGCTAACTAGCCAGTTGTCTAGTTTGCTAGCCAGCTTGCTAATTTAACAATGCTTGAATGCTTCCCTATTTACAGAAAATTAGCCACCCAAGTTGCTACTCATCTGGCTGGTGCTGAAAGTGGGCCCTTCTACATTTCACTCTTTGGTGTACCATGATTTATTTTTCGCACCAGCAGTTCTCACAAGCAGCTGCGAGCTCATAATGCTTTTCTGACCTCTTCATATCAGTTTCTCTGGCTGAATCATGATGGCAATTCATAACAGTGCAGTGCCAGTGTTTTTGCACCGTGCTTAAGTATGCTTAGTATGATTTTACAGGGCAAACATTTCCAGAAGAAACAAAAGGTCAGACAAAGCCTGTGATACATGTAAATAATGGAATAACTCCCTGCCTGCTCAGGAGAAAGATAAGCTACCTAGCTCAGTAGCTAGCCATCTGTCTCTGGAGCTAAGTCTGCTCTCTTCCAAGCTGCAACAACACTTAGCCACACAGACGTGCGTTGTCATTATAACAACTAACTCTTCAATAGACCACGGAAAACCGTAAAATGTATTTCTATGGTGGCACCCCTTGTAGCTAGCAAAGCTCATTGTAAGTTGTTTTGTAACAACTAGCTATATGGTGGCTACAGGCCTCATTTTTTAACTCTTACTTTGAATATTCCCGTGGTGACCTTCTGATCTAATGCATGGAATCTGAGGATAAAACTCTCTTGCGCACAACACTATATATATACTATAGGAAGAACTTGGAGCAACATTGCATTGGGGTAAGGATAAAAACCCTGACTTTTTGTCCCGCCCTTCCGGACTGCCGAGTTACGATTTTCCAAAGTTCTGTACAGTTTCCCGTAGTGATTTATGGCATTTTGCATTCATTTGGCTTAAATAGACGTTCAGTTAATACCTAGAAAGCAATGGGCTAGCATGCTGACAATTTCACAGTAATTAAATCTTTCCACATAGATTGAGTGGTATGAAAATCAATGGGAAATTCCGTACACCTTTCCTGTAGTAATTTATGGCATTTTGACTTTATCTTGACTTTATTTGGCCTAATTTCCCCAGAAAAGAATGGGCTAGGAGGCTGACATTTTCACAGAAATTCAAGGTTTGCCCATTCATTAAATGGTATGAAAATCAAGTGGAAATTCCAAACACTTTCTCCATAGTGAACTATGGATTTGTGACCTAAGTTGGCCTAAATTCGCATAGAGAACAACGGGCTAGGACCCTGACATTTTCACAGCCAGTCGACCTTTGCCCACAGATTAAATAGTGCGAATATCAATTGGAAATGGACTGTGTTTATTTCACCCAACAGAAAGGATTCGAACCAAATGACACTTATCTTCCCAAGTGGCCGAAAGCCAGTTTACACCAGTCTTTTCTCTAACTTTTTATACTTTAAAACGGGGTAGAGTTTTGAATCCTTTTCTCCTTCAAAGAGGGGCTCGTCACCATTACATACCTATAATCTGGACGTCGTAACTGCAAATTAAGGTCCCCAAAAACAGCCACAAAGGGCTTAATTGGGGCCTTAATCCCTTATATTAGTGGATTTTTTGACATATGCAAGAATGGCCATAACTTCTCAAATATGGATCCCAGAACCCACATATTGTGGACACACATTGTGGACTAGGCCTACAATAGGATCACCTGAATAAAATCCCTCTAGATTATCTAGAAAAGATTTTTGCCTGTATCAAACTCCGACTTCAGCATGGGGTACACGTCCCTAAACTGTACACCCTGTCGCACTCTTGGTGAGATTAGACCAACTTTTACTTCTGAAGATGTCAGAGCCCTGCTTTTTTAATATGTTGTAGACAAGCCCCAATGAGGCACATTCAAGTTGCATGGGACTCCCTAGCACTTAGCATGCCTGCGCGGGAAGAGGGGCAGTTGGCCTACATTTGAATAGGGCATTTTGAACGATAAAATGAATGGAAAGTGATTACCCAAACGGCCCATCCTTCAACTAGTCATAACTTCTCACAACATGGTTGAATTTGATGGGATATTATGAACTGGGTAAACTGGGTGAGATGGGTGAACTGGGTGAGATGGGTGAACTGGGTGAACTGGATGAGATGGGTGAACTATGGATTTGTCACCGAACTCGGCCCAAATTCCCATAGAAAGCAATGGGCTAGGACCCTGAAAATTGAACGGTCAGTCGACCTTTGGCCGATGACCATGTGGTATGAAAATCAAGGGGAAATTCCAAACACTTTTCCCATAGTGAATTATGGATTTCTCACCGAACTCGGCCCAAATTCCCATAGAAAGCAATGGGCTAGGACCCTGAAAATTGAACGGTCAGTCGACCTTTGGCCAATGACCATGTGGTATGAAAATCAAGGGGAAATTCCAAACACTTTTCCCACAGTGAATTATGGATTTCTCACCGAACTCGGCCCAAATTCCCATAGAAAGCAATGGGCTATGACCCTGAAAATTGAACGGTCAGTTGACCTTTGGCCAATGACCATGTGGTATGAAAATCAAGGGGAAATTCCAAACACTTTTCCCATAGTGAATTATGGATTTCTCACCGAACTCGGCCCAAATTCCCATAGAAAGCAATGGGCTAGGACCCTGAAAGTTTAACAGTCAGTCGACCTTTGGCCAAAGACCATGTGGTATGAAAATCAAGGGGAAATTCCATACACTTTCTGCGATGATACACTTTCTGCTATGGTAAACTCCGTACACGTAGAAATGACGGCCTTTTGACTCAATTCTGCCTAAAGACACCTAGAAAACAATGGGCTAGGAGGCTGAAGTTTTCACATTAAGTCAACCTCTGCCCCAAGATGAAATGGTCTGAATATCAACGGGAAATTCTGTACAGTTTTCCCATAGTGATTCATGGCATTTAGCATTTATTTGGCTTAAATAGACGTTCAGTTAATACCCCTAGAAAGCAATGGGGTAGCACGCTGAAATTTTCACAGTCAGTCGGCCCTTGGCCACAAACCACGTGGTATGAAAATCAATAGGAAATTCGGTACACTTTTCCCGTAGTAATATATGGCATTTTTCTTCATTTTAAAGTTATTTGGCCTAATTACCCCATAAAACAATGGGCTAGGACCGTGAAATTTTCACAGTCATTCCATCTTTGCCCCATCGTTAAATGGTATAAAACTCAATGGGACATTCCAAACACTTTTCCCATAGTGAACTATGGATGTCTCTACCCAGATGACACTTATGTTCCGACATGGCCTTCAACAGTCTTTTCTCTCAAAATGTCCACTTTAATTTAAAGTAGAGATTTGATTCATTTTCTCCTTCAAAGAGGGGCTCGTCACCATTACACACCTATAATCTGGGCCTCGTAGCTGCAAGTTAAGGTCCCCAAAAACAGCCCCAAAAGTCAAAATTGAGGCATATGACCTCATCTTTCGGCCTGTTTTGGCAAGTGAGAAACGGGCCATTAAATCGTAGTGAAAGGTTGGAACTGCCTGATTTTTGCATAAATCAGTCGCCTGTGATAAGGTGATGCAGGATCTAAAGCGAGATATCTGTAGAACCTTGGGAAAGCTAACTTCCGGTAGCAGCATGCTAACGACTTGAATCCAATTGAACCTTGAAGAGGGTCCTGTTTTGTCCATCATATGTGAATTTCATCAAAGAAGGCCATTGACAAGTGTTTTAAAATTGATCAATATTAAAAAGTGGTCACAATCCAGATTTTACCAGTCTTTTCTCAAACTTTTTATACTTTAAAAAGGGGTAGGGTTTTAAATCCCTTTCTGCCTCAAAGAGGGGCTCGTCACCATTACACACCTATAATCTGGGCCTCATAGCTGCAAGTTAAGGTCCCCAAAAACAGCCACAAAGGGCTTAATTGGGCTCAATTGGGGCCTTATTCACTTATATTTTGGCATATGCAAGAATGGCCATAATTTCTCAAATATGGGTCCTAGAACCCCCAGATTGTGCACACACATTGTGGACAAGGCCTACAATAGGACCACCTGGAAAAAATCCCTCTAGATTATCCAGAACTGATTTTTGCCTGTATCAAACTCAGACTTCAGCATGGGGTACATGTCCCTAAGCTGTACACCCTGTCGTACTCTTGATGAGATCAGACCATCTTTTACTTCGGAAGATGTCAGAGCCCTGTTTTTTTAATATGTTGTAGACAGGCCCCAATGAGGCACATTCAAGTTGGATGGTACTCCCTAGCACTTAGCATGCCTGCGCGGGAGGAGGGAATTGGCCTACATTTGAATGGGGGATTTTGCCAGGATAAAATTAATGGAAAGTGATGACCAACTGCCCCATCCTTCAAATAATCATAACTTCTCACAACATGGTTGAATTTGATGGGAAATTGCTTGGCAACATTCCCCTTGATGACTTGAATAGGAAAATATTGCGGAAAAATCTGCAGACCCTCTGGAATGCTATCTCCTGTTAGCAGCATGCTAATGACTTGAATCTAATTGTACCTTGAAGAGGGTCCTCTTGTGTCCATCATATGTGAACTTTAGCATAAAAAGCCATTTACAAGTGTTTTTATTGCACCCAACAGAAACAGCAACATGTACACATCATTAACAGTCTTTTCATAATATGTTAGTTAAATACACATATAAATACTTCTGTTGAATACAATGGCTTGTAAATAGTTGTAGTTTCTATTTTATGAATATCAATGGTTGTATAATTTTTTAACAGTTCAAAAATGCTTCTATTACTTAACTTCATTAGAAATGCTTGTTTCATTTCAATGTCCTTTTTTAATTGAATTTTTTTTTACATACTTTATACTAAATTCTAGTTGAGCAATAAAGTCTCAACTTAAGCAGGTATTTTATGTAATCCTTCCGTTTTAGTAATTACTATTACCTGTCTAAGTTATTAACAACGGCTGCAGACCAGGCCGAGCCTCAGAGCTCCCTCATGCTGATCGTGACCGAAGGAGTGGGGGATGGGTGAGGTTACGGTGGGGACAGTCAATGTCATGTTCTGTGTAAAGTACCTTAAGTTTCATTGCTGACATTACACAAAACCTGACGTTTACCATCATCATGGGGACCATGGCGTGGCCCCTCCCCCATCAGTGCATGCGCCCGTGGAGAGGTGACTCACTGCCTCAGACTGTCGAGCGGCTCCACACACATGTAACTTGACGGGCTAGCTGTGGAACCTGGATGGAAATGGTAAGTTTTTAATTATTATCCTTGCTCCTAATGTTGGTACATGTACTGCCATATAAAAAGAGCTGTTGCAATGTGCTGGAAGTTAACCGAGATGGACAGCTAATATTAGCTAACACTAAGCTAACATGTGCAGCTAGCATGTGCAGCTAACAGAGCTGTGAGTGGAGCTGGGTCTGGATAAAGGTGGAGGTCTGAACAGACGTGAGTGCAGCTTCCTGCTGTCACAGTGTTTTAACACATTGATATTCAGGCTAAATGTAGCCTCTGCTCCAAGGAGATGAACTACAGCAACAAGGGCTCACATGTCCTCTCATCACACTGTTCACTGTTTCGGGCTTGTCACCTTTTTCACTCATGAGTTTGCAGGTATGCGATCTGAGACCAGCCTACCGTTAACGGAAGGCTGGACAACTAATTACAGTTAACTACAAATGGATAATTTACACATCGTGGGGCTTTTTTACAGTCACAAAATGATATTTAGATATTGTTTAGAATTTATATTTTATCATCATTATCTTTTCCCACAGAACGTGAATATTATGCTCAACAAAGAGACATATTTGACATATTGAGTCAAGGTTAACTTTAAAAAAAAGTATTTCTTCACATGTAAGCAGATATTGTAATTCAAATAACCATGGGTATTGAAGTAGAATATTTAGCCTCATACTTTCAGAAATAAGTAGATCACCTTACTATAATGCAGCCTATAAGACCAGAACAAATTACTTTTAATTTCAGTCAAAATGTAATAATAGCAGCTCAGGCAACAATTTTAATTACACAAAATTCTACCACTGCAGCTTGAAATACTGAGAAAGTCTTTTGTAATAGTGGAGAATATTATACTGAATACTTCAGGGAGTCTATTGGTTTCAATCCCAAACTGATCATACTCTCAGGGTTTAAATCATATAACTATTTAAAAATAGTCTAGACGCAAATTAAACACATTTTGACCCATCAAAGATGATGTTGAAGTTATTAGTTCATCGTAAACCATATTAACATTTCTATCCTCTAATATATTTGCAGGCGCTGATGTGACAGATGGCTTTAACCCTGAACAGACCAACGAGGTAGGATATGTCATCTTCTTTGGGTTCTTAATTGACAGTTAACCTGCTCGACTGTGAATGTCGAACAGAAATCAAAACAATGCTAGAGTAATTCATTTCTTACAGACTACAGCTAGTTAATCACACATATTAGACTTCCATTATTACGACAGTGTTTCCCACAAGGAGAAATTAAATAGTTTGCACTGCAGCCACTTATTCATAATGTCTGATGAAATATAAGTTGTAGTATTTGTTGTTTGGTTGTGTATTATTTTATTTATGTAAAACAGTGTCGATTGGTAGGTAGGTAGGTAGACTGGTAGGTCGACTGATAGGTAGGCAGACTGGTAGGTTGGGAGCCTGTCTAAACATTACAAAAAAATTATTTGTTTTTCAGGAAGAACACCAGCGGTCCAGTGACAATACCGATATTCTTGACCCCACTCCAGCTGATGTCGATGAGGACACAAGTGTTCCAGAGCTCATGAGAACCGACAGTGGAGTTGTAAGTTTATTTGCAAAACTTCACATTCTAACATGAAAAGGGCCATGACATCTGTCAGTTTACAGGAATCAGGGTAATATTTTCAGAGGCTGTGATGATTATTGAAAGCGGTAATGTGAAGTGCCACTACGAGACAAAGCACAAGTCTTTTGAGCTAACGTCTCGCATCTCAAATAAAGGCACAGGAAA
>NC_136641.1:26650526-26782702 GCF_949748355.1 Melanostigma gelatinosum | reverse complement strand
GGAGAGTACAGGTGGGTTCAGCCTCTCTCCGAGTCTTTCCCTGAAGGATCCCAGAAACACGTCATCATTAACACATCATCGCGTCATCGCATCATCGCATCATCGCGTAACATTAGTTGAGTCTGCACATTTGTTTCATTTTGAAATCAAAGCAGAAATCAGATCTTATGCAACGTTCTGGTTGAGTTCCTGCTTTCTGCAAAGATTTGATTGGACGCATTGAAACACGTTCGTTATCAACGTAGACGGAGAACGAATGGTGCTCAGTGAGGTTGTGCACAGATAGGGGGCGCTGTCATGAAAACTGAACTACAACGAAAATGTCTCTCTTCTTTGGTTTTTTCTATGAAAAGAGAACATGGGGCATGTGATTTAAAGAGCAGCTGTTCTGCTGCAGCATACAGTTAAAGCTATCGTAGGGAGGAATAGGAGGGAATATTCCAAGAAAGAAATCTGAATTGTATCAGTTGCAGATATATGGAGATATTCTTTGAGATTAAAGTCGGAAAATGTACGAGAAAAGAAAACATGAATATTCTCTGAGATCATAAAGAAATCAGAAATTGTGGCAAAACCATTGTAACGGCAGTCAATATTTATGTCTCTTTCTCGTAAATGAATTACTTTAATCTCAGAGAATATTCAAAAAAATATTCGTGTAAATTTAGCATTTTAATAAAATGATAAAAAGAGTGTTTTTTTGGGAAATGTACTACTTTAATCTAGAACATTCTTAATTTTTGATGATATTTGATTTAAGTTGGACTTTAAATGTAACAGCGTAGAAGCATAAAGTAGCAAATAAAGTACCTCAAACTTGTGTATAAGTACATTGGATGTACTTTACAGAGCAGAGAGGGAAGAGCGCACTGCTTTTACATGTGGACTCTGACGCACGTCCTCACTAACACCCCCACTGCGAACATGTTCCTCCTCATCCCACTGCTTCAGATATCAACCAGTTTATTGTGGAATGAAATGCACTGATGCTGCTCGCTTCCTTTGGTCTTTGGCTCTAACTCTCCCGGCTCTCTTTCCTCTTTTATCTCTCACGTTCTTTTCTGTCTGCAGATCTCTGGACAGGTGAGGAAGTTAACCGCCTCTTTAACTCCAACACGCATATCTCACGTCTCTGTGCCCGTGTTGGTGTGAGAGAAACCTAAATCTCACAAAAGAAACACTGTGTGTGTGTGTGTGTGTGTGGTCTCTGGTTCTGAGGGTTCACGTGTTTCTCTGTTTCCTCCAGCGATGCGGACGAGAAGCGCTCGGACAGCCAGCCGTCTGTGAACGGGGAGAGTAAGATGGGCAGCGACGACTCTCTGGCCGAGTACGGAGACAGCGTGGACATCCAGTTCAACGAGGACGGCTCCTTCATCGGCCAGTACAGCGGCCAGGGCCCCGCCCCCCACGGCCACGAGAGCTCCGGCCCCGCCTCCCCCGTCACCGCGGCCCCGCCTCCCCCCACCGCCCCGCCCATCCTCAACCGGCCCAGCTAGACACACACACACGCACACACACACACACACACACACACACACACACACACACACCCTTGCTGCCTGCAACCAAACACAAAGGGACAGACCACTCCTGACTCCACACACACACACACACACACACACACACACACACACACTGTCTCAATACATTCCACAGTTGTTTACAGGATTCTACTCCAAGTTTACACACACACACGTACACACACACACACACACACACACACACACACACACACACACACACACACACGTAAACCCATCAGATCAGACAGAACAGACGAAGGCGGAGGACCGGATCCAGCTGCACCAGCTGTTCATGAGTTCAAAGCAGTTGAACATTGTTTGAGTTCATTAAAACCAGTTGCACCACACAAACTGGTTCCAGCGTCGGGATGCGCAGCATTCTCCTTCTTCTCCTGCTGGTTCAGACAACAAGGCAACAAACTGTCCTTTCTTTCGAGGATCTGTTGGTCGGGCGGAACCTCCCGGCTTCGTCAGAACCCAAAACAAACAGCTGGTGCAACACGAGTCCAGTGAGAGGAAGATGATGGCTGATGTGATGAAGAGTGAGACATTAACAAAAAAGGGGGAAATTTCATCTCGTCTGACCAAATATGTGTCCTGTTCATGTACAAACGTATTCATTGTCATGAACGCATTCAGTTGTTTTTACATATAAACCTCCGTCAGCAATATTATCACCTTTTTGTGCTTCGTCATCAAACGTCACCGCTCCGTGTCTTTGTTTACGCCGTTATTAATATTTATTTTGCGTGCATGCGCGGCTGCCAGACCTAAGATGCATGCCCCCCCCCCCCCCCGAGGCATTGAAAGACCCTTCAGCTGGTTTTAAGAGTGTAAAGACTGTTACTGTGTGCGTGCGTGTGCGTGCGTGTGTGTGTGTGTGTGTGTGTGATTGTTCACGCTCTCCATCTCTGCTCTGTAACCCGCAGCGATGGCAGATCTGTTGCCTTAAGATAGCCTCCTCTCCTCCCTCTTCCTGTCCACCCGTCTGTCAATCATCCATTTTACGCTCACACACACACACACACACACACACACACACACACACACACACACACACACACACACACACACACACACACACACACACACGTATACACTGATGCATGCATAAAGTGGAGGACTATGGGAACCACATGGAGGGCCGGTCCTTTGTAGCAAAAACCATATGGGACCCTCTGAAGGAGAGAGGAAGAGGAGGACATGAGGAGGAGGAGGAGGGGGAGCAAGAGGAAGAGGAGGACATGAGGAGGAGGAGTTGACAGAAATAGAGAAGCTGACGTATCGTTCTCAGAATGTAAACCTTGAGATTGTCATTTTTTTTATTTCCATTGCTTCTTTTATAAGATGATCAAATTGTAATTATCTGTTGCTCTGTTTGATTTTTGCTGCAGTCTTTGTATCAACCCCCCCCCCCACCACCACATTTAGAGAAGACTAGAATCATAGCGAGACCCCCCCCCCCCCCCCCCCCTCATCGAGTTCCTTTCTAGCGCTTAGTGATGCAGTGATATTGATTATGAAGAAGTCACAAATGTTAACATGGACGGTTCGATACCAGAGATCAATCTTAACATCTTAATACTTTTATTATTTCGTTGGCAGAAATGAACTCCATGTGCGCGTGACGTGACGCTGATCATCAGACCGTGTTCTGGACCCTGAGAGTGTTTTTACTGTTTGTGGAGCAGAAAGGAGGACGGGAGTCACTGCACTGGAACACAGGGCGCCAAAACCCAACAACATGTTAGTCCGTCTCTAAATACGTCCTGACTTCCTGTCTGACTTTGTTTGGGACTATTTTCAGCAGCGGATGAATCCACATTTGGTGCTCTAGTGAGTGTTTGTATGAGGGAGTTGAGTCAGAATGAACTACAGTGTGATGATGATGATGATGAAGGAATAGTGAGGCTCTTTGATGTGTTTGATGAAGCTCTTTGATTCATTTAACATACGGAGAAAAAACCTCAGAAGTCTCATGAGTGAACTCACCATCCAACATGAAACAGCAGGACGTCCACAAGGTTGCTTTTATTTTTTGTCCTGGTTTGTAACATTGATGCCTTGTCAATCGTCTCGGCTCCTGTCTGTCTCTCTGCTCCTGATGCTGTCTGTCTGTCTGTCTGTCTGCCTGTCTGTCTGTCTGCCTGTCTGTCTGTCTCTCTGCTCCTGATGCTGCCTGTCTGTCTGTCTCTCTGCTCCTGATGCTGCCTGTCTGTCTGCCTGTCTGTCTGTCTGTCTGTCTGTCTGTCTCTCTGCTCCTGATGCTGTCTGTCTGTCTGTCTCTCTGCTCCTGATGCTGTCTGTCTGTCTGTCTGTCTGTCTCTCTGCTCCTGATGCTGTCTGTCTGTCTGTCTGTCTGTCTCTCTGCTCCTGATGCTGTCTGTCTGTCTGTCTGTCTGTCTGTCTGTAACTGTCGCAGCCTTCTTTTATACATATAAACACGATGGGGGAAAATGAAGCATAAAAAAGTAGTAAAAAAAAAAAGACAAAAAAAATGTAGGTATAAATATTAACAATACTGCTATTGATAACAACAACAGTGCTATTATCAGTTGGTACCATGGTAATAACAGGTCAGTGACGACAACACGATGAATGAATCAGTGTCACTGCAAGGGGCGTGTGTGTGTGTGTGTGTGTGAGAGGCATTCAACACACACATATACAGAGGGGGGGGGGGGGTGTTCTGCAATATTGAGGTGTGCTGATGTTGTACCTGCTCGTTGCATTGTGCGCTGAACTGTATCTGACAAACTAACCCCGACTGTCAACTAATAAATAAACATGGATACGCATATCCTGAACAGTAGCTTCTCTTCTGTGTGTGTGTGTGTGTGTGTGAGTGAGTGTGTGAGTGTGTGTGTGAGTGTGTGTGTTCTTGTACATCAATCTCTGAGAGGATCAGTGTATTTTCGGCCTCCTTTAATCTCCTCACACGGGGGAGACGTTTCAGTTGGTGGCAATCACAGGCTGTATAAAATAAGTGGGCGTGGTCATTGTGATGTCACTCATTGGTTGGTGGACTGATGTTTTATTAAAGCCTCGAGTTCGACGTTTTGGTCGTCGTCATCTTGGATTACGGTCGTCGCCATCTTGGCTTTTTGCAACCAACGAACGGAAGTTATGAACTCAAACAGACAAATTTCATTTTACAAGTTTTATTTTTCAGACTTTTTCAGACTTACAATGCTGCAGGTCTGCTCTCTCTCACACACACACACACACACACACACACACACACACACACACACACACACACAACTACTTAACTTTAAAATGAACACTTACAAATCAACGTTTACTAGATTATGGGTCACTAAAGTTAGTCACCACGTCTCTCACTTGTTTCCTCGGTTTCGTTGTCTGTTCTCTGACTATGGTGGCTGCTGTTGTTTGTGTTCTTCTGGAAAATGGTCACGTGATCGGAGCGAGACGAATCAGGGAAGGACACGTCGTGACTGCTAAGAACCGATCAAGTGGCGAAGGTGGGTGTCTAAGCGTGGACGGCGTCCACACTACGAGGTAACCGCGGACTTTTCAACCTCATCCGTCCTCAGGAACGTTTTTAAACGTATCCGCTTTCGGTGCGTAGTGTGGCCGCTCAGTGTAAACAAAGCAGACGATATGCGTTTTAAAATGGAAACGGAGAAGTGTGGACACGACTTAACTATTTGTAAAATAGTTGGAGTGCCCCTTTAAATTTTGCTGTGACAATGTCATTGCATCTTAAAAGGTATCCAACCATATTGCACATAAGAAGTTTGTGGACTGACATTATAAAGCCTCTACTTCGGCAATTTCGCTATCGCCATCTTGTTTTTTTACAACCAGTGAACAGGAAGTGACCATATTAGGACTGAGGAGGAGTCACGTAGAGACGCCGTATACATCTCTGGTCAATCAGCGTGTAGCCCCGCCCTAAAGCATCCCCTGCTTTATGGTCTGTGTCACTCTAAATGGACCATAATGTACTAAATGAACATCATGCTGTATTGAAGAAGACTTGAAACTAGAGATTGAGACATAAATTCATGTTTACAATGTTTACTGAGGTAATAAATCAAGAGAGAAGTAGAGTCATCTTCTCATAGACTTCTATACAACCAGAGGAGTCGCCCCCTGGTGGACACTAGAGAGAATGCAGCTTTAACACGTGAAGCTCTGACTTCACTCTTCAAAAACTGGAAGTTATCGCCTGTATACAACTAATAAACAGTATTTCTGCAATGGGACACACACACACACACCTACACACACACACACACGCACACACACAGAGTGAGCACGCAGCATCGGTGCTGCTGGCAGCAGCTCTCCAGAGGACAGAGGACAGAGGACAGAGGACAGGCGTGGTGGATGATGGAACATTTATTTGAGCAGAGACCAGTTAGAGCGGTTTGTTGTCATCGAGGAAGGAGATTAAGTAACGACGGGTTACAACTAGTTTCCCTGACGCAGATGGTGTGTGTGTGTGTGTGTGAGACCGGAGGAATACTAAACTGAAAGGGAGCACACTGAGGACGACGACCACATTTTAAGGACCATTTAGGCAAGCTGCAACTTGCCTGCATCGACCGACCATCACACAGCAACGGAGCGGAGGCAGCGACACACATCTGCCCATGCTACACGCACACACACACACACACACACTCTTATAACACACTCCGCCAGGAATAGATTGGGAGGATGAACGGAGCGGCGATTGCGCAAGAGCGGACCGAGCCCCAGGGGGGCGCGAGGAGGGCGCTCCGGTTCCAGCGGCCGCACGGTGAGTGACAGCAACACACACACAGCCGACGGTCGCATGTCCGTGTTAAACAGCAATGTATGTAACACAAACGCGCGCGCGCACGCATAAACTAGACCACTTCCTCTTTCTTTCATTCATTCGTGTCGCAGCTTGAGAGACTGTGCGCGTGCGCAGCCCCGTAACGCAAACTGTCGATCACTCTCATTGATTAACGAGCAGAGCGCGTGGCTATACGTCACCGCCCCACTGACGCTACACAAAAACAAACACACTGTTTGAATCGGTTTCATTCAGACACACGTGCACGCGCACACACATGTCTGCATCCTCATGTCAGTTATGTGGTATGTTTCTGCGCAGCCTGTGAGTTTTTTTGGCAGCCAACATTGGGAACAGCACGTGCTGCCTGTGTCTGTCCCTGCGGCGGCAGCAGCGCGCGGAGTGCTGGGTGTCGTCCGCCCCGGTGGACCGGAGAGAGAGCTGCACGCTCGAGGAAGCATGGCGGGGACCCGGGGTGTCAGGAGGGCCAGGCGGGTATTTTGGGAGAGGATGGGGTGTTGTTACGAGGAGCGACCCACGTGTCCGATGAAATCTCTGCTAAAAGAAAACTAATGGAGTCCAGGAAGGGCGGGATACCGGCGCGGCGCGTGCGGTGCCAGAGCACAGGTGAGGTTTGAACAGGAAGCTTTAAGAGCAGACAGATGGACGTTAACCTCATCTCTCTCACGCACGCACGCACGCACACACTAACCTCACACACTAACCTCACACACACACTCTGCATGAGATGACTCCTGTGAACTATGTGCCGTCATCAGGTGAGGTGACATCAGCGGTGTAGAAGTACTCATTAAGTAGAAGTACTTCAGTGTAAAGCTATTGTACTACAAGTACAAGTCTTGCATGTAGTGTCTCCAGTAAAAGAGATGGAAAGTACTTCAAATACATTTACTCAAATACTGTACTTGAGTTCAATTTTAAGATAATTCTACGTGAGTATTTCTATTATTTATTAGTTTACACGTTTAATCCAAAACGTTGCAGAAGCAAATATCGTACTCTATTATTATTATTATTATTATTATTATTATTATTATTATTATTATTATTATTATTGTGATCAATTATTGTGATCAATTATTGGGGGTATCTTCTTCCTTTATGAAGTCCTGGAATGTTCAGGAACATTTCCTGCATGAGCTGATGTGTGAGTGAGATCAGGGATGAGGTCCAGGGAACATCTGTTCCTCCAAGACCTCCTTCAGGGGAAGTGCAGGGACGCTTTCAACCAA
Organism: Melanostigma gelatinosum; assembly: GCF_949748355.1. NCBI lineage: Eukaryota > Metazoa > Chordata > Actinopteri > Perciformes > Zoarcidae > Melanostigma > Melanostigma gelatinosum. The sequence goes on along the minus strand of NC_136641.1, from coordinate 26,775,131 downwards.
TCACAGGACTCCGCTGATGACTGATTCCAGTCCGTGACTTGTTTTGATTAAACATTTAATTAATTGATAATAACTACTCAGTCACAATATTTCAGTTTGCTGGTTGCAAAAAAAAGAAAAAGATGGCTACGGCCAAATACCGAACTCTGAGTTTCAAAAAATGTACAAAAGTATTTGAGTAAAAGTACTTCGTAAGTACTTGCTTATGGTTTGAACAGATGTGTGTCTTCACATGTCGCTGTTAACATCACCAAAACATGCAACAACCAACATGAACACTCACAGTAAACATCCAGTATGTCTCTCTCACACACACACACACGCACACACACACACACACACACACACACACACACACACACACACACACACACACACACAGGTTACATTAGACATCATCTGCCATGATCATAAAGGAGCTGCTCAGCGTGGTCCCTCGACTCCGCTTCCTGTACGCATGCTGGGGCAAAGTTCAGAGTCACAGTTAGTGATTAGTGGACGGCCTCATTCTGACAGTGACGGCTGAATCGACCAATCAGACGCTCCCATCAGGTGTGCTGACTGACTCAAATTCCTCCCACCCTTCCCAACCAACTGCTGACATCCTGGGAGAAAGTTCAAAATCAGTTCTCTCACCTGGAGAGTGTCTCTTTATCTCGTCGTCCTGTCACACACACACACACACACACACACACACACACACACACACACACACACACTTGGCTGGTGAAGCCATGTCACAAAGAACGCTCACTCAACATCCTCTGGAGAAGACATGGGGTCCGTGGATGAAAAGCAGGATGAGCCAACGCAGAGGCTGTGAGTAGCAGACACACACACACACACACACACAACCATTGCTTGTTTTCGTCTCGCTTCAGTGTAACGAGTCGATACTTGTGCATTATTCTATCTCAGTTTAACTTCACACCAGATGTGCTCCACATCCATTTCTATTTTACGCCAGAATTTTGAACGAAATCAGACGCAGGTTCTCCCCAAAACGGATCTCCTTTTGATCGTAATAACCTCCGTCTCTCTCTGAGGTCTTTCATCTCTTTCCATCGCTTCAGGACGTCTTTGTTTTTTCATCTTGAAATCAACTTCCTTATGCTTTTAATTTGTGCTTAATATGCTGATGTGTGTGTGTGTGTGTGTGTGTGTGTGTCTATAGGACCTCTTAAATGAGATGCTACATCACGAGGGGTTATTCTTTAATAAACTCATGAATGGAGGGTCAGTGGAGCAGCAGAGGGAACGTTTCTGTGTTGGTTTGTTTCGAGGATCTTCTGTGTGAGAGACCGGCGGGACGTTCACCCCACGGGGCCACCGTGAGAACACGTGGTGTTGGGCCTGATGTCAAGATCTTATTAAAGGCGCCTCCTCTTAGTCCATTAGTCCACGAAATGGTCAATTTTGGTCTCAATCCACCAAGATCTCTTTGGTTGATTAGTCGTTGATTATGCTGAATGACGTATTTCCCAAAACATTTCTGGCAAACATAAGATTTAAACGGGTGCTTTTTGTGTGATTCTTTGTGGAGAAACTCACGTTCTCTGCTGGAGGATAAACCCGGTCAGGTATGGTTCTCTTCTGTGCCCAAAAGATGCTTCAACAGTGGTGGAAGAAGTACTTGGATCCTTCACTTGAGTAAAATATGAAAAAGTACATGTTGTTCAGTGAAATGTCTCCTTTTATTAATTATGTTATTATTCGACAGTGAAGCATCAATGTCAGAGCAGCGTGTTGCCGTTGTAGCTACTTTTATCTACTTTCAATACAGTTCGTTTCGTACACGGGGTCCCAAGCTGAGGGTCGGGCCCCTTCAAAGGGTCACCAGGTCAATCTGAGGATTGAAGAAACTAAGGTCTGATACACAAAACTGTTTCCAGTTTTTATGCCTCCGTGTCGGCGACAGTGCGTCCTCGTTAACGTGAACGCCTGGTGTGACAAGATATAACATACACATAACCCTCCTGTGTGTTTCAGCGTCGGTGCCTCAGTTCACCAACTCCCCCACCATGATCGTGATGGTGGGACTCCCGGCCCGAGGGAAGACCTACATCTCTAAGAAGCTCACCAGATACCTGAACTGGATCGGAGTCACGACCAAAGGTGTCGCATCACAGTGATTACACTCACAAACCTCAAACTCATCACGTTGTTTGTTCTTTCTCTGTTTGATTATGAAAAGACAACGAAAATATTTTCATTTGACACAATAACCTGACAAAATAACCTACAGAGATATATCTTCTTTGTTTCATCTTGTTCTTACAGAGATATCTTCTTTGTTTCATCTTGTTCTTACAGATATATCTTCTTTGTTTCATCTTGTTCTTACAGAGATATATCTTCTTTGTTTCATCTTGTTCTTTGTTTCATCTTGTTCTTACAGAGATATATCTTCTTTGTTTCATCTTGTTCTTATGGAGATATCTTCTTTGTTTCATCTTGTTCTTACAGAGATATCTTCTTTGTTTCATCTTGTTCTTACAGAGATATATCTTCTTTGTTTCATCTTGTTCTTACAGATATATCTTCTTTGTTTCATCTTGTTCTTACAGAGATATCTTCTTTGTTTCATCTTGTTCTTACGGAGATATATCTTCTTTGTTTCATCTTGTTCTTATGGAGATATCTTCTTTGTTTCATCTTGTTCTTACAGAGATATCTTCTTTGTTTCATCTTGTTCTTACAGAGATATATCTTCTTTGTTTCATCTTGTTCTTACAGATATATCTTCTTTGTTTCATCTTGTTCTTACGGAGATATATCTTCTTTGTTTCATCTTGTTCTTACAGATATATCTTCTTTGTTTCATCTTGTTCTTACAGAGATATCTTCTTTGTTTCATCTTGTTCTTACGGAGATATATCTTCTTTGTTTCATCTTGTTCTTATGGAGATATCTTCTTTGTTTCATCTTGTTCTTACAGAGATATCTTCTTTGTTTCATCTTGTTCTTACAGAGATATCTTCTTTGTTTCATCTTGTTCTTACGGAGATATATCTTCTTTGTTTCATCTTGTTCTTACAGAGATATATCTTCTTTGTTTCATCTTGTTCTTTGTTTCATCTTGTTCTTACAGAGATATATCTTCTTTGTTTCATCTTGTTCTTACAGAGATATATCTTCTTTGTTTCATCTTGTTCTTATGGAGATATCTTCTTTGTTTCATCTTGTTCTTACAGAGATATCTTCTTTGTTTCATCTTGTTCTTACAGAGATATATCTTCTTTGTTTCATCTTGTTCTTTGTTTCATCTTGTTCTTACAGATATATCTTCTTTGTTTCATCTTGTTCTTACAGAGATATCTTCTTTGTTTCATCTTGTTCTTACGGAGATATATCTTCTTTGTTTCATCTTGTTCTTATGGAGATATCTTCTTTGTTTCATCTTGTTCTTACAGAGATATCTTCTTTGTTTCATCTTGTTCTTACAGAGATATATCTTCTTTGTTTCATCTTGTTCTTACAGATATATCTTCTTTGTTTCATCTTGTTCTTACGGAGATATATCTTCTTTGTTTCATCTTGTTCTTACAGATATATCTTCTTTGTTTCATCTTGTTCTTACAGAGATATCTTCTTTGTTTCATCTTGTTCTTACGGAGATATATCTTCTTTGTTTCATCTTGTTCTTATGGAGATATCTTCTTTGTTTCATCTTGTTCTTACAGAGATATCTTCTTTGTTTCATCTTGTTCTTACAGAGATATATCTTCTTTGTTTCATCTTGTTCTTACAGAGATATATCTTCTTTGTTTCATCTTGTTCTTACAGAGATATATCTTCTTTGTTTCATCTTGTTCTTACAGAGATATATCTTCTTTGTTTCATCTTGTTCTTACAGAGATATCTTCTTTGTTTCATCTTGTTCTTACAGAGATATATCTTCTTTGTTTCATCGTGTTCTTACGGAGATATATCTTCTTTGTTTCATCGTGTTCTTATGGAGATATATCTTCTTTGTTTCATCTTGTTCTTACAGAGATATCTTCTTTGTTTCATCGTGTTCTTACGGAGATATATCTTCTTTGTTTCATCTTGTTCTTACAGATATATCTTCTTTGTTTCATCTTGTTCTTACAGAGATATCTTCTTTGTTTCATCTTGTTCTTACGGAGATATATCTTCTTTGTTTCATCTTGTTCTTATGGAGATATCTTCTTTGTTTCATCTTGTTCTTACAGAGATATCTTCTTTGTTTCATCTTGTTCTTACAGAGATATCTTCTTTGTTTCATCTTGTTCTTACAGAGATATATCTTCTTTGTTTCATCTTGTTCTTACAGATATATCTTCTTTGTTTCATCTTGTTCTTACGGAGATATATCTTCTTTGTTTCATCTTGTTCTTACAGATATATCTTCTTTGTTTCATCTTGTTCTTACAGAGATATCTTCTTTGTTTCATCTTGTTCTTACGGAGATATATCTTCTTTGTTTCATCTTGTTCTTATGGAGATATCTTCTTTGTTTCATCTTGTTCTTACAGAGATATCTTCTTTGTTTCATCTTGTTCTTACAGAGATATATCTTCTTTGTTTCATCTTGTTCTTACAGATATATCTTCTTTGTTTCATCTTGTTCTTACAGATATATCTTCTTTGTTTCATCTTGTTCTTACAGAGATATATCTTCTTTGTTTCATCTTGTTCTTACAGATATATCTTCTTTGTTTCATCTTGTTCTTACAGAGATATCTTCTTTGTTTCATCTTGTTCTTACAGATATATCTTCTTTGTTTCATCGTGTTCTTACAGATATATCTTCTTTGTTTCATCTTGTTCTTACAGAGATATCTTCTTTGTTTCATCTTGTTCTTACAGAGATATCTTCTTTGTTTCATCTTGTTCTTACAGATATATCTTCTTTGTTTCATCTTGTTCTTACAGAGATATCTTCTTTGTTTCATCATGTTCTTACGGAGATATATCTTCTTTTTGTTTCAGTGTTTAACGTCGGCCAGTACAGAAGAGACGCCACTCGTTCCTACAACAGCTTCGAGTTCTTCCGACCCGACAACACCGAGGCCATGAAGATCCGCAAGTATGAACCGTCTCACCGCCAATGCGTGACTTTACGTATAAACCGATCAAATATGTATGAAAGCGTCCAGATCAGATTGGCGTTCTCTTAGAAATATGGCATTCTTAATGTTCTTTCTGTGCACAGAGCTTGTGCCATCGCTGCCCTCAAAGACGTGTGTGACTACTTCACCAGAGGGCAGGGGCAGGTGGTGGTGAGTCTGACCCTAAAATCAGTATGTTTTTGATGCAACTGTAGGAGAATGAACAGTAAACAGTGAGTCTGATATCAATAATTATATATTAATAATGACTAAGGATGCCTCCCAAAATCAGAACCGGTTCTAAATGAGTAAAATCCTGGAGTACTGATGCGGTCCGTTGTTAATGGTTCTGCTATCGGTAGTTTAGAAGTTCCGGAGTGAGACGTCCTCGTCTCAGACCTCCTCTTTGTTCGAGGAGTCGCCCCCTGCTGAACATTAGAGAGAATGCAGGTTTTAAGGTTGCATAGTTTCAAGTCAAAAACCCTGAAATGTTCATAGGTTAGGACCCCAAAACCCAATATCTCCTCCTATCTTTTATGGCCTGTAGAATTAACGTATTTAGGCTCATAATGATTACTCATACCAGCAGATTTACACGCTTACATGTGAATAAGTACTTGTTTTTTTCCCCACTTGAAGCACTGATCACATTTGGCTCTTTTAGGTTTTTGATGCCACCAACACCACGCTGGAGCGCAGAGAGGTCATCCTCCAGTTCGCCGAGGAGAACGGTTACAAGGTTTGTTCTTGGGTTGTTTTGTTTTTTGTTCCGTTACAACAACAAAAACCTAAGAAATGAAACATCTGCTTCAATCTCTCTTTCTTTTCTCACCCGTCCAGGTTTTCTTCGTGGAGTCGATATGTGACGATCCAGAAATCATCGCTGCAAATATTAAAGTGTGTGTGTGTGTGTGTGTGTGTGTGTGAGTGTGTGTGAGAGTGTGTGTCAGAACAGGAAGTTGTGGGTCCAAGATCACTGCTTTGAACCAAGAGCTGTTGGGAGGCAGAGCTCCCAGTGTGCCTCTTATTTGTGTTATTGGTGGAACAGACTGACACTCTGACGTTCTGCCAAGTTACGTGTGGCATTTGTTCCAAAAAAAGACAGTTTGAACATATGGAGAATGATCTTCCTGCTGGTATCACAGTTTTTAATTTCACTTCCCCTTTTAAATTTTTTTCCTGTTTTCTGATTCACAGCTGCCCCGAAACTTTAACTTCTAGAAGGCTTCATGCGGTTAAAAATACAACGTTAAAAACATTACCAAGATTTTAAAAGTCTATCGTAAAAAAATGTGGATAAAAAAGTCTTCTTTCATGTCTTCTGGCGAAGAAGGTATGACGACAATAACTGTTTCTTTGGTTAAAATACATTATATAACATCTGTCAAGTTATTTTTTGAGACATTTTGATGAGAAAAAGTTGCAAATCTTTAGAAATGTGTATTTTTTTGCAAATTGGAATATTTTCTTCTGGAACAGTTGTAAGAGCAAAATGAAGGATGAAAATGTTCTCTCTCTCTGTCTGTGTCTCTGTCTCTGAATAGCAAGTGAAGCTGAGCAGTCCTGACTATGCAGACTGTGACAAAGAGGAGGCCGTGGCCGACTTCCTGAAGAGGATCGAATGTTACAAGTTGACCTACGTCCCGCTGGATGACAACAAGGACAGGTGAAGTCCTTATCTAGAGATACTAAGTCCTTATCTAGAGATACTAAGTCCTTATCTAGAGATACGAAGTCCTCATCTAGAGATACTAAGTCCTTATCTAGAGATACTAAGTCCTTATCTAGAGATACGAAGTCATGATCTAGAGATACTAAGTCCTCATCTAGAGATACTAAGTCCTCATCTAGATAAAGTAAGTCCTCATCTAGAGATACTAAGTCCTTATCTAGAGATACTAAGTCCTTATCTAGAGATACTAAGTCCTCATCTAGAGATACGAAGTCCTCATCTAGAGATACTAAGTCCTTATCTAGAGATACTAAGTCCTCATCTAGAGATACTAAGTCCTTATCTAGAGATACTAAGTCCTTATCTAGAGATACTAAGTCCTCATCTAGAGATACTAAGTCCTTATCTAGAGATACTAAGTCCTCATCTAGAGATACTAAGTCCTCATCTAGAGAAAGTAAGTCCTCATCTAGAGATACTAAGTCCTTATCTAGAGATACTAAGTCCTTATCTAGAGATACTAAGTCCTCATCTAGAGATACGAAGTCCTCATCTAGAGATACTAAGTCCTTATCTAGAGATACTAAGTCCTCATCTAGAGATACTAAGTCCTCATCTAGAGATACTAAGTCCTTATCTAGAGATACTACGTCCTCATCTAGATACTACGTCCTCATCTAGAGATACTAAGTCCTCATCTAGAGATACTAAGTCCTTATCTAGAGATACTAAGTCCTCATCTAGAGATACTAAGTCCTCATCTAGAGATACTAAGTCCTTATCTAGAGATACTAAGTCCTTATCTAGAGATACGAAGTCATGATCTAGAGATACTAAGTCCTCATCTAGAGATACTAAGTCCTCATCTAGAGAAAGTAAGTCCTCATCTAGAGATACTAAGTCCTTATCTAGAGATACTAAGTCATGCTCTAGAGATACTAAGTACTTATCTAGAGATACTAAGTCCTTATCTAGAGATACTAAGTCCTCATCTAGAGATACAAAGTCCTCATCTAGAGATACGAAGTCCTCATCTAGAGATACTAAGTCCTCATCTAGAGATACTAAGTCCTTATCTAGAGATACTAAGTCCTTATCTAGAGACACTAAGTCCTTATCTAGAGATACTAAGTCCTCATCTAGAGAAACTAAGTCCTTATCTAGAGATACTAAGTCCTTATCTAGAGACACTAAGTCCTTATCTAGAGATACGAAGTCCTCATCTAGAGATACTAAGTCCTTATCGAGAGACACTAACTCATGATCTAGAGATACGAAGTCATGATCTAGAGATACTAAGTCCTCATCTAGAGATACGAAGTCATGATCTAGAGATACTAAGTCCTCATCTAGAGATACGAAGTCATGATCTAGAGATACTAAGTCCTCATCTAGAGAAAGGAAGTCCTCATCTAGAGATAGTAAGTCCTCATCTAGAGATACTAAGTCCTCATCTAGAGAAAGTAAGTCCTCATCTAGAGAAAGTAAGTCCTCATCTAGAGAAAGTAAGTCCTTATCTAGAGATACTAAGTCCTCATCGAGAGATACTAAGTTCTTATCTAGAGACACTAAGTTCTTATCTAGAGATACTAAGTCCTCATCTAGAGATACTAAGTCCTCATCTAGAGACACTAAGTTCTTATCTAGAGATACTAAGTCCTCATCTAGAGATACTAAGTCCTCATCTAGAGACACTAAGTTCTTATCTAGAGTTACTAAGTCCTCATCTAGAGACACTAAGTTCTTATCTAGAGATACTAAGTTCTTATCTAGAGACACTAAGTCATACTAAGTTTCTCATTATAATGACTTATTTTCATCACAGTTCAGAAATGGGCTTCCATGAATCTCCGATTGTTGAAGATGACTGTCGAGTTCTGCTACTCTGTTTGAGTCAAACCATTCATCACGTCCTTACGCAGGAGCTTGTCCTACATCAAGATCTTCAACGTGGGCAGCAGGTACCTGGTGAACCGCGTCCGGGACCACATTCAGAGCCGGATAGTGTACTACCTCATGAACATACACGTTACCCCGAGGTCCATCTACCTGTGTCGCCACGGCGAGAGCGAGCTCAACCTCGTGGGTCGCATCGGGGGAGACTCCGGTCTGTCGCCTCGCGGCGCAAAGGTCAGCAGTGTTTGGTGTCTTTTTTATTATACACACATCCTGTTTCTTGTCTCATGTCCTCGTGTGTGTGTGTGTGTCAGTTTGCCAGTGCTCTGGGGACGTACATGCGTGGGCAGTCCATCAGCGACCTGAAGGTGTGGACGAGCCACATGAAGAGGACCATCCAGACCGCAGAGGCCCTGGGGGTCCCGTATGAACAGTGGAAGGCCCTCAATGAGATAGACGCTGTGAGTATGTTCATCCAGTTTTTATACAGTTTGTTAGTTTGTATATTGGAAGATTATACACATATTTAAACTCTGTTTGCTGTGTAAGGAAGAAGGTTGTGTGTGTTTTAGACATTTGTTTCTGTGTTTTCTGTCTCAGGGGGTTTGTGAGGACATGATGTATGAGGAGATTCAGGAGAATTACCCAGAGGAGTTTGCACTGAGGGACCAAAACAAGTATCGGTACCGCTACCCGAAAGGAGAGGTGACCACACCCCTTCTTTTACTCATTTCCTTTGAATGTCTGTGTGTGTTTGAACTGGAACAGATCTGGACTCCTTATGCGGGAACAAACACTGAATTTAGTTAATTTAGTTTTAATCAAAGCTCAGACTGGGTGACAATATTCTATGGAAGCCCATTTCTGCCACTTTGATTTAAAAAAAAATACTAAATAATGTAAGTCGCGATAATGACTTAGTGTCTCTAAATAATGGATGTTATCAATATTTTAGTATCAATGTTCTAAATCCAAATGTTGAGAAAGTTTTTCATTATTTTGAAACAATAACTGGTCTCTCTCTCTCTGTCTGTCTGTCTTATTTTACTTTACTTTACTTTATTTTATTATTTTATTACTCAGTTGGTACCTGTTAGCTGTGTTGCGTCCAGAGGTTCTGTGTGATTGTTGAATCCAAAGTTCAGCGTGGATTTTTACCACCTCATGTTTCTCTTTCTCTCTCTCTGTCTCTCTCTCTCTCTCTCTCTCGCTCGCTCTCTGTCTCTCTCTCTTTGTCTCTCTCTCTCTCTCTCTCTCTCTGTATCTCTCTCTCTCTCTCTCTCTGTCTCTCTCTGTCTCTCTCTCTCTCTCTCTCTCTCTCTCTCTCTGTGAACCAGTCTTACGAGGACCTGGTCCAGCGTCTGGAGCCGGTCATCATGGAGCTGGAGAGACAGGAGAATGTTTTGGTCATCTGTCACCAGGCGGTGATGAGATGTCTGCTCGCCTACTTCCTGGACAAGACTGCTCGTGAGAAAAAGACTACAATGTGATGAACAACTACAGTGATCAGCTGTTTAAGGAGATTACTGATGAAACTATACATTTGTGTTTTTAAAGATGTACTTCCTTCGGTAGGAACCAATGGGCTTGGAGCTGAGAGTCCTCTGATCTGTGCCATGTTATAATGAGATAAATGTGACTCTGTGTGTCCTGTCAGATGAGCTGCCCTACCTGAAGTGTCCTCTGCACACGGTGCTGAAGCTCACCCCGGTGGCCTACGGTGCGTCTCTGCTGGACACGTGTCCTCGGCACCATGACTCCTCTAATCTTTACATCGTTCTCTGACTGTACCTGTGGTGGTTTGTGTTTTTTTATTCTCTCAGGTTGTAAAGTGGAGACTGTCTTCCTGAACATTGAAGCTGTCAACACTCACAGAGACAAACCAGAGGTAATTGAATTACTCTGTAGTATTTCACAAAGAGGAGGAAGGTAGTATTTTAGATGTTATTGTTCTTTTGCTGTAATCAGTTATTACAATTTACTGTGATGTTTAGTGTAGAGTATGTTATATATACATATATTTATGTTTATATATATATATATATATATATAAACATATATATATATATATATATATATATATATATATATGTGTGTATATATATATATATATATATATATATATATACATATATGTGAGTGTGTGTGTATATATAAATACATATACAAAAATGGGTAATGTCACAATATTTGAGGTGCTACAAAAATATCTTTCTCAATAATTCCATACAATGACTGATGTATATGTAATCAAGGCATCGTTGACTTAATAATTGTTAATAGTTGTTTAAAAAATGTAATAACAATAAATAACCACAAAGAAATAAGAATAAAATTGAATATGATTGTCTGATTTATGTTTGTTTTTTGTTTAAGAAATCTAAGAAAACACTTTGAATCTGTAGACGACTGCCTAATAGTCTTATTATTGCCATTTGATGACAATTGCTCATATATTGTAAGCCTAAATAAGTATATGTATTATTTTGAACAACGGTTAAATGTTATTTCACAAGTTTCAAAAAGTGCCCCCAATTTTTTGAAAATGCCCTGGATCTCAGTCAGTGGGGGCAAAAATTGCCCCCAAAAAAATATGTGAATTTCCTACCCTGGTGTGTGTATATATTCGTGTGTGTGTATATATATATTAGTGTGTGTGTGTGTGTGTGTGTGTTACTTGTTGTAAGAAGACACTGGTTTCCGAGTGTAACCAGCCGATCACAGTGAACCTGTAACAGTTGGGTTGAGGGAGTGAACTCCAGATGAAGGTAAATAAAGTATCAGTTTGTGTCTTCCTCAGAACGTGGACGTGGACAGAGAACCGGCGGCGGCGTTAGAGACGGTCCCAGACCACATCTAGAGGCCGCTGCAGGGAGCTGGTCTCTCTTCCACCCAGAGCCTCGAGGGAAGTGATGTCATGAAGTAATGAGCTTTCTGCGACGGCGGCCTCCTTCCATTGTAAATGCACTTTATAATGCAGGGCTCAGGCCACATGTGTGTGACAAGTGAAGGAGAGGCTGCCTTGACTGTGAAAAATGAGCTGCTGAACACTGTTCACGTCGCCTTCTGCTCTTCATCCCGTCACTCTGTTGCCCCTCCTCTTCCCCACTTGTACTAATTGCATTAATCATTCAAGCCAGTTGTTAACTTGACCCGGCATGTCGGTGTGAGCCATCTTTGCATCATGTTATCTGGTCTCTGCATTCACAGAGGTGCATCATAAGAGTCCACACGACGATGGTGTCATTCTGTTGTCAGTGGTCACGGTGGGGCAGGACGAGGAAGAGGAGGATTCACAGTGAACGTGGCAACAATGCTGAATGAGGCTCAAGGGGACAGTTCTTTGCTGAGAGTTAGAGACTAAAATACCTATTTTTCCTCTTACCTGTCGCTCTATTTATCAATCTAGATTGTTTGGCTGCGAGTTGTTGGCGACTGAAATGGGAACAATATTGCACTTTAATGCACCAAATACGTTGTCTCTCAAGTCTCTTAACAGAAATGATGACCCGGTTATTCCAGAAGACCTCGATGTGAGCAGTTTTCATGTCGGAACTACAGTTGAAAGAAAATAGTTCCTACATACAAACTGCTCACAACAAGCTCTGTTTACCGATCTGTTTTTGGTGCTCAAAGCATGTTTACCCCTCTATGAATGAATGCATTTTATTTGTAGAGCGCTTTTCACAGACATAACATCACAAAGTGCTTAACAGAGCAGACATTTAAAAGCATAAAAAACACGTGACCCTAGGGTCAATAAATTACATACACAGAGAAAAATAAAAACTATGTTTAGAGAGGCAGACGTCTCCAAACTACTGACTCTAAAACGACCTCGACTGGTAAAAAGCTCTACAGGGAAGAGGAAAAACATGCATCTTTGATTTTGTGGTGAACTGTCCCTTTAAATCTGAACCGCTTCGTAAGTTTGAGTCACTTTCAGTCTGAATCACACCGGTGGGTTTCTCCTGGCTGGATGTGTCCCTTTGGTGTGAATGCTGAATGAAACTTGCAAAGTCACACCACACATCCCACAATCCTTTGGGAGGGAAAGTAGAGGGGACAAATGGAACTTTAACTGCCCGAATATACCATGATGTGTCTCACATGAGTCCAAGATACATGATGATTCTATGCACCCTCCACTCACTCACACACACACACACACACACGTGTGCGGGAACATGTTTTTCTAACTTTGACACGTGTTGTATTGAGGGACATGAGATCTGGCGCCCTGAGGTTTCTTAAGGTTCACTGGGACCTGAGGTGAAGATGTGGGAGCTCGCACCTCTTAGTCGGGCTTTCTTTGGGTCCAGTACTCCTGCATGTCATGGAGCTGGTCATCCAACGACTCCGTTAACTTCATTTAAAATCTACAGAACCGTGAGGACGAAATCTATTACATCACAGATTCACTCATCAAACATTTATTGTCCTGTTGAAGCTGTTCGGACCAAAACAAGTACATAGATTTCTGATCGTTACCTCTGATCTCGTGAGGACGTTTGTGGTGACGGCTCTTATAATATTTACACCATTTCAAGCGCCTCAGTCTGTCACACTGAACCCGTCACCAGGTGAGTTAAGTCTCTGAGGGCTCAGGCCTAAACGTAGAGAAACAATAATGAACACAATCATCTCAGCGGACCTTTATTTGTTTCGGTCTTTGAGGGACACCAGCACATATTTACCATGTAAATAAACTCGTTCACTTCCTCCCACACAATGTGACGAGTGTCTGTCAGAAAACTAGAACTGCTCTTTTAAAGCGCACATCCAGCTGTTGTGGTAGCAAACGTATGAAGTCGTGCTTCCTGTTTGTCTTTATGTTCGTGTACACGTCCTGAAGCCTGTGCTGTGTGACCACTGATGATGTCATCGATGACGTTCAACAGCAACGAGAGAAATAAAAAGTCGAATTTGTTTATTTGAAGGTTCCCCATCGCTGACGTAGAAGCGGTTCTCACAGATCTTTACTTCCTGAGCTGCTACCTTCTTAAAGTCCTGGCAATAAAATAAACAATGGATACCTGAGTAACGGTGTGTGATATTGAATGTGTTTAATAAGAGACATCAAGCATTTGAGACTCCCTGGACTAAAAAGGTGAAGTATGAACGTACAAATGTGCAGAATAAGCAGTAAACAGATTTGTCTGTTCGTTCACTATGATCACATTTTATAAAATAGAAAAGGTGAAATAAATAAGTGAAAGGAGGATCATCTGCTGCTGCCGGGCTGCGTGGAGCCGGACACGGAGTGGGCTTCTCTGTACTGCTGGCTCCAGCTCTGAGGGTCCTGTTCATGGAGCTGAGACACCAGATCCTTTATGAGGTACGAGTCCTCCGGGTACTGACTGAACAAAGTACACCAGTAACACCGATACTTACTTGACCCATGAACTCCAGGATTTTGGTCTTTGAGACTTCCACGTCGGCACGTTGACCCCATCGAAACTCGTGCTCCACCGGCTCCGTGTGGGGGATTCGCACGTACTCCAGGTACCTACACACACAATATAACACACACACACACACACACACACACACACACAATATAACACACACACACACACACACACACAATATAACACACAGTGAGTATAGAGAGTTGGACACAGAACCGTTGGAATGACACATCATAGTGATTGTTTGGAGTCCGTGCTGGTCCAGACCACTCTGCTGTGGTGGTCTGGATCCACCCTCCGGCTGCTCTGTGGTGTGGTATAAACCGGAGTCTATGGTCTGACAGACTGCGGCTCTGATCACACCAGTACACTGTAACACACGTCCTGACGGGGGCTCGAACCTGCAACCTTCTGGTCACAGTCCTGCTGGCTTATAAACGAGCTATCAACCCACTATACAGCTCCAGGATCAGAACTGGTTCACACCTTCAGTGGGTGGGGGGGGGGGGGGGGGCTATATAAACCTGTTCACATGCACACAGGCGAAGGCCTTCTTCCTGCCACTTGAATTGAACTGTTCATTCTCACCTTTGACGCACAAACTCGTCTGTGACGACCTTCTTTACGTCTCCGAACTCCTCGTGTTTCTCTCTACAAACAGATTCAGAGTCGTTGATAACCAGGTGCACAACACGCGCGCACGCACACACACACACACACATCCTGACATACCCGGGGTCAACGCGGAGCTTGTTGAGCGTGTTCCAGATCAGGTCTGCAGCACAAAAACACAACCAGACATCTTCATCACAAAACACAGCCAGACATCTTCATCACACAGGAGAGAGGAGAGGAGAAAGGAGGAGAAAAGAGAGAGGAGAGGAGGAGATAAGAGAGGAGGAGGAGATAGGAGAGGATGTAAACATGTGAATAGTTCAATATTTATAACACCTAGATCCCCATTCCCCCCCCCCCCCCCCCCAACATTGGTAACACTTCAAAAATAGATATTTAGATTCCATTGTTTGCCGAGTTTTGTAAAATAAATGATCAAAGAAATTCAACAGTGTCTCCAAACGTCTCGGGCTTCAGAGGGTTCATGGTTCCGACCTGTAAGGAGCAATGAAGCTCTCACTCACTTTCTCTGACGACGCCTCCTTTCATAAAGATAACACTCAGGATCACGAACAGCAGACCCATCTTTGGATTGGTCGGGCTTCTACACGCGCACACACACACACACACACACACACACACACACACACACGCTGTGATGGTTCAAACCGTTCACTTGAAGACTTGAGTGTTAAATTACAGAGATAACAAAAGCACTCACTTGATGGGTGAGGCTCCATCACCCGGCTCCAGCTTGTTGATCAGTATGTACATGTGATTTTTGGCGTCGATTTCAATCATTTTCAGGCCAAATACCTGTTTCACACGGTGAGAAAGAGCAACATTGTGACTGAGTTTTTGTTGTGATGAGATTTTTATTAATTATGACACTTGATCTGATTCCAGCTGCTGATCCCCTCAGACTGAACACACCTGGTCAAAAGTGCGTGAGGCTCTCTTCATGATCTCAGGGTAAATGGTTCTGTACTCCTTCACCACGTGTTTCACCAGATCTGAAAACATACAAACATACATTGCACTATTTATTTAATATTTAAGTCTTAGATCTCACTGAGACGCTCTGTCCACCGATGGCTGATTTAAAGGTGTAGACACGCGTCTCTCAGTTTGACGGCTGATGAACCTGTGAATGTTGTTGCACGGTGTGCACGTGAGGCTGTACCTGCTCGGCGTACCGGAATCTTCTTTTGGTCCTTCACCAAGAAGTACTGCACCACCTCAGCTGTCTAACACACGGACAAAGCAAGGTGTGTGAACAATTCACTAACAAAGGAAAAGAAAATGCGCTTTTGTAATTATCTGAAATAACACTTTGTGTGTGTGTGTGTGTGTGTGTGTGTGTGTGTGTGTGTGTGTCTTACCTTTTGGTCGACCTGTGCAGGTGTGAGCTTCTGCATCCCTCTTTGGACCTGGGACGTACTCGGCTGGGTGAAGGTTGTGTCGTCATTTTCCTCCTGAGCCACTGAGCCGCCCGATTGCCTCTACAGAACAATAACACATCAATAAATTGAATTGGTGTCTAACAGAGGGATTCCCAAAGTGTGGTGAGGAAAAATGTAATGGCGGTCTAATGGTGTAATAATTGATATTAAATATAGTTTAAAAAACATTAAGTGGGATTTTTCACAAAAACATGAAATACAAAAATTCCCTTTGTAACATTTCAATTTTAAAACTTACAATTTAATAAATAAATGCACGTCTGCTCCTGCCGCCAGATTGTCTTTCACGTACACACTAGCTACATTCAGCAACATTCATGCATATACGAGAGTGAGCGTCAGACTGGAAAAAAAGAGGAAATATGATGAAAATGATCCGGGTCTGGAACCGCTGGTCCAACACAACATCATGGTCACAATGTTGTAGCTGTTGGATTAACTGATGGCTTGAATATATATGAGGTTACGAATATGGCAGAAGGCTCCAGCCAGTCCAGTGCGAGTACTTCATGTTTGTTTTTGTTGAATATGACAGTTAATAGAATAACTTTAGGTCTCGGACAAAACAAGCAACTTGAAGCTGTCACCATGAGCCCTGAGCCGTATGTGAATGTAAACGTGATCAGCTGACATGAAGTAAACATGGACCCAAGACGTATATAGATATCTATATATAATGTATTTAACATAACTAATATATAGAATGCATTTAACATAACTAAACATGTGTTGTTGGTGTACACTCACCTTGCTCTGCGAGGAGATCTGTGTGTTGGACAGCCTCTTTCTCTGCGACATGGCGACACGCTGCCTGAGTGTGCTTCATGAGAGTTTAGCGCGGCCAGAGGACCCGGAAGTGACGTTCATGCTAGTAACGGTAGCTAACCTGAGAGCGAAGTAGTTGTTTAAAAACTGATTCTAAAAAACCTTTTAACACGCACGTCTTAGTCTCCACAGACTGCAGTAGAGTGGAGGATCCGATTATGAAACAATCGGCTCAGTCAAACTATTCATTCACTTTGTTTAAATGCAGAAACTCCTCCGTTGTTTCCGTACCAACGGTACCGCTACTGCAATCCTTGGACGCTGGTTGATGACGCAAAATGGGGGCGCCGGAATTTTTGTTGTTGTTTTGCTTTATTGAAACAATTTATAAAACACAGTATAGTCTACATGGAACACAAAGAACTAAACAGTGCGTGAAGAAGTATTCAGATATTTTATTGAAGTAAAGTACTAATACCACACTGTGCAAATACTACAAAACAAGTCCGGCATTCAAATCTTACTTAAGTAAAAGTATGTAAGTATTATCAGCCGAATGTACTTAAAGTGTGAAAAATAGTTTGTTACTATTATATATGATGTTTCTGAAATGAATATTACTGGAAGGAACACGTCATCCTTCAGTTTATTACTAACAGTAGAGGAGTGTAGTCAAAAGTACAATATGTACCTCTGAGATGTAGTAGTACAGTATAAAGTACAATAAGTACCTCTGAGATGTAGTCCAGTATAAAGTACAATATAGGCTTTATAAATAGCATACAATGGAAATACTCAAGTACAATGCATTGGTACTTGTACTTTAGTTGAGTAAATGTAGGTATAAATGTAGGTTTGTTTTATATATTTTTTAATGTATTTCTTTTTTTGTATTTATTTAAAGTGTATTTTAAAATGCATTCATACATTTTTGAATATATATGTATTTAGTTTTGTATTTCGTTTTTCGATTTTATTATTTTATAAGAATTAACATGATAATAATTCAACTTATTTATACTTACCACTTAAATAGCCTTCAACCCACATATGATTGGGGATCAGATTTTACTGCGCATGCGTCGTGTTATGACGACCTCAACACGGAAACCGGCTTGTAAACTACATTAAAAACTATAAAATGGAACAAACACTATTGATGAAGCCGTAATCTCTGAAGACCAAGTGAAAAAAACAAACCGGTGCTCACTGCCAACAGCAAATCGTCAACATTATTACGTTCAAACAGGCTTCTTCCCCGAAAGAAACCACAATACCCAAAACTCTGTGCGGTGACTTTTACTTCCGGGGTCGGTGACCACCAGCTGTCTGTTTAGCAGATAGAGGAGAGGTAAATGTTTGATCTTGTGATGTTTTCTATATTTCCCAAGTTATTAAAGTCTTTAAACAGATGCTGTGAAGCTAAGACGAAAACTTGCCCTTTCATTTAACAGTTTATTCATTGTTATTTTTTCTACAGTGTGACAGTTCTGTCTCTCAGAGCTGAATGTGTGAAAACTTAAGCTAGCAGCTAGCTTGCAGGCTAACGTCAGCTAGCTAGCAGGCTAACGTCAGCTAGCTTGCAGGTTAACGTCAGCTAGCTTGCAGGCTAACGTTAGCTAGCTTGCAGGCTAACGTTAGCTAGCTTGCAGGCTAACGTCAGCTAGCTTGTAGGCTAACGTCAGCTAGCTTGCAGGCTAACGTTAGCTAGCTTGCAGGTTAACGTCAGCTAGCTTGCAGGCTAACGTTAGCTAGCTTGCAGGCTAACGTTAGCTAGCTTGCAGGCTAACGTCAGCTAGCTTGCAGGTTAACGTCAGCTAGCTTGCAGGCTAACGTTAGCTAGCTTGCAGGCTAACGTTAGCTAGCTTGCAGGCTAACGTCAGCTAGCTTGTAGGCTAACGTCAGCTAGCTTGCAGGCTAACGTTAGCTAGCTTGCAGGTTAACGTCAGCTAGCTTGCAGGCTAACGTTAGCTAGCTTGCAGGCTAACGTTAGCTAGCTTGCAGGCTAACGTCAGCTAGCTTGCAGGCTAACGTCAGCTAGCCGCTGAACACATAAGTTACCTCTGAAGAAGATTGTGACCTTAGCTCACAGTCCTCCACTGACAAGTACTTTGAGATACTTGTACTTTACTTGAGTATTTCCATGTTCTGCTACTCTGTACTTTTACTATACTACATCGCTGAGGTAAATGTACTTTTTACTGTACTACATCTCAGAGGTACATATTGTACTTTTTACTGTACTACATATCAGAGGTACATATTGTACTCTACTTCACTACATCTCAGAGGTAAATGTACTTTTTACTGTACTAAATCTCAGAGGTGCATGTTATACTTTTTACCCAGGGTTCCCACGGTACCTGGAAAACATGGAATTTATTTTTTAATTTTCCAGGTTTGGAAAAGTCATGGAAACTGAGCAAAAGTTAACGCTTACATGGAAATTGAAACAGTTGTCCTGGAAAATTTTATTGGATGATGTGTAAAATAGTAATAAAATGAAACTATTGAGCACAGAATTAAGATGAGTTTATAAAAACCCTTTACATGTGAACAGCTTTTTACTGTAGATAGAAATGGATGATCCCATGTTGTAGAGCAGGGATTCCCAAAGCAGCTCGCGCACCCCCAGGGGTGCGCGAGCTGAGGAACAATGTAATGGTGGTCTAATGGTGCAGTCCTGTCTCCTAAAAATGACGTTCCCCCAAAACTAAAATGCATTCTCAATTACGTTTGACTAAAAACGTATTTTCTCCCTGATTACGTTTGTGTTTGACGTATGACAAATACTCCCGGATTTTACACGCGGGCCTTTGTGGAGGTATTGTAGCCGCGTAATGTTCCTCGTTGCTCGGCCTGGATGAGCGCGTTTCTGCTGCAGACAGGCGGCGTGTTGTGGTCGTATTCTGACCGCGTAATAGGGAGAAGGAGATGCGGTGGTGGTGTTAAAATGTTGATTAGAAATGTATTTGTAATACGTCAAACACAAACGTAATCATGGAGAAAATACGTTTTTGGTCAAACGTAATTGAGAATGCATTTTAGTTTTTGGGGGAATGTCATTTTTGGGAGACAGTCGGTGCAGTGAGGTTCTGGCTGTCTGGGTCTACAAAACACGTTTGTTGTTCATCTCCAGCTTGTTGCATTATTTCATGCATTGATATTATCAATAAGACATAATCTCTAAGCATTTACAATGTAGACTTGACTGGCACATCTTTTAAATCAAGTAAGTAGTCAGGTGTGTGTGTGTGTGTGTGTGTGTGTGTGTGTGTGTGTGTGTGTGTGTGTGTGTGTGTGTGTGTGTGTGTGTGTGTGTGTGTGTGTGTGTGTGTGTGTGTGTGTGTGTGTGTGTGTGTGTGTGTGTGTGTGTGAGGGGGGCGGAAAGCTTCAGGGGCCTATAGATCATCACTTAATATGGTACCTGGAAAATCAGGAGGTAGCATGGAAATTTTTTTCAAGGCAAGCGTGGGAACCCTGTTACCTCTTCATTTACTTGATGACTTTAGTTACTTTGCAGATTCAGATTCATAATACAACATATAATCAACAAAAAAGAAAACATCATGCTGTATTATTACAGATCAAGATAAACCTTTGTTGATCCCTGGAGGCAAATTCGCAAGCTACCAGCAGTATATAAAGTAATGGAAATGAGCTCCACCGTTACCATATTATGCAACATTAAACCGATGAACACTTTAATCTATCAATCATTATAATCCAGATTCATTATAAACATCATTCTAAAATGGCCCGTTGTGCAAAATTAGTACTTTTACTTTTGGCACTTTCGGTATATATGTATGTTCTGATACTTTAGTACTTATACTTTAGTAAAAAGAAAAGCATGCTGGACAGAATATTTCTACACTGTCGTTTTGCTACTTTTACTTGAGTACAATATCTGAGTACTTCTGCAAACAGACTGAAGACATGCAGATACATTTAAATGTCACAGAGTATAAGAGCAGATGCAACGTGTAGATCAGTCATTTTAGAAAATCTAATGCTGTTAACGTAATGAGCATCTCGTACAGACAATGAAGGGTTATTTTTATAGACTTTCCAGAAACACGTGTGGAATTAAACCGCTTTTTTCCCCCGTTGTGTTTGTGGTTCCAGGTTCCTGTGTGTGTGGATGTAGTCTGTGCAGCGCTGTGATGCCCCTGGAGGTCAGATGGCCGTTCCCACAATGCCCTGCTTTGGCATGGAGGATCTCCAGCTCACTGATCATGGGGATGGTGGGCTCCTATTCCTACTTCTGGACCAGTACGTTCAACCACGGATCTCCAGATGTGTAGAATGTTTGTGATAAACTGAAGGATGAAGTGTTCCTTTACTTTAACTACGTAAACTACATCTAGCTGATCATACTTGTTACTCCTGTGAGTTTTACAATGCAGAACGTTTACTTGGAGTGGAGTATTTTCTCAGTGTTGTATAAGTAGTTTTACTTCAGTAAAAGATCAGAATACTTCTTCCACACAAGTTTTCTCTCTCCCTCCCAATCTTCAGAGTACATGAACTGCTTGACGGTCCACAACCACGAGGTTTTGTTGGACCTGATCGACCGGCGGCCCTCGGACACGCCCCTCATCACTCTGTCCAATCACCAGTCTTGTATGGATGACCCGCACATCTGGGGTAAGAAACAGATGTTCTCAAATCACACGGCCACATCAGAGAACACAGTGAAAATAACCCCGTGTTTGCGACAGGTGTGCTGAAGTTCAGACAGTTGTGGACCTTCAACAAGATGCGCTGGTGAGTTTTTAATCATTCCAACACTTCGTTCATTTTGCTTTTATTTTTCTGGGTCATAATCTTTCTCTGTAACCGCGCAGGTCTCCGGCAGCATCAGACATCTGTTTCACAAAAGAGCTGCACTCCAGATTCTTCAGTCGTGGAAAGTGCGTTCCGGTCTGCAGAGGTGAGTCTCTGTGTTATTAATCCCTGAACTTTGTCTCACCGTCTGACGTCATGATGTGTTCTCTGCAGGCGACGGCGTTTACCAGAAAGGGATGGATTTTATTCTGGAGAAAATGAACAGAGGAGACTGGGTGCACATTTTTCCTGAAGGTATTCCAGCTTTGCTCCTCACATTTCACTCTACTTGTAGTCGTGTCTCTTTCTCTGTAGCTGTTTGATTTCGTTTGAGTGTTGTGGAAATAACACAGACTGTCGATAAGAAGTGGTCGTAGTCGTCATGACGTCAGCCATCGGTTTGTTGACTGACGTTTTGAAGCCTCAAGTTTGGTGATTCGCCCGTCGCCATCTTGGCTTTTTGCAACCAGTCAACCAGAAGTGACCATATTTGGACTGAGGAGGAGTGACGTAGAATCACAGTAGCCCCGCCCTAAAGCATCCCCTGCTTTATGGTCTGTGTGACTCTAAATGGACCATAATGTACTAAATGAACATCATGCTGTATTGAAGGGTTAGGGTTAGGGTTAGGGTTAGGGTTAGGGTCTTGAAGAAGACTTGAAACTAGAGATTGAGACATAAACTCATGTTTACAATGTTTACTGAGGGAATAAATCAAGAGAGAAGTAGAGTCATTTTCTATAGACTTCTATACAACCAGAGGAGTCGCCCCCTGGTGGACACTAGAGAGAATGCAGCTTTAATACGTGAAGCTCTGACTTCACTAGAACTGGAGGTTGCCGCCTGAGATAATAAACACTTCCTCTCTCCTTTCTTATGAAACAGGCAGAGTCAACATGAGTGAAGAATATATCCGGTTAAAGTGGGGTGAGTACAGTGCATGAGTTTGAGTGTTTGTACAGTGTGATGTTCAGCATCAGAGATTGGTGAAGATGAACGTAGAGCGCTGGTTTTGCTGTCGTCGGTGTGAAAGTCTGATTGTGGTTCAGATCATTTCCTGTTTGTGTTTCAGGCGTTGGTCGGCTAATAGCGGAGTGCTCCCTTAATCCGATTATCCTGCCGCTCTGGCATGTGGGTGAGTAAGATGACATCACCGCATGTTGCTGCTGTTTCATCGCTTTATTAAAGATGGAGTCCGCTACACACAGGCAGGAAGAGAATGATGGAAGAATTAAAACATGTCTGCCTTTTGTTTGAGATCACAGTACAGACGTACAGTACAGAGACGAAATGAGGGGAAAGAAAGACGAGGACTGACGTGCAACTAAGTTCCCACTTTGTTTTCATTGGATCACATCTCGTATTGTTGAGGCAGAGCTGCACAGTACAGCCAGGTCTGTAGCGGGAACATGTTTCAAAACTGCATTTGAAGGACAAGCTTTAGATAGCCCTCATCAAAACAGTTCACATGAATAGATTGTGAAATAAACAAAATGACAATATACATTCATTGCTGTCTGTATGAAATAATTCAATCAACTTTATTCTTTTGAATTGCGTTGACAGTAACAGTTTGGATGTGATGTTAAAGGCTTTGGGGTTCTGGAAGTTCTGTGTTTCGGTGAAACACCAAGAAGACCAAGTAGTCTGTTCTTCTCCTGTCTCAGGTTTGAATGACGTTCTGCCAAATGTGGCGCCCTACATCCCTCGGACCGGCAAGGTGGGAACGCTGACGTCAGACTCCAGCAGGACTTCAATGAAATGTTTATTGTTGCTTTTAAAGCGGTTGTTTTTCCCTCCAGAGGATCACCGTCCTGGTGGGGAAACCGTTCAGCGTGAAAGAGCTCGTTGAATCCCTCCGAGCCGAGAACAAGAGCCAGGTGAGACAAACACTAAAGGTGTCGGCGTGTTTCATTGTGCTGCGTATGTCATGTGTTTTCATACACGCGTGTCTAGAGATTGAGAACGTTTTGGAGCAAAACATTAGATTTGGTCGCCAGAAACATCGTCGCGCTGAATAAACAATTAGTCTTTAAAGCAGAAACTCAGCTTCTCAAATGTGAATATTTTCTTTCTGTTTTTAGTCTTTGTGATCATAAACTTAATATCTTTTGGGTTTTGATCTGTTCTTTTCTACTGTTTGCTGATGTTCTGTTGACCAAATGATTTATCAATTGAAGATTAAAATAACCGCCGAAATACAACTCGATTGGTCGATTTGTTGAGGAAGTCGAGTAAAATATTGGAGAAAATGGCTTAAAGTTGCTCGTTTTGTCCGACTCTAAAACCCAAGAAAAATCATCAAATCCTCTCATTTCAGAAGCTGAAACTAAACTTATCAACGATTGAAATAGTCTGCGAATAATTTAGTAAATAGTTTCAGCTGCAGTTGGCTTCACTGGTTATAGTTAACGGAGGCTAAAGTCCCACTCGAGGCATTCTTCAATGTGCTTTTGCATTTGGAAAAAGGAGAACGCATCTTTTCTTTACATTTTTCCTTTCAGTTGGAAATGAGGAAGACCTTGACTGACTTCATCCAGGAGGAGTTTCGGAGCCTGAAAGTCCAGGCCGAGGCCCTCCACGGACAAGTCCAGACCACGTCCTGAGTCCAGAGTCCTGGTCGCTACACTCCTCACAGCCAACAAGACCGAGGATCCTTTACCCGAAACCGAGGGTAAAACCTCTGAAACCGGACGTCCACACACACACACACACACACACACACTGGACCGTTTGTGGATCACTATCGGTGGAAAAATGAACTGAGCATCCATTCCTGCTGATGAGACGTCTTTGTAAAAGCATGTTTTTCTTACTTTAGCATATTCAGTCGCTGGGTTTGTCTCCGATCCCACTGCCGCCCAGAAACAGGGTTGAAACGACAGATCGATGGACGATGACTTGAATTCATACCAATCAATGCTGCGTGACCTCGACGCAGGCAGTTGGTCCCTGAAGATTGAAAGATCTCGAGCGTGTGTGTGGCGTGAAGCACATTCAGGGGTACTGAGTGAACTGCTTATTTTAGCTCCAGCGAGCGGAATGCAGGAAGTAGTTTGTCCTTCATGGACTGTTCATGCAGCAGGCTGGAGTCACCGATCTGCAATTCATGTTTGCATTTTTATTACTCACTGCGATCTTTCCCGAACCTTGAAGTTACAATCTGGAAGATCTCCGTTGGGTTCTCTTTGGCGCCGCCTGTGGCGATTAGCGGTAGTTGCAGCTGTGTCTTGTCGCCTTTTATCAAGATCGGTTCGATACGACAGCAAACACTCGTTGAGCAGCTACTTTTATCAGAAACAGAGCATCTGTTTACATCGCAGCCAAATAAACTCAGGTGGTTTTTGATAAAGGAGTCTGTCAATAATCAGCCTTTTTCTGTCCGTCGTGCCCCGAGCCACAGTCGTCTGGCTTCCTGCTGCACGCGGTAATATTTAAAAAAACATACGCAAACGTTCTTTGTGCTCGTTCACCCTCGTGTTTCACAATAAAAGCCAGTCAACACTTTGAATATGAGCCAGCAGCAGGAGATGTTGTGTTAGAATTCGCAGCGGCTGTAGGAGACGAATGATCTCATATCAACGTAACACTGGTTTCCTGCGGAGTCCTCCTGCTTAAGAAGGCAATTTAAAAATCCAGGGCGGGAACGGCGGACTCTGCCGCCAACAATAAGCTTCACGGGGAAAAAAACTCTTCTACGAGTGATTTCGGAGAATTTGCCGAATTAACTTTGTTTTAGTATTTAGATATTTTTTTCTCTTTGATACGGACACAATAGCGGACCATATATATATATATATATATATATATATATATATATATATATATATATATATATATCTCTTCGATACTTTGACGGCTCCAGTTGCAGTCAGAGATATTCGATAAGAATCTTTCACATGGAACCGTTTCTTCTTTTATTTCGCTGACGGTGCGATCCTCAGGCGACTCGTTCCTTTATTTGATCTGTGAAAGCAGCACATCCGGAGCAGGTTTGTGGTGTTATTGGGCCGTTAATTAAGCTCATTTACAATTATGAAGTCAGAGCGTTTGATGAATGTGTCTCACAAAAACAGGAATAGAAAGTTCAGATAAAAGCACGACCATGTTGGTACAGAAATAACATTTAAAAACTGAGGATTTCATGAAACAGTATTCCTGTTTTCTGGTGTTCAGGTTGCATCAACCTGTTTGAGGAGAACTTCACACCATGAAATACTAGATCTGAGTATTTCGGGTGCTCCTCTGTGCACCCACACACGAGGGATTTATGATCGAATGAAGGGAATCGATCAGCGCTGTACTGGTCAACGTGTTTCATCAGAAGCAGGCATGCAGAGTGAATGATTGTTACTTTAATGGTTGTTTTACCGTCACACGTTTCACTTCTGTTCTTCACAACGTCACCGTGTTTCCTCGCTCTGTCATCGCTCTTGTACATTATTAAACCGCTGAGTTTTCTTTAGATCCTTTCGAATGCTGCCCCGTTACAGATGTACATAACTTATTTAATCACAGGCTTTTATAATGGAGATGATTTATGAATGTTATGGCCTGACTGATTCTTACTCTTTCCTGCTGTATGTGAACGCCAATAAATGCTCAACTTTTATACATTTTAATTGTGCCTTGTGAATGTAACGCTTCCCAATCATGTCGTCGTGTCACGTGAGGATATAAATAATAATGCAGTTTAGTTTAATAGTGAAGTATTTTATCATATTTTAAAACATCCTCATATGATGATCATATATATGATATTATTGATGCATTCATGTTTTCATCACTTTAATGTTGCAGCTGATCAAAGTGCAGCTAATGCTGGTTAGCTTAACTGATAACATCACAATTTATTAGTTGATTTATATGTTGTTAATAATCTGTAAAGTAACTAAATGTGGTGGAGTAAAAAGTACAATACTGGTTCACAAAATCTAGTGGAGTATATGTATAAAGTCAAATAAAATGGACATTTTAATAATCTAATAAATACTAATCTGATTTTAGTTTATTTAGATAGATATTTTAAGTACAATATTTGCATTATATATGTATGAAGTATAATAAAATGTACCTCAAATTGTACAGTACTTGTGTAATAAATTGAAATGTACTTCATGTTTTAAATACATAAAGTACTACTTTATACTGCGTGTGTTGCAGTATTTGATGCTGCAGTGAAAACAGAGGCGCGTCTCTCACGTCACGTGACCTCATCCTACGTCACCTGCTGTCAAAGAGATTCTAAAGATGGCGACCACAGGGACGCTTCACCTCCGCAGCGTCTCCGCGCGTTTGACCGTTTTTCTCGCCTTGTTGAACGCGCTGGATTCGGTGAATTGCGATGAGCAGGTGCCGCTCATTCTGTGGACGAGCGTAGGGTGAGTCCCGGTGGATTTATCGCGTTTTATCGTCTCGAGAGCGGTTGAAACCGCTTTTACCTTTTAAGCTAACGGTTAGCCGAGCGTAGCATCGACAGTTAGCTTCTAGAATGTCGTTTGAATGATGTTTAACTGTGGTTCATGTATGTGGTTTTATTTAAATTTAAATGAAGGCAGCGGAACGTGATCATTTCCCGGTAATCCTCATGAGTGACAGGTGCTGTATCACCTGTCACCTGACGAGCCGTTGTCTCATTGTGTTGGATGGATGAGCAGTTTGATTGAATTACAGCAACAAATGTGTTCTCCACATAAAGATAGGATGAGACTGTTATTGATGTCCAAGAGAGGGAAGTCAGCAGCAGAAGGACGTAAATAAAATAAAATAAAGATCTGAAAGTGTAACGTTACATGTTATGCTACTTTCTACTCACTACATCTCAGAGGTACATCTTGTACTTTTTATTGTACTACATCTCAGAGGTACATCTTGTACTTTTTATTGTACTACATCTCAGAGGTACATCTTGTACTTTTTATTGTACTACATCTCAGAGGTACATCTTGTACTTTTTATTGTACTACATCTCAGGGGTACATATTGTACTTTGTACTGTACCACATCTCAGAGGTACATATTGTAGTCCTTGCTATTGTACTACAAAAACAAGATATTAAGATTTGTATGAGAATCTGAAATACTGGAAAGAAACATTAATATATACTATTATAAATAATGATTTCACAAAATTGAGCTTGATGTTTCATTCCCAGTTGCCAGCCTTGGAAAAGGAGACACAATTTAGATAATGTATCGATAATATATAATATAAAACAAACAAATTAGCATTCATGCTGCTGCACATACTTTAAGGTATTTAATGCTTGATGTTGTACATGTAATGCAGTGTCTTCACATTATTATAAGGGTATGTTTACATGAATACACGCTCTGAATACTTCCTCCTGCAGCGTCTCCCGGCCGAGTCCGTCTCCGCCTGCAGCCGGTCACATCGTCGGGCAGCAGCAGCTGAGCTCGTACCTGGAGACGGCTCTGAGTGACGGCCCAAGAAACGTGGTGCTGTTCCTCCAGGACAAGGTCCACACATTTAGTATGCTTCATCTGAATCTGTGGCTTTACAAGTACACGGGGTCTGAATACGTCATGTGACGGATGTACCACTGAGAAGAGATGAGAGGCCTGTACTCAATACTGTAAAATGTCACAACGTTGACGTTCTGATTCGACATCCGAATACTGTGCAGCGTTCTATTGTATGCATGTTTGTTCATTTTGTTGAAACCCAGTATTTCCTCTCACTGTCACATACCGATCAGGCTCCACTAATATTATTACATTATATTATTAGTAAAATAAGTTTCCTGTGGTGGCTGCGTACGATTGCTTCAGACTCGAGTGATTCAAACATTTCCAGTAACTCCAGAACATTGTAAAGTCTAAAAGTCAACATTTATTGGAAGAAAAGAAGATGAAATCATTTCACAAAAGATTCTGCTTCAACCCATGTTTGTTGGCGTTTCGACTTTCAAAAGCATTTTCACTGTTGTCATAAAAGGCTGAGTCATTAAATCTGATGAGTCACTTTATTCAAATTGAGAGTTAGTTCAGGGTGAAGAGGTCATACAATATGGTGACGGACATTCAAAGATTCATTTGAAGAAGCTCAATAGAAGCCTTGAGTAAAAACAAAGAGACGTTTGGTACTTCGTCTTAAAATGACTCGCTCCTCTCACCTGCACTCAAAATCATATTTGATCTGATGATGATCCAAACGTCATTATAAACCCTCTGAAATGATATTTCTCTCCAGCTCTTCGTTGTAACGGTGAGTTCTCTAGTTGAGATTGTGTTTCCTCGTCCCCTCAGATGAGCATCGAGGACTTCACCATGTACGGAGGAGCTTTTGGAAACAAGCAGGACACGGCTTTCCCCAACCTGGAGGTGAGATGAAGCGTCATGTGTTAAAGCTGCATTCTCTCTAGTGTCCACCAGGGGGCGACTCCTCTGGTTGTATAGAAGTCTATAGAAAATGACTCTACTTCTCTCTTGATTTATTACCTCAGTAAACATTGTAAACATGAGTTTATGTCTCAATCTCTAGTTTCAAGTCTTCTTCAATACAGCATGATGTTCATTTAGTACATTATGCTCCATTTAGAGTCACACAGACCATAAAGCATTTTTCTGAGCCAAGTAAACATAAGAGGAAGCAACAAATCAAAGTGAAACTATCATGTAAATATAAACGGACCAACACGACGTGTGTTTGGTTCGTTTATAAGGTGTGTGTGTGGGTCACATGTCACTGACGGATGTTTGGTCTCTCCTGTGCCTCAGGGGGCTCTGATGTCCTCGTCCTCTCCTCTGGTGTTACCTGCCGTGTCCTGGCCCGCCTCCAATGCAGTGATTGGTCAGCTGCAGGACCAATTAGAAACCTCCCCTCTGTACATGGACCCTGAGACGCTGAGTCAGCTGAGACTCAACGCCTCCTCGCCCGCCCTGCTGGTGTTCAGGCTGCCGTACGGCATCGGGTGGGTTTGTAGACTGATGCTGGTAATGTGGCAGTTCTGTATGGAAACCTTTATGGTTTTACTGATGATGGTTCTCCAATATTCAGTAAATATTGCACAATGTTTCTAGTCTCTTCTGAACTAAAGTATGATTTAACATTAACATGCTGTTGCACAAATATGAGACTAAAACTAGAAACCAGGGAGGCGTCGTCGTGTTTAACAAACCACCACTGCTGCTGCTGGAGATCCCCTCAGTGGACGCTTTATTTAACCGCTCCTCTGCTTCTTCTTCTCCTTCTCCTTCACTGTCTCACTGTCGTCTCGTCTCTCCTGCAGCGCTGATCTGATGTCTGCTAAAGAGATTCTCAGTGGAAACGGTGAGTGTTCATAGAGAGCAGTTCTGAAGTTTCTCCTCTTTTAATCTGCAACTCGTCTGTAGTTCTTTGTGTTGTGAAGATTTGTTTCATTTAAAGGTGCAATATTTAAATGCATAAATGTTTCCATTTGTATGTGAGAACAAAAGCAGAAGTGAAAAATACAAAAACATGTGTACAGATGCATGCAAATGTGAGTTATAAACATAATAATGATGCATCATTATGAATACATACGCAGGTAAATAGTGCTGAGATATAAAACGGCAGTAATAATACATCAACCTATGATGAATGAATACACAACACCTTGTTTTTCAGATGAGGTCATAGGTCAGGTGCTGAGCACCATGAAGACTCAGGCCGTCCCGTACACGGCCATCTACACGGCCCTGCAGCCCTCCAGGGTGAGTCCGTTCACCAGAGCGACACCGACCAGCTCAGCCAGACGCTGTGAACACCGACGGGCATCTTTCCCACGGCCCGTGAACACATCACGCGTGACAAACGCTTCAGTCAGACAAATCAACCAGGAGGAAGCTTAAAATGGTGATATTTCACCAAAAGAGTTCACTAACCAGAGTGTGTAAAAACATCAGAGTGTGAGCTCCTCAGAGAAACTATGAAGGCATGATGGATTCATCTGAGACCAACAGTCATGTGACAAGAAGGAGGAGACACTTTGACTGAACTACAGGAAGTGAACACAGAGAGGAGAGGAGAGGAGAGGAGAGAGGAGAGAGAGGAGGAGGGGAGAGAGGAGGGAGGAGAGAGGAGAGAGGAGAGAGGAGAGAGGAGAGGAGAGAGGAGGGGAGAGGAGAGAGGAGAGGAGGAGAGAGGAGGGGAGAGGAGGAGAGGAGGGGAGAGGAGAGGAGGAAGAAAAGATGTGAATAGTTCAATGAATATAGAACGTAAAGCCTTTTTGCCTACATTTGTACACTTGTAGACACTTGAAACATGTTTGCTGTATAGATTATATTGTTTTCCAATTTTTGTAAAATATATCAAAGAAATCCAACTTTAGTTTTTCCTTTTTAATGGTTGATGTAATGAACTGTGATTCTGCACTGGACATGTTGTAGTTCTCTACTTCTGTCATGCTGGTTCTGTTTCACAGAGAGGAACATGTGAGAAGACTCGACGCTGCTCGAGGTTCAGAGTGTTCATCGTGTTCATCGTGTGTCTTCTGTCTTCTCAGGAGGCGGCGTCTCTCGCCATGGAAGCCGGCCTCGGGGGAGGACGCTCTCTCCTGCAGGCCAAAGGAGGCTATCGGGAGAGGGAGAGAGAACGGGAGAGGCAGCGCAGGATCAAGGAGAAGGCTGGCATCTACGCACCGGTGGAGTTTAAGGTGGAGTCACTCATCATGTCTTCTGCATCGTCAGTCCTGCATGCTGCTGTTCATTTAGCCAGAAAACAGCGTGTGTGTGTGAGATGTTCCTTCATTACCACGAACACACACACGTTTATTTTGTCTCAATCCCCACATACATAAACTCACTCGAGCACCAAATGTGGATTAATACGCCGCTGAAAATAGTCCTCAACGAAGTATTTCCTGCTGTTTGTTTGATTAATAACTAGAGTTGTTGTTGTGATATTTCAGTCTCCAGCAGGAGGACAGTAAGAGCAATATACTAATATCAGCTTTCCCCCCCCAGGAGGGTGAGGAGACCTGTATCCTGCTCTGGGCTAAAGGTCTGTCGGTGAGCATCCTTCGGAGCGGTCGCTGGGAGGACCACGACCTGACCCCGTCCACCTTCGGGGAGGGAGTCGTCCCCAAACTCCACGGATCAAGCTGCGACAAAAGCAGATCCAAGTGGGTCAAAAGCTGAGATCTACTTCATGAGCAGTGGTTATTAGACCGTGTGTCTTAAAGAGACAGTAGCGGTGTTTAGAAGTGTTTGTATTTGTGGTTCTTTGCAGGTTGGTTCTTAACTATGAGAACGTCCTCGGCCACCGCAGCTTCAAACTCATGTGAGTGTGTTGAACAGATCCTGCGGCTTGTGTTTCATGTCCATTTGAGCTCTGACTGGCTCCCTCCTGCTGATGGCTGCCTGTAACCTTCCCTGATACTCTCCAGCTTCGCTATGAGCCAGCGTCTCTACAAAGTGTCGGCCCGCCGCTGGTTCACGCTGGACACCGTGGAGCTGGAGTACGACGGCACCAAAGCCAAGTTCAACGGCAGCAGGAAGGTCTACGCCCCCGCCGAGTACTCGTACCGCTGCGAGTCCGTCACCAACTTCCGGTGGCCCCAACTCGTCCCGCGCACCTTCAGCGATCCGGCCAATCAGTGGAGGGTCTCCTTTGAAGACTTTCAGGTGAGAAGGAGAGTTTGTTTTGTGTTCTTGCTGAGTGATGGAGAACGTTCTCATATCTTACTCTGGCAGAGCTATGGACCCCTTTCTCCTCTTCATCATGTGTTTCCTAGATTGTGTTCTTTCTCGAGACAAATGAAAGTGTTGAAGAGCTTCAGCTTAGCATCCAGACTGGAGGCGTTCCTGCCTCCTGGCTCTGTCGGCTCATGAACGGACAGCAGGAAGGAGCTCGGGTGTAATTGATGATATTAAAAATGTCCGCTGGACACTTGTTCCAAAGGTTTCAGCTGCTTGTCCTGCTATCACAAGTCAACATGTCCGTTGTGAATGAAGTCTGTTGAAGCCTGAAATGAAAGGGATGAAGCTGCTGAAGCGCTCCCTGTTTGTTCTGCGTGTCCCTCCACAGATCCAGGGCTTCAACGTGAGCGGCAGCGACTTCTCCTACGCCAGCGACTGCGCGGGCTTCTTCTCCCCGGGCATCTGGATGGGCCTGATGACCAGCCTCCTCATGGTGCTGGTGCTGACCTACGGCCTGCACATGATCATGCAGCTCCGCACCATGGACCGCTTCGACGACCCCAAAGGACCGGCCATCTCCGTGCCCCAAACAGAGTAACGCGCTGTGTCCCACCGGTCCTCCCTCCATGTGGAGTTGGGCGTCACACACACGGTGTTGTCAGAATAAGGACCAGTCATCACTGAATATATGTGTCACTTTATACTCAATGTGCATTCTGAGAGTGAAGCCTCTTAGTTCGTGCTCCTCATGTAGTAGTTACATCTGTTAACACCTGAAGGATCCTCAGAGTCTTCTAACCTCAAGTATTCATCTGAGACATGAAGTCTCTTTAGTTCGTGTTGTTAGTGTGTCAGAGGGATGCGGTGCAGTCTGTGAACATGTTGAGCGTCGAGCAGGTCCGTATGAGACGACGAATCCTAAATTTAGTTCCTAGTTTCTGCTGTGACACAGAATGTCATCAATAATCCCGTCGGCTTCTCGTCGAGAGAACCAGTGCAGCAAACTGAAGATCTGTTTATTCAGAAGAGTCTCACAAAGTGTTGTTCATTAAAATACTTTACAGATGAAACATGAGGCGCACAAGCTGGAGCGAGTTCTCAGGAGGATCAACGTCCCATGAAAGTTTTACAATTGTACATAAAGTAAGTTATGAAAAATGAATTATGAAATGTTATTTATTGGTGAAACTCGTGTGTGTTTACAGTCGTGTGTGTCTGAGTAGATGAGTGAAATGAAGGGACTACTTTCTGTGTGGATGAATCATTTATTCTAGTTCAGTGAGGCGATGAGACCATGAGGACCTCTGAAGTACAACATTAAACTTTAACATTTACATGAACATGAACATTTACTCGTGTCTTTGGTTGTCTCGCTGGTTGTTTTACCGTGCTGAACATTATTTATTCATTATTTAAAGTCACTGAATTCTGCTCAACGTGAAATGATCGTTTCACTGCTTATTGATTTAGATGATAGTCGTGAATGTCGATGATGTGATGTAAGGTCCTGAATGTCGTGCTGCTGCTGTGACTCCAATAAAACATCTGTTGAAACAAAGAAGTCCTTTTGTTTTCCTGAATACATATTTAAACTCAACAGCAGGTTTATGAATGAGTAACGGTTTACAGGTCGAACTTCCTGACAGGAGATCCCCGAGGTCTCAAAGTATTAAAAGTTGACGTGTTTATGAAGACACGCCTGGTTCTGTTCAACGTTGATGTATTTTATCATTGTGGAGCTGGACAGATGTGGAAGAGGTGCGATACCACCGACTGAGACATCACAGATCTCACTACCTTCAAATCACGAGTTCATCACATGCAGCTGCAAAACACATGAGACAGACTATGACCTACAACGACGCGCTATACTGTGACTTGCATATATATATTTTTTTATACATATTTATATGTATGTATATAAATATATATGTAATTTATATGTATGTATATAAATATATATGTATTTTCTATATATATATATATTTATGTGTATATAAATATATATATATTTCTTTATATATATTTATATGTATGTATATAAATATATATGTATTTTTTATATATATTTATATGTATGTATATAAATATATATAAAAAAAAAATATATTTTTTTATATATTTATATGTATGTATATAAATATATATATAAAAAAAATATATATATATTTTTTATATATATTTATATGTATGTATATAAATATATATATTTCTTTATATATATTTATATGTATGTATATAAATATATATATATTTTTTATATATATTTATATGTATGTATATAAATATATATATATTTTTTATATATATTTATATGTATGTATATAAATATATATATTTTTTTATATATATTTATATGTATGTATATAAATATATATATATATTTTTTATATATATTTATATGTATGTATATAAATATATATGTATAAATATCCACACAGGTGCGGACACTCTGAGGTGGGCGTGGCTTCTCTCTTGTGACGCGAGCAGGTTAAACAATCTCAATGATATTTATTTTAACTGTCCACATATTGAGCACAATAAACATAATAATCATCTACTCGCCCATGTCTACATCAAAAGTCGCCATTTCTTTCACGTTTTTATGACAAACTATACTTTGATGGATTACTTTTTCATCATCAACAAAACTGACTTCTTCACCTTTTTAAAAATAATATACTATATGTACATCCCCTCATTTTACCCTTTTAAAATATTTTCCATGATAACATACTCTAACTATGACGTGTTTTAATCATCCTATGACGTTTTAAGATAAAACGTTGTTAATCCCAGAGGACATTACCTGCCAGAGTTTACAGCAGAAGAATCGAGCAGAGACACACAGAGGTGCGTAACAGCAGCTGGGGCCGGTGTGTCCTCCAGATGTTGTCTGGGAAAGTGTTAATTGAGCCACTAATGAAGTCTGGCTCCTCCTGTCAGCTCTGACCCTCTCTGTCTGTCTCCTGCACACAGACGTGAACAACACGGTGACAACAAGAAGTGTGTTCATATAAAGCCTTTAAAACAGAGATGCTCCACTGCAGCAGCTACAGCAAAGCAGTGAGTAACAGATGGACCATGAAACCAATGGATACCATGACAACAAACTAATACTACAATACAATACAATACAATATATACAATAAATACAATACAATACAATAAATACAATACAATACAATACATACAATACAATAAATACATACAATAAATACAATACAATACAATACAATACAATACATACAATAAATACAATACAATACAATACATACAATAAATACAATACAATACAATAAATACAATAAAATACAATAAATACAATACAATACATACAATAAATACAATAAATACAATACAATACAATACAATACATACAATACAACAAATACAATACAATACATACAATAAATACAATAAATACAATACAATACAATACAATACATACAATACAATAAATACAATACAATACATACAATAAATACAATAAATACAATACAATACAATACATACAATAAATACAATACAATACATACAATACATACAATAAATACATACAATAAATACAATACAATAAATACAATACAATACATACAATACATACAATAAATACATACAATACAATACAATAAAATACAATAAATACAATAAATACAATACAATACATACAATACATACAATAAATACATACAATAAAATACAATACAATACATACAATAAATACAATAAATCCAATACAATACAAGACATACAATAAATACAATACAATACAATACAATAAATACAATACAATACAATAAATACCATACAATACAATACAATACAATACATACAATACATACAATAAATACAATACAATACAATACAATAAATACAATAAATACAATACAATAAATACAATACAATAAATACAATAAATACAATACAATACAATAAATACCATACAATACAATACATACAATACATACAATAAATACAATACAATACATACAATAAATACAATAAATACAATACAATACATACAATAAATACAATAAATACAATACAATACAATAAATACCATACAATACAATACAATACAATACATACAATACATACAATAAATACAATACAATACAATAAATACAATACAATACAATAAATACAACAAATACAATAAATACAATACAATACAATACATACAATACAATAAATACATACAATAAATACAATACAATACAATACAATATAATACATACAATAAATACAATACAATACAATACATACAATAAATACAATACAATACAATAAATACAATAAAATACAATAAATACAATACAATACATACAATAAATACAATAAATACAATACAATACAATACAATACATACAATACAATAAATACAATACAATACATACAATAAATACAATAAATACAATACAATACAATACAATACATACAATACAATAAATACAATACAATACATACAATAAATACAATAAATACAATACAATACAATACAATACATACAATACAATAAATACAATACAATACATACAATAAATACAATAAATACAATACAATACAATACATACAATAAATACAATACAATACATACAATACATACAATAAATACATACAATAAATACAATACAATAAATACAATACAATACATACAATACATACAATAAATACATACAATACAATACAATAAAATACAATAAATACAATAAATACAATACAATACATACAATACATACAATAAAATACAATACAATACATACAATAAATACAATAAATACAATACAATACAAGACATACAATAAATACAATACAATACAATACAATAAATACAATACAATACAATAAATACCATACAATACAATACAATACAATACATACAATACATACAATAAATACAATACAATACAATACAATAAATACAATAAATACAATACAATAAATACAATACAATAAATACAATAAATACAATACAATACAATAAATACCATACAATACAATACATACAATACATACAATAAATACAATACAATACATACAATAAATACAATAAATACAATACAATACATACAATAAATACAATAAATACAATACAATACAATAAATACCATACAATACAATACAATACAATACATACAATACATACAATAAATACAATACAATAAATACAATAAATACAATACAATACAATAAATACAATACAATACAATACAATAAATACAATAAATACAATACAATACAATAAATACAATACAATACAATAAATACAATACCATACAATACAATACAATAAACAATTTCGTGAAATAATAATATAAAATTGTGCAAAGTTGTAATTGGTTTTACCCTCTCCCACACACACACGCACACACACACGCACACACACACACACACGCACGCACGCACGTACACACACACACACACACACACACACACACACACACACACACACACACACACAGTTAATTGCACGGCCTGGTGAATGTCACCTTGTACCACCAGCGAGCACGTGCATGTGTGTGCGTGTGTGCGTGTGTGTGTGTGTGAGCAGTAGTACATGGTGAGTCACGCTGGTGGAGAAGTCTGCTGCAGCTGCTGGACAGGAGGACGAGCCGGTGAGTGCAGATGTCAGCGTGGTGAGAGCAGGCTGGTGGTTTTAAAGGTGAAACGTCTTTCCACCGCATCATCACCAACAGCGAGGCACAGACAGAAGCCCTCTTGTTTCATCATGACTGCATATTCTGCCCACAGAAGACTGTGTGAGCGTACCAGCAGAGGGCAGCACAGGGCAGCAGCTGTGACAGCAGGAGGCTGCTGCAGGGTGAGACCTCTTTCACCTCGTGCTGCTGGTGAAGGCCGTAGAACACGGCGGCTCCTTCCTTCTACAACATTCAGTTTGCTCTCAAGGAAGCCGGCCGTCTCCAGCTTGGATCGGCTCATTGCTCTGGTCCTCGCTGGCTGTTCTCTGCGGGGCTGTTGCACCTGTCATCAGTTGCACTTTTAATCATTCGTCGCTTCTCTCAGAGCAGCGCTTGGATTACACACACCGGTACACGACATGAAACCAGATCCGGCTCCGCAGTCAGGCGCTGGGCCCACAAACACTGGAGAGTCCAGCACACTGACACCCTGAGCAGATCTCTGCTGGTCAGAACAAGAGAGCGCGAAGACCCCGAGGCTCCATCACCGCCATCGTCCCCGCGCCATGCGCTGCATCTCTGAATCCACTGACATCCACCTGCTCCACACTCGGCTGCCTCTCCTACAGGATGTCTGAGGCACAGAGCCCGCTGCTCGGGATCCTAAATCCCAGCTCCACGTAGAGCCACAGCCCGAGGGTCAGACAGCTTCGGTCAGAGCCGTGT
Source organism: Melanostigma gelatinosum (assembly GCF_949748355.1). Taxonomy (NCBI): domain Eukaryota; kingdom Metazoa; phylum Chordata; class Actinopteri; order Perciformes; family Zoarcidae; genus Melanostigma; species Melanostigma gelatinosum. The sequence continues at coordinate 26,736,413 of NC_136641.1, read as the reverse complement.
CCTCGTCTGACTGCTGCCTATGCGCCGTTTACAGAACCACGGCTTCACTTCCATCTTCGGTTATTTATTACGATGTGCCCGAGATCAGGAATGTGTGAGCGCCGTCTGACATTGACGAGCTGGGCAGACATACACACACACACACACACACACACACACACACACACACACACACACACACACACACACACACAGTGGTGCTTGTACATTTGACGTCGATCAATGCGGCTGGTAAAGGCGAGAACACATTTTTACTGATACTGCTCAACGAAAACCTGTCTGTAAGAAGTGGACGTATGATCGAGACATCACCTCGTCGGTTTGTGGATGTTTTGAAGACTCGAGTTCGTCGATTTCGCTGTCGTCATCTTGGTTTACTGCCGTCGCCATGTTGTTTTCTTTGCAACCAGTGAACAGGAAGTGATCATATGTGGACTGAGGAGGAGTGACGTAGAGACGCCGTATAGTAGAGACCTGTCAATCACCGTGTAGCCCCGCCCTAAAGCATCCCCTGCTTTATGGTCTGTGTGACTCTAAATGGAGCATAATGTACTAAATGAACATCATGCTGTATTGAAGAACACTTGAAACTAGAGATTGAGACATAAACTCATGTTTACAATGTTTACTGAGGTAATAAATCAAGAGAGAAGTAGAGTCATTTTCTATAGACTTCTATACAACCAGAGGAGTCGCCCCCTGGTGGACACTAGAGAGAATGCAGCTTTAAGACACTTTAACATCGGCTTCAAACAGAACTAGAGGTTGCCGCCTCCCTGATACACACAGTTGAGTGTATGTTTCATTCTGCGCTGCTGTATTTGTTGTTTGGACTGACACTTCTTGATGCAGAGATGTTAGTGGAGTCTTGTTTCTGTGTGTGTGTGTGTGTGTGTGTGTGTGTGTGTGTGTGTGTGTGTGTGTGTGTGTGTGTGTGTGTGTGTGTGTGTGTGTGTGCACCGCTCTAGCTGCTGTAGAACACTTGGTTCTGTGTGTAGCTGTGTGTCAGATATGAAGCCGCGTTGTTAACTTATTCATGCCTCTAGTGACTCTGCTGTGCTGCCCGTTGGAGCAGCCCAAGGTGTGAGAGAAAACACAAGAACACATGAATAATTGAAGGTTGCAACACTAGACACACACATAAAATTGCACAATAAAAAAATTAAAAAACAGGAAGTAATCAGTTCATTCGGAGCAAAGACATTTATGTTTTGAGGCATTTTAGTTCCTTCCAATCAGTCGACATTTTGGGAAAAGCGCTTTCTTGCCGAGAGTTAAAGATCAAAGGGTCGATACCACCAGCAAGCAGCTGGTTAGCTTAGCATAAAGACTGGAAACAGAGAGGTGGAGCTAGCTTGGCTCAAAATCCATCTAGCAGCAACTGCAGCGTTACTTAATGACAACCAGGAGAGCAGTGCTGCTGCTGCTGTCAGCTCCGTACCGCTTCATACAAAGTGCACAAACACAACTCCAACGTTTGGACCTTTGATTGAGTTGTGGTGGAGACGAGGGAACAGCTCTACCCTCCACTGAACTAAAGACTTCTTTATAAGGTAACTTTACCAAATACAACTTTAAAATAACCAGGTGATGAAGCTGCTGCTCATTGATACAACAACGTGATGCGTTCCTCAAACCCGCTCTCACAGACACAATGCATGAAATGAGCAGCCTCCTCGCAAATATACTGAATCACATGACATCCAGTGAGGAGCGCTTTAAAACTTACATTCCTCACAATTACTAATCACTATGCCTCCTGCTCAGCAAAACCTCTCTATCACACACACACACACACACACACACGCACGCACGCACACGCACACACACACACACACACACACACACACACACACACACACACACACACACACACACACACACACACACACGCACATCACTCAGAACAGTTCAACATGTCTGACTCCGAGGTGTCTGCAGGAGGCAGATGTGTGTTTGCTAACTTTCATCTCAGCAGCAGTCTGTCACAGCCCAGAGGAGAGTCTCAACATGCAGATATCATCAGCGAGTGACCCGGAGACACGTTATTGCAATTATCTCCGTCTGTCCCCTGCATGTGCCGATGGAACGGCTTCTTCCTTTTTCATTCTGAGATTCGTTCCCTGATTTCATGCCGTGGTCTGGATGCATTCTGATTGGCTGCAGGCCGTCCGTTAATTGGTGATAATGAACACCGAGTAGTTCTAGTTAAGCTGTTTGTTCTCTGGCTACATGGAATGAAGTGAAGACGTTTGAATATTTAGCGATGACTTCAGTCCTGGTGTGCTTCACCCTCCACCCAAATCTGTTGCTCCAGGTATGACCTCAGGGTTGCCGGGGGAACCTTTGCTTTTGTTTGTAAAATGCATCCAAATGGAAGGTGTTGTGTGGATTCCTTTGTTCGTTGGCAGGTGACCGAGCTGTGAGCGGGACGCACGGGTCCAATATCAGGAGCCTTCCTTCTGTTCTGCTCACTTTCTCTCAAGCATTGTTTCTTTCAGGACAATTGGTAAAAGCAACGTTTTGGGAGGCAGTTGCTGCTCACAGCAAAACTTTGAAGAACCCAATTTACCAAATGTTACTTTGTCACTGCTTGCATTTACAAGGAGACACTATATCTGTGACTCCGCTGATCCCTTTCATCCTTGTGAGAGCGAGTCGGCCATCGAGGGAATGGAAGGAGCTCTCTAACTCGCCCGTCTTCTGCACCATCTCTCTTTACCGGCATGAGAGAAACTACGAGCGCAAGAAAGAGGGAAAGATTGCAGATCCGACAGTACAGATTGCTGTTCTTTGTCACTCTCATCTCTCCATGACCAAATCTATGTCCTCAAAAGGAGGCTGGGAACAGCTTTTAAGCTGGTGCTCGAAACATGTGCAGCACAAAAGAGACAGTCCTGCTGTGATGGAAGGTCACGCAATGAAGAGTCGTGTGGAGCGCCGGCTCTTTGTGAGGCGCTCTGGAACCACAGCTCCACCACGGAGGCCTCCAGCCTCCAGCCTCCAACCTCCAGCCTCCAGCCTCCAGCTCTGCCTCCAGCCTCCAGCTCTGCCTCCAGCCTCCAGCCTCCAGCTCTGCCTCCATCGCCAGCACAAGTCTGCAGCTAGTGAGGCAGCCGCGGCACAAACATGCTCCAGCTCTCTCCGTGTGACTTCTAGATGATGTGTGTGTGTGGAAGAGCAGAAATGGCAGCACAAAAAGCTCCAGGTGCAAAATAAAACAATCTTTTTGTATTTTTCCAGAAAGAGCAGGAAGGCTGAGAAGTTAGCAGACAGTACAATGTATTTATTCATATGAAGTATTCTCCTCTCCTCTTCATCATGATCGGAGGTGGATTTCTAGGCGTAGTAGTGTAACACCGTCTGTCTCAGGGCGAGTTCAGTGACCCCGTCGTTTACATTTGGTGGTTTTACTATCTGTGCTTCATGTAAGCAGACTCCAGCAGTGCATGCAATATCAACACTGTAACGCATCAATGTTTCTCTCTCTGTCACTAGTCGCTGAACTCAAGGCTTCATGACATCCGTCCACAAACCAAGAGGAGCGTCACGATGACTACGTCCACTTCTTATCTACAGTCTGCGGCCGTTAGTCACTCGAGTTAACATCGACCACGCCCTCCTAAACCTAGCTAAGTCGTGTTGTTGCCTAACTTTCTGCGAAGACGGAAGTTTATTTTGAAAAGACACTCTGCATGTAAGGAGTGGAAACCGAGTCCAAACCTCAGCACAGCTTCCACAGTTTGAAGCTCAGTGAAGCTTCGAGAAACTGACCAAGCGTCTGTATTCCACGAGTTGCCAGAGAGGACGTGTTGCACCAAATCCAACACGGACTCTGAGTTCCCAACAAGAAACCCACCGAAGAAAAACAACATGCCGCCATAAACAGACATCTGAAGCATGCTGAGCGCTTCCACAGCTGCCTCGACCTTTCAAGTGTTCAGGGAAGAACTCGACAGCGCCGCACGCACGCACGCACGCACGCACGCACACACGCACGCTTTAAGTGAAAGACAGAACTCACTCATGGGAAATCACAGCAAGCCGATAGAGGAGGCAAAGTCATTCGGACTGATTCAAAGGAAAGCAATCAGCCGGCGTGGACATGCGCACTGATCCGTGTTGGCCACGCGCGGCGTTAACGGGCTGCTCGAGGTCTCGTGATGGAAACACAGCAGAGCAGGAAGACGGCAGCAGATGAAGAGAGGCTGCTGTCTCACGCTGCTGCAGCTTCAGATGAACGGCGCTCGCTTCATTTCAGGGGAGTTCAAATTTGATTGAATTTTGTGAAATCGACTGAAATGATTTGAAATCAGTGGAATTCAGTGAAGCTGACGAGACGTTTTCTCGGCTGACATTTGGAACCCGTCACAACAGGAAGAGGTTTAACTGCGGTGCAGTTGCATAAAGTTGATTGTCTCAATCTCTATAGAGCCCAAACGGAGAAGTTGATGCCAACGAGTAGCTGAACTGTAAAGCTGAGGGTGAGAATGTTTACATGTCTGAATCACAGACTGTATTTAAGAAGTGGACGGAGTCGTCATGACGTCTCTCGTTGGTTTGTGGATGTTTTGAAGCCTCGAGTTCGGTGATTTTGCCGTCGCCATGTTGTTTTTTTGCAGCCAGTGAACAGGAAGTGATCATATCTGGACTGAGGAGTGACGTAGAGACGCTGTATACGTCTCCGGTAGAGACCTGTCAATCACAGTAGCCCCGCCCTAAAGCATCCCCTGCTTTATGGTCTGTGTGACTCTAAATGGAGCATAATGTACTAAATGAACATCACGCTGTATTGAAGAAGACTTGAAACTAGAGATTGAGACATAAACTCATGTTTACAATGTTTACTGAGGGAATAAATCAAGAGAGAAGTAGAGTCATTTTCTATAGACTTCTATACAACCAGAGGAGTCGCCCCCTGGTGGACACCAGAGAGAACAGAACCAGAAGTTGCTGCCTGGTCTGTCTTTGTTTGTATTTGTTCAACGTTGCATCTCTCCACACACACAGATCATTCCTCCTCATCACTCCAACTACCCACCAACTGTGTTGTCAGGCCGCTACTGAACACAGAACACTGACATCCGACTCACTGCCCCAGATTCAGAGAGACAGAGAGGCAAAGAGAGAGAGAGAGGGGGAGGCTGATGCAGCAGCACAAAGGGGGGGGGGGGGTGAAGACATGAAATGGAAGATGAAATTGAGCAGAACAAAAAAAATGCAGAAGCAATGACTCGTCACATCATCGTCCACGAGTTCTCCTCATGTTGAACTCAAAAGGTGATGTCTGTTTACGTCCATGTGCTTAAGTTGTGTCTCAGTTTCTCAGTGTGTGTGTGTGTGTTGGTGTGTGTGAGTGTGTGTGTGTGTGTTGGTGTGTGTGTGTTTGTGTTGGTGAGTGTGAGTGTGTGCGTGAGTGTGTGTGTGTTGGTGTGTGTGTGTGTTGGTGAGTGTGAGTGAGTGTGTGTGTTGGTGTGTGGGTGTGTGAGTGTGTTTGTGTGTTGGTGTGTGTGAGTGTGTGTGTGTTGGTGTGGGTGTGTGTGTGTTGGTGTGTGTGTTGGTGAGTGTGAGTGAGTGTGTGTGTTGGTGTGTGGGTGTGTGAGTGTGTTTGTGTGTTGGTGTGTGTGTGTGTGAGTGAGTGTGTGTGTTGGTGAGTGTGAGTGTGTGTGTGTTGGTGTGGGTGTGTGTGTGTTGGTGTGTGTGTTGGTGAGTGTGAGTGTGTTTGTGTGTTGGTGTGTGTGAGTGTGTGTGTGTGTGTGTGTTGGTGAGTGTGAGTGTGTGTGTGTGTGTGTGTGTGTGTGAGTGAGTGTGTGTGTGTGTGTTGGTGAGTGTGAGTGAGTGTGTGTGTGTGTGTTGGTGTGTGTGAGTGTGTGTGTGTGTTGGCGAGTGTGAGTGTGTGAGTGTGTGTGTGTTGGTGTGTGTGTGTGAGTGAGTGAGTGTGTGTGTGTGTGTTGGTGAGTGTGAGTGTGTGTGTGTGTGTGTGAGTGAGTGTGTGTTGGTGAGTGTGAGTGAGTGTGTGTGTGTGTGTGTGTGAGTGAGTGTGTGTTGGTGAGTGTGAGTGAGTGTGTGTGTGTGTGTTGGTGTGTGTGAGTGTGTGTGCGTGTTGGCGAGTGTGAGTGTGTGAGTGTGTGTGTGTTGGTGTGTGTGTGTGAGTGAGTGTGTGTTGGTGAGTGTGAGTGAGTGTGTATGTGTGTGTTGGTGTGTGTGAGTGTGTGTGTGTGTGTGTTGACGAGTGTGAGTGTGTGAGTGTGTGTGTGTTGGTGTGTGTGAGTGTGTGTGTGTGTGTGTTGACGAGTGTGAGTGTGTGAGTGTGTGTGTGTTGGTGTGTGTGTGTGAGTGAGTGTGTGTTGGTGAGTGTGAGTGAGTGTGTGTGTGTGTTGGTGTGTGTGTGTGTGTGTGTTGGTGAGTGTGAGTGTGTGTGTGAGTGTGTGTGTGTGTTGGTGAGTGTGAGTGTGTGTGTGAGTGTGTGTGTGTGTTGGTGAGTGTGAGTGTGTGTGTGAGTGTGTGTGTGTGTTGGTGAGTGTGTGTGTGTGTGTTTGTGTGAGTGAGTGTGTGTTGGTGAGTGTGAGTGAGTGTGTGTGTGTGTGTGTTGGTGTGTGTGAGTGTGTGTGTGTGTTGGTGAGTGTGAGTGTGTGAGTGTGTGTGTGTTGGTGTGTGTGTGAGTGTGTTTGTGTTGGCGAGTGTGTGTGTGTGTGTGTGTGAGTGTGTTTGTGTTGGCGAGTGTGTGTGTGTGTGTTGGTGAGTGAGTGAGTGTGTGTGTGTTGGTGTGTGTGTGTGAGTGTGTGTGTGTGTGTGTGTTGGTGAGTGTGAGTGTGAGTGTGTGTGTGTTGGTGTGTGTGTGTGTGAGTGTGTGTGTGTGTTGGTGCGTGTCTTTACGAGTTGACTAGTAGCCTTCGTCTCGGTGCTCTCTTCACATCCTTCAGTGTTTTAATCATTTCGAGACACAACCCGACAACCTGCGTGACAAGAGAATGAAGAACACGACTCTTTGTGAATCCTCAGAAGAAGAACACACAAGAACACACGAGAACACACGAGAACACACGGGAACACACGTGAACGCACGTGAACGCACGTGAACACACAGGAACACACAGGTGTGATGAACTGTATGTTACAGACACATCTGCATTAAGTATGTAAAGGTAAACAACAACGCCTCAGAATACAAGTCCATGTCTCTGAGACTGTAGAATGTCCTGGACCAGTAAAGTGTCCCCCTCCGTCCCTCTGTCTGTCCCTCTGTCCCTCTGTCTTTGTTCCTCTTTGTTTCTTTTTTCCTCTCCTGTAGGTTTCATCATCACTCAACAAAGATTTTAAACGGTCCATATCCGCTCTCCATATCCAACACTTCACAGAGAGTTGATGGTGCGGTGCATCGATGCGGTGCATCATCCTCAGCACTGAGCTGGTAGCGGCCTTGCTCTCTGTCTCATTGTTTTTCGGGACATGACTCGCTTCACAAACGGATAAAACCCGAGCGGCCCTTTGCATGCGGCTGTGAATGCCGGCGGTCTGTTTGCATTTGGCCCTTTGGAAAAGCTCTGCAGACGCAAACAAATGGAATGCGGTCGACCGTCCCGAGCGGCCGACTGTAAGCCTCTGACTCTAAAGACAGGAAGCGTTCAGCCGCTCATGTCCTGAACCGCACACAGCAGTCGTTCAGCCGCTGCACCTTCCAGCGAGCGTGGAGACCTTTCCTCTCATCATCCCCGCTGCACACGCGGAACGATAACGCTGCTTCATTTGGACGCAGCTGTCTCATTCTTCAGAGACGGAGCCGGGGAGTTAACGCATATCTTACATGAGCAGAAGGTTGGAGGAAGCAGGCTGGATAGAAAGACACGGGTCATCAGAAGCTCAATCAGGGCGGCGCCGGTGAAGCAGCCGACCGCTTCGGGCCTGCCGGAGCGCTTCGGGCGGCTGGCGGTTTTATCTGCTTCTTGTTTTAGAGAAAGGGGAAATGAACGGTGTTGTCATCAGTCAGGTGAAGCGCGGTGTGTTTGCTGACAGGAGAGGCGGCTGGCCTGGTGTTTGTTATGGCCGTGTTGTTCCTTTTCCTTTCGTATGGACACTGTTTTACAGACCACGTCATGATTACGTCATGACTGGAAGTAAAGTAGTGGAAGTTACACGTTAACAATGTGACAGTACAGCACCAACTCCAGCCTCGACCGATCGGATCTCAATCAAGTATTTGATTTGATCGATTCGGAGGTCTCTCAAGACACAACCGGCCGTAATGCAAGACGGCTACACGAACATGAAAAAAACAGCCTGCTCTTTATTTGCCTCCCCACGAAGGCTGGGATGGACCACAGAACCTCACGCGTTACCGGGCCTCTGGCGGGCCGTCCTCCGGTGCGTCTCCCCACATTGCTCCTGAAGGCTTCGCCACAGCTCTACCAATGTGTGTGAATGTGAATTAGTTGGTGTGTGAACGTCGACATGAAGTGTTAAAGCACTTTGAGCTGTCGGAAGTCTGGAAAGGTGCTCTACAAATACGCTCCTGTCACCATTCAGCTGCTCTCCTCTGGAGTGTTGTGAAAAACTCTCCCCACACATTTATCTGAGGCCATTCTTCGTCTGAACGTCTATATTTAGCTCTGGTTGTATTTTCTTTATGTTGAGCTTCCTCCACTTTAACAAGGCTGTGAAAGGCTGAGATGACCCGAGATCTGCTCCGGTGATATTCATCCACAACTCTTTTAAAAGAGAGAAATCATCTTTAAAACCTGGAAGAAGAAGCTGAGCACCGATACAGTCAGTGATGTGACTCCATCGCATCAAGATGACGTCGTGTTCACTGCACACCAATACAGAAAACTCCATTTCTGCATTGATTAACATTTGAGACATGATGTCGGCTTTATTACTTTTCTGTTCTTCATCTGTCAGTCAGCACACACACACACACACACACACACACACACACACACACACACACAGACACACACACACACACACACACAGACACACACACACCTGATTGATAATCAGCGGCGCTGAGCTGCGGCTGACAGGAATGAATCATACCTCCGTCTCTTTAATGGGACTCTACCTGTTCACAACAGCTGCAGGAGAGGAAATCAAGCTGCCGTTCGGAGGCAGACAGACTCCTTCTGTGCAGCCAGCGTCTGTCAATCCAGCGAGGGGGGGGGGGGGGGGGGGGGGGGGGAATCAAAGGCGGTTTTCTAAATTTAGCTCTGACATAGAATTAGTGAGACGCTCTGTAGTAGAAAGCAATGGCCTGGTGGTTACTAAGCAACTGGTGCCAGGCAACCTTGTTGGTAAGCATCGATTGTGCTCTAAAGGGGGAAGTCGGGCCGATGGAGGATGAGGATGGAGGATGAGGATGGAGGATGAGGATGAGGATGGAGGATGAGGATGGAGGATGAGGATGGAGGATGAGGATGGAGGATGGAGGATGAGGATGGAGGGCGGAGGATGGAGGATGAGGATGAGGATGGAGGATGAGGATGGAGGATGAGGATGGAGGATGAGGATGAGGATGGAGGATGAGGATGGAGGATGAGGATGGAGGATGAGGATGGAGGATGGAGGATGAGGATGGAGGGCGGAGGATAGAGGATGAGGATGGAGGATGAGGATGGAGGATGAGGATGGAGGATGAGGATGGAGGGCGGAGGATGGAGGATGAGGATGGATGAGGATGGAGGATGAGGATGGAGGATGAGGATGGAGGGCGGGCTGTCGCTAAAATAAAGAAACGTCTAACAGCTGTTCTTCTTCAGGCTCGGTGAGGACTCGGTGTCTCAGACCGGAGAGCAATAACCGACTCACGCGTTCCAACCCAGCGACTGCCTTCAGCTGCACAACCGCCAACGTCGTCAGCGACCGACTCCTTAAGTGGAGACGGGCCGCGCCGCATGCTAACGAGAGCACGTCCGCTGTGCACGTGCATTTAAACGCGTTGGGGATAAGCCTCTGTGTGTGTGTGTGTGTGTGTGTGTGGGGAAGTCGATCAAACCATTGATCTGTGTGAGTTGTGACGATGACTGATGGGAGAGACAGTGAGTGGGCTCGGCCTGTCTGAGATTAGAGTTCAGATCTTTTTTGTTACAGAACAGGTTGTTGCTCAAAGGCATCGATCAGGCTGCCAGAGATTCTATAGAATAACACGTGTGACGTGACTTCTGTTCTTCTGCACTAGAAAGACAACAACACATATGGAGATTCAGAAATCTACCATCCCAGCTGCGGGATGAAACTAGTAAGAAATGGTTCGAGAACATTATTATAAACTACATTCATGAATAAAACAAATCATTAGCGAGCAGACTGTAGCGACAGGCTACATTTTATTCCCATTAAAAACTCACACGAGAAAGTCATGTGTACGTTGAGACGTAACGCGGTTTGAGACCAAAGCTGTATAACAGGAGCTGAGTGACACTGGAATTCATTTTCAGACAGCTGAAGTCATGTCAGAGTTTAATACACACACACACACACACACACACACACACACACACACACACACACACACACACACACACACACACACACACACACACACAACGCTTGTGGGGAAATCCATTTCTCACCATTAGCTTGATGCTGCCGTTCACCAGAAAGAGAGAGAGGGAGAGAGAGAGACGGATGATGTATTGTCGCTGTGAGTCTGACACGTTAATGGTGTATTTTAGAGTGAAACGTAAAAAATAAAAACAAGGAAATGGTCAGAAGGTGATAAAACAACAGCGAATGGCGTTTGATTTATCAGAAGCCTTTGACTGTCTGCACACACACACAGACACACACTCACACACACACACACACACACACACAGAACAATACACGAGTGCAGTATGAGTGGATAGTGTGTATGTGTGATCGTCATTACAGCCAGATTAGCCTCTCATCCGCTGTGAAATAGGATATTTCCCAGCGTGGTGGCGGACGCTCACACATCGCTGATTCAGGAGGTTAAGGTCCCGACTGCAGCGCAACACAGAGGGCACAAGTCTGTCCTTTCTGTTTGAGGTGTGTGTGTGTGTGTGTGTGTGTGTGTGGGGGGGGGGGGGGGGAGGGGAGGGGGGAGCTGCGCTCATGTGATTGGTTGAAAAAGAGAATGTTGAAAAAACGCATTTGTGAATCGAGCCACTCAGGGGAGTCTCAAAAATCCACGAAGAAATGTGTAGCGATCTGCAAAGAAATGCAGTGTGATCCACAAACAAATATAAAGAATCCACACAGAAATACTTACAAATGCAGAAATATATTTGTGATTTTTTTTATATAAATCGTATAAATTTGTGCATTGGAATGTATTTGTGAATCGTTCTGCGTGCATTTGTGATTATTGAGGCTGATCTGACCCCGTATCACAGTAACTTCTGTCAATTTAGCAGAAATCTACAAAATAGTAAAATAAAAACCTGAATGTGTGTTTAGGATGTTTTCTTTCCTGTCAGTCTGAACGAAGACGAGTTATGAAGCAAAATAGCCTAAAATCTCAACGCACACACACACACACACACACGCACACACACACACACACACACACACACACACACACACACACACACACACACACACTCTCCTATTATATTTCAATCCACGACGAATGAGGTTGGCTGATGCATGTGAGAAGGGAGCTCACCGGAGCTTTGTCCTGCTCAGACAGAGACAGATGAGGTCGGATTGTTGGATTACAGCGGTGCATCTTTTCCGTCCCCAAACACATGGGTACACACACACACACACACACACACACACACACACACACACACACACACACACACACACACACACACTATCAATGGATGGACCGAAGATAAACTGATCTGAAGTGAAAGCATGACCACATATCTTCCTCATCAAAGGCAGTGTGTTTTGCCCCTCAGATGATCTTGGAGACGTCCGTGCTCGGTCGGTCTTCTATTTAAAGACTGTGACCAGTTGTGATCCGTCACATCGGTGCACAGCGTGGTCTTTATTTCATTTGACTTTTTTTTAATCCTTTGACCAGATTATCAATCAGATCAATTCTGGAAGTCTCGAGAGGGAACAGCCTGGATGATGAATGTGTTCCACCGCGTTGTATCCTGTTTGAACAGCAGACCGTGTGATACCTGGAGAGGAGTTACTGCTCCTTTTCCCGCCTTTTCCTACGACGCATCCATGACATCACGTATCTATTGGCGCTCGTTACGGAGGCAGCTCAATGACTTAGTTATGTTTAATAAAAGATCATAAAATACTCCGATATTTTCAGTGAAGATCGTTGTTCGAGTTTAAAATAACTGTGGAAGTGTTATTACTCAAGTTATAACGCAAGTTATGTGACAAATGAATCAACAGTGAACTTTCGTTTCACCCGTGGAACAAAAGTTCTCCTGAGTCAAGGATGGGTTTCTGTTTGACCAACCTGTGTGTGTGTGTGTGTGTGTGTGTGTGTGCTTATTTACAGACCTACTTCCTGGTTCACCAATTGATCACTTGAGATGTTTTTTCGTGGGTGAAGCTACGAACGCTGGATGAGAAGAGCCTGACCTGAAAGGTAGCGCTCAATATTTAAAGCACACAGATGATCGATCGGCTCATCACAAATGATTCTATTTTGATGGCTAATACCTCCGTTAGTATTCTGTAATGAGTTTTACCTCGACGACGGCAATCATTGTGTCACAGTTTTCTAAATGGTGGCTTTCTCATTTTGGAATCTTCTCGTGCCCTTTAAATCATGTTTAATTATCTTTCTCCTCCTCGTCGAGGAACACACACCTGCACAGGCAAAGGTTGGACGTGTGCACGCACACACACACACACACACACACACACTACAGCAAAGAAGCTGAATGCCAATATGTATATGGTATTAAATGACCTCTTGTCGTTGTGGGACATCTCTCAAAGGCTTTTGTCAGCATGTAAGAACACAGCGGACCAGACAGATTAACTTCTATCTCTTCTTTCCACTTGAGGAAACACGGCCGTGTATCATCAGCCGACATTCTCTGGAGAATGAAGCCGAAGGGCTTCGACACAAACATGCTCTATTGGATAATTGCGTAGCAGAAGCGGGTCTCTCAAAGCATGTTTATCGCGCTCGACACAATGATTAATGTCTCTTGTTTGCTTCGTACTGTATTGTGTCGATGATGGTGTTTTTCCCTCTGACAGAGTTGGTTTTAGACTTTTATCAGAAGCGCTTGCATGTCGGCTGAATGGGCTGCAGCTGTCTTTGCTTGTTTCGTGCAGCGATCGCGCATCTTTATTGCTTCCACGGAGCCGGTATCTGCACCTGAAATGAATCACTGTCAAGAGGGACGAGGTTTACAAAAACAGTCACGGTCAGAAGTCTGTGAGCTCTTCCGTTCGATCCTCGTGGGATGCTTGGGGATGTTCTCCGTTCTCTATTTTAAACTGCTGAAAAACGACAGGAATTATACAGAGGAGTGATATTTGTCACATGACAGATCTGCCAGCAACATAATCTGGATGACGTTGGTGTCGACTGAAAGTGTAAGTTTATAGTTTGTGTTCCAAGACAATCAAAAAGACCACTCATCATAAGTTTAGTCTGAGGAAAAGAAGCTTAATTAAACCCAAGAGACAAAGAATGTGTTCTTAAATGGAGGCTATACTGTGGAAATGTACGGAAAATAAACGAAATATAACAAAAGAGTCGTGACTCATGCACTGTCTTCATTCGGCCTTGATGGTGGAGAGCCACCAAATCTCGCCAAGCAAATGGAAAGACACGACAGAACCCCAGACAGAATTTGTGAAAATTGATGAAGGCCTACATTTATGAGCGACCCCGTGGCGTCACATCAGGTGTTCTGCGTGGACGGTGAGTCCTGAGCGCCGTCTGTGGTTTAGGCATCAACAGCACAGCGGTGGGTTCGGGAAAGATCCTGGTTTCAGTTTAGTGAGTCTTGTGGGAAGTGGATGTGCCAACAATAAAAGAAAGAGATGAAAACTGCTGCAAGGCCTCACAGAGAGAGAGGGAGGAAGGAAGGAAAGGACAGGAGGAGAAGAAGGAGGCAGAGATAAGTCCGACACTTTCAATTTTGATGGCGGACGGAGCTCATCACTGAAGTGCCAAAATACATTTGCGTCGACTTTTCCGCTGAGCAATTCGCTGTAGAAAGCTTCAGCGCACAGAGAGGAGTGAACGAGTATTACAGTAGAAGTGAGAGCGATGGTCTTTGAGCAACAGGTGAGGCTGTGCTGCAGGGATCCTAAAGCACAGTTGGCAATCAGTAGCTTGGCTGCTTTTATTCCCTTTCATGGGCCACGCAAGTGATCATTGTTAATCTCATTTTATTTTGTATTGCCTCGTAATTTCTTGCTGGTTTTCAGCTCGCTATTGTGTAACTGGCACTAATTTCCAGTCTGTACTTCTACCCAGTCAAAGCTGTGAAAGGTTTCTTATATCTGAAACATTGGAGACAAACTGTGACAGACGAGCATCACTGTGAATAACCTCGGCTTGTGAACAGCAGTGCTCAGCTTTAGATAATCAGCGACTGTATTATTGTCCTTTTGCTTTTCTCTTCTGATTCAGGAGTAAACAAGCAGCTCTGTGTGGATGCTGCTGACGACTAAGACAGCATGAAAGAAAGAGAAAGAGACTTAAAACGTCTATCAACTCTCTAACCCTGAAGGTTTTTGTATATTTAGTGTTGTTGATGGATTCAGGTCCACATTTCAGTGCAAAGTATTTTAACTCGACATATCGTCTTAGACATATGCATCGCTTCCACCCTCTACTGGTTGTAACCCGGCTATGGTTGTTGAATTTAGCTTTTGCTGAGAGAAGAGTATTTGAGGAGAGTGGCCGTTAGCCTTTCAGTTAGCTTGCGGATAGCTCTAATGCTAATCACTAGCATAAAGCGGAACTGTGGTGGACCAGAAGAGGAGGCCTCTGTGTTTACATCGTGAGGCTCGGTGCTCAAACAGTCACAGCTGTGTTTGCCACATTGTCCGCACAGAGAATTGTTACATTCTTTATCATGCAAATTCAAAAAAATGCTCTACAGCAGGGGTGTCAAACATACGGCCCGCGGGCCGGATCCGGCCCGCCACGTCATTTTATGTGGCCCGCAAATCTGCCAGATAAAAAAATTTATAAAATGTAAAGTTAGATTTGATAATAAAAATATCCCCATAGTCGAAATTATGAGATAGAAAGTCATAACTAGAAAAAGCAGTTCCTGCTGAAAATGCGTTGGAATGCTGAAAACTGAAATTAATCTCAAAAACATTGCTGAAAATAGATATCCAATTCAAAACCAAATTGCAAAAAGCTTAATAATTCAAAAAGTTTAAAGATTACAAATATGAAAAGTCATATCACACCTCTCCTGAAAGAGCTGAACATTTTGATATTTGAACAGTTTCTGTAGCTTAAAGAAATTCATCAGTGGTGATATTTGTAGTAGTAGAAGTTGTAGTAGAAGTATTAGCTTAACAGCATTCCAACAATAACAGAAATGTGCTGAAATATATTTTTACATTTATATAACTGCATGTACAATATGTTTACACTTGAATCAACAACAATCAAATGCAGAGTTATTTACCAATATGTTAGGAGAAGTTACATTTACACAGTCTTACAGTCACAACCGGCCCTTTGAGGCGACCGTGATGCTGATGTGGCCCGGAGAGAAGATGAGTTTGAGACCCCTGCTCTACAGGAATGTTCTGTTTTTGTTTTGTTCATCATGTGTTTGTTGTGTATCAAATTAGCTACATATGAATTTCATTGTGCATCCCTGTGTTCCATTAAGACAATGAACGATCCTTGAATCCATTCTGATGCATGTGCCCTCATTGAAACATAAAGTACGCTGTGTTTATGTATGTGCATGTTGACAGCCCTAGTTACACGTTGTCTTACTTGCATGACATTCTGTTGCACACCGGATCACCTCCTGTCCTCAGTACAGGTGGACTCAGGTGACAGCAGCAGCCGAGGGGAGAGTCCGATAGGCCTCTGGCTGGGCATGCTGTCAGTAACTGAGACTCCGATAGCGATGAGTAACTCTCCCGTTAGCTGCGTCCATTTTCATCCTGACCAGTGTGGATTCCCTTGTAACGCAATACGCCGTGGAACCGCGGTGTAGATTGGCTGTTTTGGATAACCGAGCTGTATCCAGTGCCAACCTGACCACCATCACACACACACACACACACACACACACACACACACACACACACACACACACACACACACACACACACACACACACACACACACACACACACACACACCGTACATACACAAGAGTGTGTCACACCAGGCAGCAGCTCTTTGGCAGTGCCCTACTTTTAGTGCATTACAAGCATTTGTTTTGCTGATGGCTGGCACCATCGCAGTGCACTCAGGAATAAACTCGTTTCTATTAACACTGGAGAGTTAGTCTGGACATCGGAACGGTGAGCGGTGAGGCCTCGCTGAGCCTCCGCAGGCCCCAAATCAGCAACAGGAGCCAAGCGGACAAATAAAACCTTGAGAAATGTAGTTACTGCATGAATATCTCTTGTTTCTGTATGTGGGAGGGAGAGAGGACATGCTACACGCCTCTGCATTGAATAACCACATCCCCCAATTTCAGCGACACATTCGGAGGCTGCGATTGCTCTCATTTGAGCGGTTGTGTGTGTTAGCGTAGCGTTCGCTACCGTCAACATAGTGTGCCTATAAGTACGGTTGGGTACCGAAACTCGGTGCCAATACGGCACCGGTTCCTATACGTCCGGTATCTACCGGACCGAAACGCAACGCAGATTTCGGTGCTTCCTTTCGGTGCCTGAGCCGATTGAAATACTTTTTTGACACTACTCTGATGACTCCGTCCTGGCAGCAGGACTCGGTCCTCCGCTCCTCACTCACAGTATTATTACAACGGGTACGTAGCGCTGTCGCTCATAAGCACAACAACACCGGCACGCCAAAGCTTCTTCTTCTCCTCCTTTGAGGAGTACTGGCGGTTGGCAAACGACGAATTGGCGCATTACCGCCACCAACTGGTAAAATAAAATAAGTCATGAGACGTGTCGTATTTTGCCAGAGAAGGAAAATATTCTCATATTTCTGCAAAATAATTGCTGAAGTTTGAAGCTGTAGTGTGTGTACAGAGTGTGTGTGTGTTTTGTATTTATTTATATTTATTTAAGTATCCTGTAAACTGTTAACAGTTAACATATTGTTCATAGTTAAAAAGTTTGAAGCTGTAGTTTGAAGCCAAGTGTTTTGTATTTATTTGTATTTATAGTATACTTTAAACAGTTAATATATTGTTCAATTTGAAGAAAAAAGTATCGGTTCAGGCACCGTTTAGGCACCGGTATCGTTTTAAAAGTATCGTTTTAGCACCGGTATCGGAAAAAAGCCAAACGATCCCCAACCCTACCTATGAGGGGGACTTATAGCGCCATCAGAGCATGTTGCTCTCAATATATTGCTGTTCAAAACTCATCCATGACCTTAATGGAAAAAAGAAGATTTAAATTGCTGCTGCAGCTTCAATCCATTTTTCATCCAGTCAGGAAACAGTTGCTCACAACCCCGAGGGCAGATTTAAATTGGTAATGTTGTTTACCTGGCAATCAATCGTTTGTGAGTGGAACCGAGGCCAATCTGTGAGGGTTCTTCTGCCCCACACCCCCGAGACGTTCAGCATCACTCACTGCTGGGGATGAACAGCGTGATTCAGGCTTCGCTAGAAGATTACATTTCCTCCGACTGAGCCGCAGTGTTTGTTTTGGAGCACACACACATCCTGTGTTTGAAAAACCTTTTTCCACCCAGACACGATGTCTCGGACTGTTTGTCACAGAGCAGCGAACACGACCTCATCGCTCACGGCATTCACATTGAAGATTCAGGGCGGCACGTGTAAAAAACAAGATTCATTGACTGTGTTTGCGCACTTTGAATTAAAGTCGAGCCGAAAGAATTTATAGAGAGCTGCAGGGAGCGAGCAGGTCACGTGACCTCGTTCAGTCGTCTTCTTTAAAACACGTAAAAAGCCGATAACTCCACCAGAGTTTTACTGACGTCAAAATCCCTCCAGCTTGTGTTAAACACAGACTTTATTTCAGACATCTACGCACAAACTAATTCAAAACCACTCAAGGGAACAGGAAGTGAAAGAATGCTGACTCATCTCCGGATTTCAGCAGCGCTTTATTCAGTTCCATTTTCTATGAGCGTATTGTTATGAATCATATCTAAGAGGACATTTGGTGCTGAATGCTTCTACAGAACTGTAATGGAAAGACGGCGAGTTTCAGAAGTTCACTGAATCACAAATCTGATAATTCACATTGAAGAACGAGATGCCGACCTACAATTCATAAAATGTGTTTTAGTGTAATGTGCAGCAACTCCATGTCATTTATGAATACAGCACATTTTGTACCCTGAGAACATTCCGAGCTGGGACCGAACCCTCACCCCCCCCCCCACCCCACACACACCAAAAACAAGTTAATGGACTGCAGTTATTACCTTACTGGACAAAGTGCTTTACAATGTGCCACTCATTAACCCACTCACACACTCACTGTGCTGGCCTGTAATTTAGAGTTCAGTGTATTGCACGAGTAGATTTAGAAGTGGCCAGAGGGAGCAGGCAATCGAACCATCGACCTGCCCCCCCCCACCTGCTGAGTCACAGTCACAGGTGCCCTCAGGGTCGAACACCAGAGCGGTTACACAAACAGTGAAACACAGTTTACATTGTACACTGATTTTACAGCATCAGTGAAGATTTACTCACCGACCTCACGCAGAAATGTCAATCTCTGTCCTCCTGCAGTGAAACTAAACAGAAGACAATTACGTTTTTATTGCCTCGTCAAACCACAGAGTCTTAATAAAGTGTGTGTGTGTAAGATAATGGAGTCCAGCTTCTCTCCGATCGCTCACCAACAACAGTCAACCTCTGCTTTATGGTAATGTGACTCATTACGGCCCGAACCTTAAAGGCACATTGCAGCTGTGGTTGTGTGTGTGTGCGATCATAAGAAGCTGTGTGTGTGTGTGTGTGTGTGTGTGTGTGCGATCAGCCTATGGCGTTCACGAATACTGGATTATAACCCCCCCCCCTTGCACCGATGTTACGAGTTATTCCGCTTCTCCTCGTCTGGCGTATGAAGTCATTCACCGTGTCCTTTGTCTCTGCTCTCCCTCCGCTGTGTTTTTCGGTGTCCCCCGCATGCATCAATGTCAGCCCGCCCTCCCCACCAGCCCCTGATTTATGAATCCTCTCCTGCTGTCATTACTGCCTGCAGAAGGAGCATTTATGGACCGATACGTCCACAAATATCATGAATATTCTTCTGACAACCTCGCGGCCCGAAGCGTCCTCAGACGTAGACGGTACGAGATGATGTATTAAGATGTTACATGGAATTCTGGGTTATTTCCTTTTTGTGGGTAGTTATCGTGGCAGAAGCCCTGTTTCTGAGGCTGGAGATCCAGACTGTAGAGTTCATGTAATGCACCTTCATGTTTGCTGTTCAGACCCCCTGAAGAAAAGACAAACCTTGAGGGGATTCCTGCTCAAGTTGTTGTTCGAGGAACAGAAGACATGTTCGCTCAAACAACATTTCCTCAGACGGTTTCCTTTGCCAGCTGACGATCCTGAGCGTAATCTCCAGAGTGGAGAGGACAAAAGAGCAACCTGAACTCTAAAAATACAGAGAGCTCCATCAGCGTGCTCTGCTTCTTTAATAACACTGACCCGCGGCACAATGCAGTGTAATTATCAGACGGAGACTCCAGGGCAGAGCTGGAGAACCACACTGTGAGCTTTCATCCTCTCCTCTCTCCATCCATCCATCCATCCATCCATCCATCTATCCATCCATCCCCTCCTCTCTCTATCCATCCATCCATCCATCTATCTATCCATCCCCTCCTCTCTCCATCCATCCATCCATCCCCTCCTCTCTCCATCCATCCATCCATCCCCTCCTCTCTCTATCCATCCATCCATCCATCTATCTATCCATCATCTCTCCATCCATCATCCATCCTCTCCTCTCTCCATCCATCCATCCATCTATCTATCTATCCATCCCCTCCTATCTCCATCCATCCATCCATCTATCCATCCCCTCCTCTCTCTATCCATCCATCCATCCCCTCCTCTCTCTATCCATCCATCCATCATCCATCCATCATCTCTCCATCCATCCATCCATCTATCTATCTATCCATCCCCTCCTATCTCCATCCATCCATCCATCTATCCATCCCCTCCTCTCTCTATCCATCCATCCATCCCCTCCTCTCTCTATCCATCCATCCATCATCCATCCATCATCTCTCCATCCATCCATCATCTATCCATCCCCTCCTCTCTCCATCCATCCATCCATCCATCTATCCATCCATCCTCTCTCTATCCATCCATCCATCCTCTCCTCTCTCTATCCATCCATCCATCTATCCATCCTCCATCCATCCATCATCTCCTCTCTCTATCCACCATCCATCCTCTCCTCTCTCCTTCCATCCATCCATCCATCTATCCATCCCCTCCTCTCTCTATCCATCCATCCATCCCCTCCTCTCTCTATCCATCCATCCATCATCCATCCATCATCTCTCCATCCATCCATCATCTATCCATCCCCTCCTCTCTCCTTCCATCCATCCATCCATCTATCCATCCATCCTCTCTCTATCCACCATCCATCCTCTCCTCTCTCCTTCCATCCATCCATCATCCATCCTCTCTATCCATCCTCCATCCATCCATCCATCATCTCTCCATCCATCATCCATCCTCTCCTCTCTCCTTCCATCATCTCCTCTCCTTTCTCCATCCAAAAGCATCCACCCTTCATCCATTAACCCTCAATTCATCCACCTATCCTTCATCCATTCATTCATCCATTTATTCATCCATTCATTCATCCATCATTCATTCATCATCCCTCCCTCTGTCTTAGTGCTCATACCTCCACTACAGATAGTTTTTTCCTGTAACAATCTATTGTCTGAAACTGTCTCTCTGAAGTTATTGTATTTTTTTCATAGAGTTTATTTTGCTCAGGTAGTGGTCGACTTCCCTGTCAAAACAAAAACGAGTCTTTCTCTCTCTCTCTTTATCTATTTGTACCGGTGTGTTTCTGTGTGTATCCACGTGCACACATCTGCCTGTGTGTGTGTGTGTGTGTGTGTGTGTGTGTGTGTGTGTGTGTGTAATCCTCCAGGCGTACTTATCCCCACATCAACTGAAACCTCAGAATAGAAAAGTGGTCATTTGTGTGGTCCTATTTGTGTGTGTGTGTGTGTGTGTGTGTGTTTGTGTGTGTGTGTGTGTGCGTGTACGACCCAATGTACGTGCCAAGGACTTATTGGAGCAGATGTGCACACCACTGCTGCGTGCACTTCGGGCAACTGACTTCCAGGTAAACTCTACCGGCCGGCCGGTTGTTGCTCTCCCACCTCTGAAGTCCTTCAGAAGCCTTCGGATGAAAGAGAAGTTTGCTTCTGTCGGAAATATTGATGGGGGGGGAAAAACAAAACACACTCTCTCTTGCATTTATGTTTTCACTTTTTACCGGATAAGCCAAAGGCTACCTGAGGTTAGAACCAAACCAACACCTGCACAGGAGAGCCCAGCACCTACAGCGCTGATGAAATATTCAACAACTCAGAAGACAGATCGCCGCAGGCTCGGTGTTATCACATCGCCTCGCATTCACACGCAAGCTACAAAAGTGCAGACATCAAATGCACAGACTCACTTATTAATAAAAGGAAAATAAACAAACCCTTAGCGAGCACACGTTCCCTCCATCACCACCTCAACACACACACATCTTTCTCCATATTCAATGTCTCTCTCTCTCTCCCAGGGCGGTAGATCAGCTGACGTTCAGACACAAGGTCTCTATGTTTCCATACCTTCCCCTTTTCCCCGCGCATTCACCACACTGACACCGACACAATGGCCTGGAAGATAGAACCAAACCATATCCCGGCTCTTGCTATTCAGCCACTGTCCTCTCCTTCAAAGACTCCATTATGTGAAACCCAATAGGCACAAGCTCGGACCCGTTCGCTGAACAACCTAGAAGACTAGAATTGCTGTTCGACCACAGGCTTATGCCGCCCACCTACCACGGCTGGCGTGGGCGAGATAGTGTAATTGGTCTGTCAGAAGCCTCGTGCCAGAGGGTCGCGTTTTGGGAATCAGGCGATCCTTCTCGGTTGCTGTCGGCAGCGCGGCCCCTTGATCAGGAATCAGGTCGGCTGCTGTCTGTAGCAGCAGAGATAGGATTGCTCGCAACGTTCATGTTGTGTCCCTGACAGCCGAGGGGACGGTTTGGACTCGCTGCCTTCTTCAAAACAAAAAAGCAATGTCTTTGAAGAGGCATTTTCTGCTCTCGTCTTTCAAGTGGTCCGCTTTAACACATACTGCTTCAACCGTCATTGGCTGCCTTTTTTTCTCGCCAGGACGTTTGAATCACTTGATCAAAAGGCATCGCATGTCTACCTGAAGCTTCGGCTCCGCTCAAGAGTTTTTGCAATTGACCCCCTTCGCTAAGTCCCGCCCCTAGAACGCCAGCTGGCCAATCACAGCGTGGCATCGTTCAGCTCTGTTCTTCATGTTCAGGCTGCTTTCGTGGATTTGGAGCTCGTCGTGGTTAAACCAGGTCTTGACATTATGCTTTGGTGTTTTACGTACTCGTCCGAAATGGAAATGTATTTCTGTTAAATGAATAAATACAACTCTAGATGTTATCCTTTAACTTTGTTACTGTCATTTATTGTGGTTATTTGCATTCAAAAAACACAATTAAAAATAAATGATGGTATTTTTCTGAAAATATTTTCTTCTGTTCGGAGCTTGTGTCAGGAGTAATAATTACATCTCCAATATCTATTGTGAAAACTTCAAGCAACTGGATTTATTCAAATTCCAAAAACTGCATTTTTCACAATTACATTTGAACACATCACGATGACGTAATTAACCTTCGCCCAATACCCATTTGTTTACTGTTTGGAGCTTGAACGCACCGTACTGTAACTGAATAGAACCTCCGTACATTCGCTGTGTTTATGTAAAAACCGGTGGCGCTAACATTAGCGGACTAAGTTAGCTCAGTATTTTAGCATCAGCATGTCTATGCTATCCAAGCTGCTTAAGGTACACTGAGTGGTGTGATGGTTCACTTCTCCTCTGAAGCTTTAGATTCTATCTTTATGTTTTCACCTGTTTTCACTGATTAATCTATTGTTGACCTTTGTGTCCGCTTCTCTTTAAATGATCAGATCATATTTATTCAGAGAGTGCAGTTAGTGACAGTGTGGGCTCCGTGGTGACGCAGCTGTACTCACCAAATACATGTTGTAGAGCTCATACCTCATGTAAAACACTCATTCATTCTTTTTCTCCATTTTAATCGGCTTAAGCTTCATCCTGGCCCTTGTTGTTATTTTCCTGTTTTATTCATTTCATCGTACTCTGAGCCCAACACATTTATCATTTCTGAAGTTTCTCAAGCGTCTAAAAACTTCTCTGTTTACTGATGGGATCAACAGTCCTCACGGAGCTGACTGACAGCAGCATGCCGGCGACCGTTAAAGTGAATGTACATCTATAGATGGTGGAGATAAATGGCTGATATTTGATTCCTTATCAGGATTTTATCAGATTGCTCCGTCATTTGAACTTCCTTTCCCGTCTCTTTCCATCTCGAGGCTCAGACGCTCCAGCGTGCACTTTCCTGGGCATCACACACTACTTAACATTCAAATCACTTCATTTTCATGCAGTTTTTTTTCAGCCTCAAAGGACCTCTCACTTGCCCGTTCTGCTTTCTGAACAGATAAAACCCCTCGGAATATCACGAGAGAATATTAATGAGAGAAAGTGATTTCAGAGCTGAGTTGAATGCAGAGTGACGTGAGTGATAACTGCCGTGCTATAGATCTGCTTTCTCATGGCCTGACCATCCTGTCGCTGCTGTGGCTCTATTTACCCCAAACAGTACAATGGCAAAATAAAATGAAGTTTTATTAGAAGGAATGTTAGAATCATGAACGGTTTTGTCCCGCTGTCAGTAAGTTATCGCATTTATCTAATATTTGCACCAAATGCGGAGCCGAATATAAAGGATTCGACAAAGAGAGAGAAACTCTGCAGCTTGCTGAGTAAGTGGTCAGATAAGTGATTCTGAGCCGAGGCTCGGTCATTATCTGCCTGTTTAGATTCCCCTCAAGGCAAACGTGGCCCCGATGCTGAGATCAAAGTCAACCAACACAGAGGACAGAAATAAGGAACGCAGAATCGGCCAAAATAAAAGACTTCACGGAACTGAAGTACTACTTAATTATTCTTATTACCTTGATTGATAGTCTCGTCTTATTCTACAAACATAGTTTTTTCCAGGGATGCTTGTATTTCAGAATGTATCAGAGAGTGGAGTTAGATCTTCTGTCGTCTGTTCTGCCTGAAGGCCTTCTCACACCGAGGGAGATTTTTTCGTGCGATTAATTTGCGCTTCAATATATTATTTTTCAACGAACTGCTTTTGTTGTTGTTGTCGTGAGCACTTTAACACAGAAAGCAAATATTATGCTGTGAAAAAGCTACTTTGAATAAGTCGATTTTTATGAGATTTTGCACCGTGAATAAAAGCATCAACCAATCACCAGCTTCCAATCAGCTCTGTATTGTCCAATGACGTCAAGGGTCAATTTAAAATGCACTTTTTATTCGTTGGAAATGTTACTCCTGTATTTCCTTGGAAGCCTCTGTAAAAAGCAGTGTTACTCTGTTCATGTTGGTTTTCTCCTTTGTTGTGTTTCCCCTGAAAGCTGGATTAACTGTGTTGTGTGTTCAGGGCTGTGTGAGGAAAGCTGAGATTCTCCAGTAATCTGTCTGTGAAACATGTTCAAATCTCCAAATATACCTCACACTGAATGTAGAGCTGCAGCGCAAAGACGCTAGCAGCTGAGCTACCCGTGGCCCAGGTGAGGCTGCTCATCTTCAACCCACTTATACTGCCATCAAAAAGAATCAAAGAAAGGGCGGCTTCAATGAGCACCTCCCATCTGCCCGTGCAGAGGAAATGACACATCTGATATCCCGCTCATCCTGCTACAGCAGATGTACAGCTTCACCTCACGCGCCACCGAGACCGAGGCTCGGATCCGATTACAGAAGACGTTTCATTTACACCAATAACAAGACGCTGTAAAAACTTGCTTCCTAAATGAGGATGAAAAGCGGCAGAAACTGATCTGTCACATGACGTCTAATGCCGGGGAAACTGCAGCCTTCACTCAGGGTGATGAAGTGACGTAATATCCACAGTGTCTCGGTTGCTCTGATCAGTGGTGCCGGGGACAATTACCGTCATCGATAAATGATAAATGGCAGGACAGACGAGAGGCTATTCCTCCACCGAGGAGCTGCGTCTGCAGCGCTGATGGATACGGGGCTTTCTCTGCTCCGCTCGGTGATATTAGTGGAGGGGCAGAGGTTGAGACATTAGTGGGGGGATGGAAAACTAATTCATTTGGTGATAATGATCGGGAAGAAGTGCCGACAGCGGTGGAAACAGTCACAGTCAGTGTGAGAATAATGACCAATCCAGGAGGCGGCAAACTGTGGGTATCATTGCCTTTCAGCTAACTTTAGCCAGCATGTAAACACAGACATGCATGTAATACATACATAAATACATATATATGTATATATATATATATATATACATATATACACATACATATATACATATATATGTACATACATATATACATATATATGTATATATATACATATATATGTATATATATACATATATATGTATATATATATCAACTGGAGAGATTTAAGAGACTTATTAGAGCAGCCTGAAAATAAGGAATTGCAGTAATCTAGTCTCGAGGTAACAAATGCATGAACTCATTTCTCTGCATCGCTTTGAGACAGGATGTGATTGATTTTTGAAATATTACGGAGGTGAAAAAAGGCAGTCCTAGAAATAAGTTGTATCTGAGAGTTGAAAGACAAATCCTGATCAAAGGAAACTCCAAGATTCTTGACGGTGCTGCTGGATGCCAGTGCAATGCCATCTAGAGAAACTATATCATCAGATAACTGATGTCGGAGGTGTTCTGGGCCGAGTAGAATAACTTCAGTTTTGTCTGAGTTTAACATCAGGAAGTTGCAGGTCATCCAGGTTTGTATGTCCTTAAGACACGCTTGCAGTTTAGCGAGCTGGTTGGTTTCGTCTGGTTTGATCGATATATATAATTGAGTATCATCTGCATAACAATGAAAGGTTATAGAGTGTTTTCTGATAATATTGCCTAAAGGAAGCATATATAAGGTGAACAAGATTGGTCCAAGCACAGAACCTTGTGGAACTCCATAACTGACGTTGGTCTTCATCGAGGCTTCATCATTTACACAAACAAACTGAGATCGATCCGATAAATAGGATCCAAACCAGTTCAGTGCGGCTCCTTTGATGCCAATATAATGTTCCAGTCTCTGCAACAGGATGTAGTGGTCTATAGTGTGGAACGCAGCACTAAGGTCTAACAGGACAAGAACAGAGACGAGTCCTTTGTCTGATGCGATTAGAAGGTCATTAGTTATTTTTACCAGAGCTGTCTCTGTGCTATGATGCTTTCTAAATCCTGACTGAAAATCCTCAAATAAACTATTGTTACACAGAAAGTCACACAACTGATTTGCAACTGCTTTCTCAAGGATCTTAGAGGGGAAGGGAAGGTTCGAGATCGGTCTATAGTTCTACACCTCTGGATCCAGAGTGGGCTTCTTAAGAAGAGGTTTAATCACAGCTACTTTGAAGGACTGTGGTACATGACCTGTTACTAAAGACAGGTTGATGATATCTAATAAAGTTGTGCTAATTAATGGCAGCACTTCTTTAAGCAGCCTAGTCGGTATAGGGTCTAAGAGACAGGTGGACGGTTTAGACGTAAAAATTGTTGAAGTCAGTTTGTCAAGGTCAATGGGAGTAAAGCCATCTAAACATATATCAGGGTTTACAGCTGTTTCTAAGGTTACTCTATTTGTGGAAAGATCGGTCGAGGGCAGGAGATTATTAATGTTTTCTCTAATAATTATAATCTTATCATTAAAGAAGTTCATGAAGTCATTGCTACTGAGGTCTATAGGGTTAGGCATGGTATCGAGTTAAATACAGACGGAATCACTTCTTTAAATTGAGCTCTGGCACCATCAGATAGACATCTAGTGGAGTAACTCTTGCTTAACGGTGTGCACTCCGTTAGTAAGAATTCAAAGGTTATTAGATGATGGTCCGATAGAAGAGGGTTCTGTGGATAGACTATTAAATCTTCCATGTTAATGCCATAAGTCAGAACCAGGTCGAGAGTGTGGTTAAAACAGTGAGTGGGTTTCTGTACATTCTGACAGAAACCAATCGAATCTAATAATGAGATAAATGCAGTACTGAGGCTGTTGTTCTCGACATCCACATGAATATTAAAGTCACCTACAATAATTACTTTATCTGTTTTAAGGACTAGACTTGATAAAAACTGAAAAAATTCCGATAAAAATTCCGAATACGGACCTGGGGCCCGGTACACTATCACAAATATAACTGGCTGTATTGTTTCCCAGGTTGGGTGTGAAAGACTAAGAACCAAGCTTTCAAATGAGTTATAGTCTAGTTTAGGTTTAGGGTTTAATAATAGGCTGGAGTCAAAGATGGCTGCTACTCCACCTCCTCGGCCGGCGCCTCCAGGAATGTGAGTATTGATGTGACTTGGAGGAGTTGATTCATTTCGGCTGACATATTCATCATTACTCAGCCAGGTTTCAGTCAGACAAAATAAATCAATATGATTATCTGATATTAGCTCATTTACTAGTAGAGCTTTAGATGACAAAGATCTGATATTTAAGAGTCCACATTTAATTATCCTATTTTGTTGTACTGTTGCGGTAGTTTTAACTTGGATTAAGTTATTTTGTTTCACTCCTCGATCGTTTATTTTTGATTTAATTAATTTCAGTGGCCGTGGGGCAGACACAGTCTCTATGTGGTGTTGCGTGAGTAACTGCTCTAATGGAAGCTCAGAGGAGTGTGTAAGACTGCAACTCTGCTTCCTGGTCTGATCTCTGGGTTGTCATGGACCAGGTCCATACAGAAACTGGGTCAGATTTGCAGAGATGATATCTGCTCCATCCAAAGTAGGATGAATGCCGTCCCTCCTCAGCAAACCAGGTTTTCCCCAGAAAGTGTGCCAGTTATCTACGAAGCCCACATTGTTTGCTGGGCACCACCAAGACAGCCAGCGGTGAAACGATGACATGCGGCGAAACATTTCATCATTGGTCAGATTCGGGAGGGGGCCAGAGAAAACCACGGAGTCCGACATGGCTTTTGCGTATGTACACACAGATTCCACATTCACTTTAGTGATCTCAGAGAGCCGTAGCCGGCTGTCATTCCCGCCGACGTGAATAACGATCTTACTGTCTGAATAACAATCTTACTGGTGCGGAGCCGTACTTCTATCTCGCTAAGCCTTGCATCTACCCGTTGAGCTAACGTTACCTCCGTCTGCGCCAGCGAGTAGGGGTGAAGGGTAGCGGAAGCCCGGGAGGGAGTATTCTCCGTCAGGACTGCAAAATGGTTGGAGGTGGTTAACGGAAACTCCCCAGCTGGTTTTCTCAGGACGCCGCGGCGTACCACCTCCGTCCAGGATGATTTCGGAGTGGAGCTGTGGGTCGGGTCTATAGCAGGTCCTCTCAGCTCGTGGTCGGAGGACCGACTACACTCCCCGTCCGCAGGGCCGGGTAGCCAGGGAACAGTGTCCGCAGTATCCGAGACCAGTTGAGATTGCATGGAGATATGCTTTGCCTGGGCCGCTGCTACGGATACGAATCCGTCGATCAGCTGTTCCCTTTTCCGGACTTCAGACTCCAGGCGGAGAAAATCGTCCCTGAACTGAGTATGCGAGTTTGCAGTCTCCACACAGACCTGGCCAAGTGGCCATGTTGGAAGTTCCTGCTTCCGGTTCATCTGAAATGAGCGGGAAAAGGTGATAGCTCGGCTCAGAAGTTCTCACAAAAACAAACAAACAAATGTATGTCGGTAGGCGAGTGAAAGGCGTGGAGGCGTGTGTGATCCGATGGCCTCCACGCTGTCTCAGCTGCAGTTCACACCACACTACAGGCTGCTGCTCTGTGCTCTGTCGCTGCTGCTCTGTCGCTGCTGCTATATACATATAAAGGGGCAATTTACACCATTCAGAGCATTTATGTATCATCAAACGTCTTCTAATACAGCGATTCAGTTGATATTTTATGAAAAGTTTACTCCTCACCTTTCAACATTTTCCTACAAAAGTAGGAAACATGTCGATTTACGCTCATTACATGCATATGCATTCAAGATAAACTTCAGTCATCTCAGTTAGGTTTAGGCAACAAAAAAAGCTTAACTTAGTTAGGTTTAGTAAAACGTATTTTAGTGCATGCTAGTGCACTGTTAGCACTGTTAGCACCGTTAGCGTCTAGCTGACGGCTCAGCCGTCGCCATGTTGAGAGCTTTGAGAGGCAATCAAATTGCTCCCAATCTCACATTATACACCTCGAACAAAAACTCTGTTATATTGTATCGTTTGATGCAAACATGAGTCACCTCAGATGTAATAACTGCATCAACAGAGCTACTGTGGCTCTGAGTCATGTTTTAATCACCAGCGTTATGGTCAAACATCCCGACGTACACACAACAATCACACTTTTCTTGTACTGCAGCCGATTTTCTGTCTTTGGAGACCGATTCCTATCCTGATGGACTGTCTCCTGTACATATTGCACCTGCTCAGCACAGGGTTTTTTTTGTTTTTTTTTTCATTCCACATCACTGGTTTAATGCTTCTTTTCTCCTCCTGAGACAGCCACTATACACAGTAACTATTTGAGCTGCTGCTTGGTCGTACGGGAGGAGCAGTCTGGCGTTACGATGGCTGCGAGCTCACAATCCAGCAATTAGTGTGTTCAGTCAGCGCAGCGGCAGAACCAGCGAGGTACAAGTAAACGCTGCCACTGAATAGAGATGTGAAGGGGACCATGGCAAGCACAAAAGAACATTGTTATCATCAACACTGCTAGGAAATGTATATATATATATATATATATATATATATATATATATATATATATATACATATATATATATATATATATATATATATATGTATATCTATTATTATACTGTACGTCTTTGTCCTGGAGAAAGCTCATACACGGCTGTATTTCTTAAGGAAACTTAAGTACAGAAGGTAAAGACGCTGGGACTTTAAGAAGGCAGAATTCCTCAGTAACCGGAAAAGCATCCTAGAAAGCATTCTGACTTAACATTACAAACCGATATGTGCACGGCCCAGGACAGGAGGGCTCTACAGCGGGTCATTAAAACCACCCAGAACATGATTGGTGCTACTACTACAGAGTATCAGTGATATTGGCGACGAGAGGTGCCTGCGAAGAGCCTCAAAGGACATTAAAAGACTAAACCCACCCGGACACAAGCTGTTCACTCTGCTGCCGTCTGGAAAGAGATGCAGAAGTGTCAGCTGCTGAACCTCCAGGCTTCACAACAGCTTCTTTCCTCTGGCTGTGAGACTCCGTAACGCATCCTCCACATGTGATACAGCTGATATCTGTCCGGTGTGCGAGTTGTGATCAGTTTGGGAAAAAAAATTATTTCATGAATTATTTTGAATATACATTTTCTTATCCAGACACATCAGTGCTTCATAAACATAATATATATTTATACATATATACTGCACTAGAAAGTCTGTGATTTGTGTCTCGTGTGAGACGCTCCTCGTCGCTCCTCGTCGCTCCTCGTCGCTCCTCATCACCTTCCTCGCCGCTCCTCGACGCTCCTCGTCGCTCCTCGACGCTCCTCGCCGCTCCTCGTCGCTCCTCATCACCTTCCTCGTCGCTCCTCATCACCTTCCTCGTCTCTCTGTGGGAGCGGCCGCCTCTTCCAACAGAGACATATTTGTCACATCAATCCACAACATGTCTCAGCACACCTCATCTCACACGGACCGCCGGTTAATGAGATCTGTCAACCAAGTGCTCACAGCCTGAAACCTCTCTCTCTCTCTCTCTCACTCACACACACACACACACACACACACACACACACTCACACACACACACACACACACACACTTTAGTGTGTGTGCATTGACTTTAACTCCTGAGACTGTACCTCACATAACTCAGTGTGTTTCGTAAACGCCACATTTCCGCCGCTCTGACATCGTGAGATTGGACCCGACACCCGTTAATATTTGATAAAGCGTGTTTACTGCTGTGCTGGTCCACTCGGGCTCTAATATAGTAGCTGGAAGCTAGCAGCCTGATGAAAAACCTGCTGTTGTTCTGCACCAGCCCTCTCCAGCTGTAAATCAACCGAAGGACTGTCATTTGCTTTTATTGAACCAGACCTCTTTTTTCCTCTATTTCATTCATTTTAAATGAGGCTTTATTCTCTTTATAGCCTCGCTTTGGGGAACCGTGTTCTCTATTGTTTCCGGTATGTTTCTTTATATTCATACACACGGGTTTCAGCACGCATTAGTCTTTTCTTTTTAAAGCCAGCAGCTGACACATGCGGTGCTTTTGCTTCTCAAACTACTTTTAGAACTACTTCACAGTCAGATGATGGACGACCATTTGGCGCCTGAACAACGTTCCTGAGTCCCGCTGATCGATACGCTTCAGTGTCACCGGCTGTGATGTGAGAGAACCCGCCCTGCAGCCCTCCGCTGCCGTTTGCATTCTCCAAAAAGACATCTTGCACAACACGCGTGTCAACTGAACGTCTCCCTCGTCGCGCCGCTTCATGTTTCCAACACCACAAAAAGTCACCGCTGGCAACTGAATGTGGTGTTGTGGTAATCAGAGAGCAGAAACATGAGCAACAAGAGAGTTTAATGATGTCACATTGATTATAGTTTAGAAAAAAGGACATGGCAGCTGTTTTGGCCCTGGTATGCGACCGCACGTGTCCTCCAAGTGGTTAAAGTGTTGGTGTTGGCCTTTTGTAAACATGCAGTTTCCTTCGTCTGACATTGAGGATGTGCCAATACTGAGAGTTACTCTTCCTCGTGGAGCAGTGAACTTTCATTGGAGCTCAGTATATTTATATTAAGAGAGGAAAATAGATTCCAGACCATGCAGAGGTTGTTGAGAATCTAGTATTACAAGTTGTGGAAAGGGAGTACTTTTACATGTACTTACAGTACGTTGTGTTTCCACTGAATGGTAGTTTCTACTCGACTACATTTCAAATGGAAATATATATATTTTTTTTTTACTCCATTACGATTATTTTTCTTGAAATGAATCTGATTATTTTTTTAATCTCATGATTCTCTTTTAATCAATTAATAAAATTAAAACGTACAATGGTTTACGATAGATGTATTTTTACGATGTATTTTTACGACAGATGTATTTTTACGATAGACGTATTTTTACGATGTCTTTTTACGACAGATGTATTTTTACGATAGACGTATTTTTACGATGTCTTTTTACGATAGATGTATTTTTACGATAGACATATTTTTACGATGTCTTTTTACGATAGACGTATTTTTACGACAGATGTATTTTTACGATAGACGTATTTTTACGATAGATGTATTTTCACGATAGACGTATTTTTACGATAGACGCATTTTTACGATATACATATTTGTACGATAGACATATTTTTACGATAGACGCATTTTTACGATATACGTATTTGTACGATAGACATATTTTTACGATAGACGCATTTTTACGATATACGTATTTGTACGATAGACGTATTTTTACGATGATGTATTTTCCTCACTGGAGCAACAATAGACTGTTACAGCAGTTTGTAACAGTCTCTGTAACTAAGCTCTGTGATCGTCTCTTTTAAAGAAAACCATTCAGACACGTGTGACACACACACACTCACTCACACACTCACACACGCACACACACACACACGATTCACAGACCTGTCACTCATGTGCAGGCAAAAATATAAATGATTTACACTCCTCAGTCAGTTCATACTTACATGAACATGATGGTCATTTTTCATTCTGGGATTGGAGACTCTCCCTCTGTCTCGCTCTCCTTCTCTTTCTCGCCCTCTCTCTCCTCTCTTTCTCTCTCTCTCTCCCTCTGTCTCTCTGTCTCTCTCTCCTCTCTTTCTCTCTCTCTCTCCCTCTGTCTCGCTCTCCTTGTCTTTCTCTCTCCTTCTCTCTTTCGCTCTCTGTCTGCTTCTCTCTCTCCTTCTCTTTCTCGCTCTCTCTCCCTCTTTCTCTCCCTCTCTCATTTGTCATACATGTGCATGTATATGATTCTGCATGAATCAGAAACGTTGTGTATTCAGAAAGTTCCCTCAGTGTTAAATAAAAATGATGATCAGAGGCAAAACGGACACTCTCTCGTCAGATGATGATCTCCATTTTCCAGTTCTTTGAATCAGCGAACAAAAGAGTGCAAAGCAAATGTTTTGTGGTTTCATCTGCAGAAAGGACTCACAGGAGGATGCACATTAAACAGCATTCAGGATGCACACTTTTTAAGAGGCTGGGTGTGCATGAGGATGGAGGATAGTGGGTTTCAGTTTTCACAGTAACCCTGTGTGGTAACCACTGCGCTACGGAAATCAATGCAGCTTCATCATGTGACGGTGTCTGCCGCTACAGTTTTACATCCCTTAATGAACAAGTCATGTCGACCCAAAGCACAATGTTACCTTACCTTAAAGGCAGGGTTGGTCAAATCCCGACAGCAATCAATGAATATAAAAACTCTGAAATAAAAAAATAAATAAATCATCTTCCAATCATTTCATTCAGCTTGAATGTCGAGATTACAACCCTTTAATACGTCCCTGAGAACCTTTGCGTGCCGTAGAGATGTCTGCCTTCGCTCCAACATGACGGAACTACGTTGCTTTCACAACACATTTGTAAAACTCAGCAGCAACGTCTCATCATTTCAGATGATCCACAGACCTTCTTGTGAGCTTTCACAGGATTTATAGTTCCAATGTTGAGAAGTCAGACATTTCTACAGCCAAGACTGGACAACTCACAGCAAAATAATCTAGATGGTTAAAAAGTACGACGGGAAAGAGAACATTCATATGGATGACCTGTTGCTTTAACCAAAACGGAGGACTTGACTTTGATAACGGCACAAAATCATCAGCATTAAATCATCTTCATTTCTGAAGCAGAACATTCGGTCTTTGTATAAATGAACACCCACTTCTGTCTGCTAATGTAATACCGTTCAGATAATCCCTTAATCTGTAATATCACGTTAAAATAGGGGATTTGGAGAAGACTGTTCAATTGAATTGCCAGGCAGAAACACCAGACGCCTTCCTTTACTCAGTATGTACATTCTGATGTCAGCATAGGATAAAAAAGCTACTTGGGTACCGAATGTGAACGATGTTCACTGTCAGGATATCTGCAGAAGAGATGAAATGCAGATTGTTGTCTTGAAGCAGTCTTCACTGCCTGTGAACATCATTTCACAGCCAAAGCCAAAGCAGAGAGAGTTCCATCAGACATTCCTCCTCCTGGGGAACTTTGATTAAACAGAGAAGAAGAAGAAGAAGCAAAGCCTGCAGGTGGATGCAGCGGTGAGGAAGACAAAAGCTCACCGGACACGTGATCCATTCCACAGTGATCCAATCCACAGTGATCCATTCCACAGTGATCCAATCCACAGTGATCCAATCCACAGTGATCCATTCCACAGTGATCCAATCCACAGTGATCCAATCCACAGTGATCCATTCCACAGTGATCCAATCCACAGTGATCCAATCCACAGTGATCCAATCCACAGTGATCCATTCCACAGTGATCCAATCCACAGTGATCCAATCCACAGTGATCCATTCCACAGTGATCCAATCCACAGTGATCCATTCCACAGTGATCCAATCCACAGCGATCCAATCCACAGCGATCCAATCCACAGCGATCCATTCCACAGCGATCCAATCCACAGCGATCCAATCCACAGCGATCCAATCCACAGCGATCCAATCCACAGCGATCCAATCCACAGCGATCTATTCCACAGTGATCCAATCCACAGTGATCCATTTCACAGTGATCCATTCCACAGTGATCCAATCCACAGTGATCCATTCCACAGTGATCCAATCCACAGTGATCCATTCCACAGTGATCCATTCCACAGTGATCCATTACACAGTGATCCAATCCACAGTGATCCATTCCACAGTGATCCATTTCACAGTGATCCATTCCACAGTGATCCAATCCACAGTGATCCAATCCACAGTGATCCATTACACAGTGATCCAATCCACAGTGATCCATTCCACAGTGATCCAATCCACAGTGATCCAATCCACAGTGATCCATTCCACAGTGATCCAATCCACAGTGATCCATTACACAGTGATCCAATCCACAGTGATCCATTCCACAGTGATCCAATCCACAGTGATCCATTACACAGTGATCCAATCCACAGTGATCCATTTCACAGTGATCCATTCCACAGTGATCCAATCCACAGTGATCCATTCCACAGTGATCCAATCCACAGTGATCCATTCCACAGTGATCCAATCCACAGTGATCCATTCCACAGTGATCCATTTCACAGTGATCCATTCCACAGTGATCCAATCCACAGTGATCCAATCCACAGTGATCCATTCCACAGTGATCCAATCCACAGTGATCCAATCCACAGTGATCCATTCCACAGTGATCCAATCCACAGTGATCCATTCCACAGTGATCCAATCCACAGTGATCCATTCAACAGTGATCCATTCCACAGTGATCCAATCCACAGTGATCCAATCCACAGTGATCCAATCCACAGTGATCCATTACACCTCCACGATGCACGTTGTGAAGTTTATTTAATGACAGATTCAGGGCTTGAAAGACACGTTTCATGAATCATCACTAAATGAATGCAGAGGACTCGAGGACATCAGCTGAAATCTGTTGTGGCAATTTATCATTTTGTTCTTTAAGATATAACTCATAATCAATTTAGATGTAACGTATAATTCTGAATGACACAATTCAGATTGGACTGGCACATTGTTAAAAGTTTAAAAGACATAGAGGGAATAAATAAAGAGTTGAACTGAATGGAGATTGATTTTCTGTCATGAAGTACGAACCATCTTGGTTTTTGGCTCCAACATCTTGTCTTTCTGCAACCAGAAGTTGCATTTTTTATGGGAATCACAATATTACAATTTACTTTGATGAAGTAAAAACACACTGAAAGGGTTAAAGCTGTAAAACGCAAACACGGACAACTCTCAGACCGGACAACTCCGTCGGAGCGACCTGTCAATCAGTGTGTAGCCCCGCCCTAAAGCATCCCCTGCTTTATGGTCTGTGTGACTCTAAATGGACCATAATGTACTAAATGAACATCATGCTGTATTGAAGAAGACTTGAAACTAGAGATTGAGACATAAACTCATGTTTACAATGTTTACTGAGGGAATAAATCAAGAGAGAAGTAGAGTCATTTTCTCATAGACTTCTATACAACCAGAGGAGTCGCCCCCTGGTGGTCATTAGAGAGAATAAGGGTTCAAGAATTCACTTCCTCAGGTTCCTCCTGGGATGAGCTGAGGTTATTTTAGTGGCTTTGGAAGTGGAGCAGCTTTCCTTTCCGTCTTTGACAGCCGCCCAATGTTAGATTGAACAATCTGTGAAGCCGTGTTCTGCAGGAGGAACGGGATGTACTGACCACATATTTAAACAGCAGCCATCATCTATAAATGGACAAATGGAGATTCTTAACATTATGATCACTGAGGGAGAACGAGAACATCGTTCACATAGCGGTGTCATTTCTCCCGCTGATATTTCCTTCTGTCGTTTCCGAAGCTCCGGATGAAGACTGTCGTGTTTCTCTGTCGTGATGAATCCGTTTCCCCCTGAACTGAACTCAGATCTGTATTCCTGTCGGGTGCTTTCACTTTAATATTCACCAAACATTTTGAATATACCATGAGGCTTGTGCTGCAGCTAGACGGCTCTAATTGCAGAGATATAATGTTCCTCACAAGATTTATGAGCTATTAATCTGCTCATGCGGAATGATTCATGAGTCGCAGAGTTGGGAGACGTATGATTCGAGTTATTCATTTGTCATGGCTGCCGGAGACGTTCGGCGCTGAGCTTCAGATATTTCATCTAAACTGCTGTGACCCACAATGCACTCATTGTGTTACTTCTTAGCATGACATGAAACGGTGACATTGCAAAATATGTGCATGGTCATCGTTAATGAGACCCTCTCGCTTAAAGATGTATTCGATTGTTCAGGTTTAATGAGCACAAAGTCTCAGCGTCAACTGGATTCTGTCTCTACACCGTCACCATCTATTGTTTATATTTCTGATGTTATTATATGTTGTTTGTTGTGAGCGCTTTGACATAGAATGTGAATATTACGCAGCGAAAAAAACATTTTCTTTCTATGAATGAAGTGGATTTTTGGGAGCCGCTCTTTATTGAATGTAGCTCTATTAATCTTATTATTTAGCTTTTCGTAAGCTCCACCTGTATGCTCTCATTCTTCTCTATGAGCTTGTGTGGAGACAAGATGCCAAACATGAACTCGAATCAGTTCTAACTTTGTAATAATAAGCAGATTCAATATCAGCTGGCTGGCTGAAGCGATGAATTAAAATTGACGATACGAATGATAGATTCAAAAGCTGGATGTGCCTCCAGACTGATATATTTATATATAT
Source organism: Melanostigma gelatinosum (assembly GCF_949748355.1). Classification (NCBI taxonomy): domain Eukaryota; kingdom Metazoa; phylum Chordata; class Actinopteri; order Perciformes; family Zoarcidae; genus Melanostigma; species Melanostigma gelatinosum. The sequence continues at coordinate 26,698,577 of NC_136641.1, read as the reverse complement.
ATAGATTATATTTAGCGCTGTTGCCTTGAAGTATTGCCAACGTAACATTCACTCAAAGTGTCGGACGAAACAGAGACAGAGACACAGAGTGATTGAGAGAGGATGTCAAACCCTGAGAGACCCACACGGACACGCTTTTGTCTGTTTCAGGGGCTTCACAGGGGTCTCAACTTTCCAGTCAAACCCAATTCATTCTGATCCAAAACTGTTTACAGACCCGAGTATGCTGGATTATCACCATTCTCAGAATAGGCAGCATGTCTTTTAAGGGGAGACTGATGAGAATCCAAAGAACTAATTTTCATTCAGACATCTTCAGGAGAGAAAATGGCCACGCCAGTTTTTACCACACAAACATTCAGGTCGTCTCGTTTCATGTGACAGCAACATCTTCAGCCTCCTGAAGACAGAAATCATCCGGCGAGCCTGCAGCTCCTTGAGGGTTCATTTAAAATCCATCATGCACCATTGTTTTCTTCACTTCTAATGAGAAACGATCCATTTCGTTAGGATTGCTCGATGTCCTCAGACGTCAAAGACTTGAATACATCGAACTCTTCTGGTGTTTCAGGTGATAATCTAACGTAACGTATTGACCTCCAGTCTTTGGTTTGACAGGAGGAGAGGAGCTAAGGCCTCCACAGACCAGGGGCAGGCTTCTTCATGTGATTATTTTGCACGTCAACATCATTTTTCAAACTAATTTCTTTGTCTGACTATTACACGTCACAATTGTTTCAGGAGAGGCTGATCTTTCCAAGTTTTTGCTAATAAATGCATCAACCAATCACGTCGTACGTAAACTATATTGTACGAGGAGCCTCCGTAGTCTGAACCAAGTCCTCAAACGTTATTACGCCTTTCATCCTGAAGGCAGCACAGACCAGATCCACTTATTGTTGTATTACCTTTCACAATAAAAGCCCGAGACACACTCAGAGCTTTTGACTAAAAGGGAACTCAACAGAACATCTTTCAGCAGCTTTAGGCTCTACGACAGTCTGAGACAAACCGCTTCACTCGATCCCGGTGCAGATTACGGTCAGCGTGAACGAGGAGAGCTTTCACGCTGTGATTGAAAACCTTCCACGCTGCAGTTTAAAGCTGCTCTCTCTCTTTCATCGGAAAGATTTGGAAAAATTACCTTTTCAACAGCTGCACTCGCCTCCCTAAAGAAACAGGGAATCCATGAGTGAGTGGAGCTGTCGGGGCATTGTCACATCAAACATACAAGTTGAAAGAATCGCAGATGATTTCTTTTTAAGAAGCACACCGTGCATCTCGTCAGCGTTCATATTCCTGCAGCGTCTCCACTGAGCGAGGCCGGTGTGTGAGTGCTGGTTCTCCGGTTACTGTGGGTTACCTTTGTGTAGACTGAATGGAACATCTGTGGATCTAATAATATCTCTCCCACCATGCATATTTCATGTGGTTTCTCTTTTTTTCTTTGCAGCTATTTCTCAAATCAGCTTCGGTGAGTCAGTTAGTCGTACATTTTGGATGTCACCACGTTCCTCAGCAAATCAGGTTCCATTTCCTGCACAAATTATGGCTCATGTTTAATTCACGGCCAACACATACATTCTAATCTGACCGCACTCAATTATTGAAGGAAAAGATGACAGATGACGGGAGAAACATTAGCTCTGTGACTTAATCAGAGGATGCAGACTGTAAACTGCACATTTGGCCACAGCAATGTCTTCGACGTATTATTCCCACTCTGATATATTCAGCAAGGCAGCAGGTAAAGGATTATCAGTTACACTGTTGAACCAATCAGAAGCCGTTCTTTGTAACACAGTAGATGACAAAGACCGACTTAAAACAATCACTTTAGATATTGATATACAGAATATGTAAAGTGCTGCTTCAACACATTTTCCCATGATAACTCTGTCTGCTATATGAACATGCTATGATCACAGGAGGTGTCGAATCTCTTCTCTTAGTTCAAAAAATCGAATTTAGTACTTTGAAAACTCAACTAGTTGCATCGCTGCAGTTAAATTTGCAAACATTTACTGAGTCAGCTCAACATAGCGCCGCGGTAACGCTATCGCCATTTTAGACTGAAAACGCCACGAGTCTGTGGCTGTAAGAGGTGCAGCGGATCATAAATTATTGATATATAAATATATATATTTTTGCCACCGTCCCGAAAATCATTTCAACAACTCTGAAGTCAGTAAATCATCAAAAATTATGAATGTTATTATTTAAAGTGTTTTTTCTTCTCTCGTAAAAACACAATTCAACTCCAATTCGACTCCACTGGATCTGCTGCATGGAGATCAGGCTGCAACCGACCCGACACAGATCTGATTACCTGCCACCGTGCAGACAAACAAGTCAGTCGGGGTCAGAGCCTCCTTCATCCATTAATACTAACCTCATGTTATGCCTGTCAGTACTTAGCACCGGGTTCACAGCCATGACTAATGCAGCGAGCGCTCTCAGTCCCAGTCAGTGTCCAGCGTTGAAACGCTGAGACAGCACGAGTGTAAACCATCTGTTGAGCTCACCGGGGAGATGAACCCAGACGTGTTGAGCAGATGCAACGCTGAGGGGAGACGCAGCTGGAGATCAACTCCACACGCATCCCACTCACTGTAATAACGTCAGTGATGAGTATCTGCTGATGATTATTACTTATTGTAGTACAAGAAATAGATTTGACTCATCGTTTTGTTTGCAATTGCCCTCTAGAACGAGAGATAGAAGCGATTCACAAAGTTTCACAACCGTTTCACGTTAACCGCAACCGTTTCACAAAGTTAACTAACTGCAACCGCTTCACAACGTTAACCGCAATGGCATCACAATGTTAACCGCAACCGTTTCACAATGTTAACCGCAACCGTTTCACAATGTTAACCGCAACCGTTTCACAATGTTAACCGCAACTGTTTCACTACGTTAACCGCAACGGCATCACAACGTTAACCGCAACCGTTTCACAACGTTAACCGCAACCGTTTCACAATGTTAACCGCAACCGTTTCACAATGTTAACCGCAACCGTTTCACAATGTTAACCGCAACTGTTTCACTACGTTAACCGCAACGGCATCACAACGTTAACCGCAACCGTTTCACAATGTTAACCGCAACCGTTTCACAATGTTAACCGCAACCGTTTCACAATGTTAACCGCAACTGTTTCACTACGTTAACCGCAACGGCATCACAACGTTAACCGCAACTGTTTCACTACGTTAACCGCAACGGCATCACAACGTTAACCGCAACCGTTTCACAACGTTAACCGCAACCGTTTCACAACGTTAACCGCAACCGATTCACAACATTAACTAACCGCAACCATTTCACAAAGTTAACTAACTGCAACCGCTTCACAACGTTAACCGCAATGGCATCACAATGTTAACCACAACCGTTTCACAATGTTAACCGCAACCGTTTCACTACGTTAACCGCAACCGTTTCACTACGTTAACCACAACGGCATCACAACGTTAACCGCAACCGTTTCACAACGTGAACCGCAACCGTTTCACAACGTGAACCGCAACCGTTTCACAACGTTAACCGCAACCGTTTCACTACGTTAACCACAACGGCATCACAACGTTAACCGCAACCGTTTCACAACGTTAACCGCAACCGTTTCACAACGTGAACCGCAACCGTTTCACAACGTGAACCGCAACCGTTTCACAACGTTAACCGCAACCGTTTCACTACGTTAACCGCAACCGTTTCACAACGTGAACCGCAACCGTTTCACAACGTTAACTGCAACCAATTCACAACATTAACTAACCGCAACCGCTTCACAACGTTAACCGCGTTCACATCTTTTAGGTCAAGATACTACGCAAAACACCGGGGGCTTCTGCCCAAGTGGCAAACTATAAGAAGTCGGGATGAGTTCACGATGGCTTTTACTGATTCAGACGCTGATTCCTGAGAGGACAGTCTCCTCTAAAGACAGAAGAGATACATTGTGGACACCAACAGAGTGTCCACAGCGGTTAGGCAGCTACATGAATCTGTCAGCGTGAACAGGCCCTCTAGACCAGTGATTCTTAACCACCTAGAGGGCCGCGAAAAACGTTCAGTTTTGCACCTGTGGGCCGCGAGGGCCGCGGGACTGCATAGGTTACCAGAGATATCACTGTTATCCATGAGACACTCAGTTACGATACAGCTTCCCACCACCAGGTGGCGGTAATGCGTCAGTCAGTTGTTTAACAAGCTGCAATAAGCAGAAGAAGACACTCAGCTAGCCGCTAGCCTGTAGCGAAAGTTATGGATAAGTTATTAAAAAGAAAAAATGAAGACGACAGTAGTGCCATACCCCCCAAAAGTCTAAATGTGTGCGCAAGTACAACCCTGACTTTCTTAAGTTTCTTAAGCTTTGTGAACGGAGGCAACGAGGCAGAGCCGAGTGCTCAGTGTGTGGAATGTGGGCTAATGCTATCAAACGAAGCACTGAAGCCTTCAAAAATAAAGCGACACGTAGCGACGAAACATCCAACGCTCGTGGGAAAGTCTGTTGGGCTTCTTGTTGTGTATGCAGGTTTACATACACATGATAATAAATGTCTTTGTGATCATCACATTGTATCATCTCATTTATTTAACAAGGGTTTTGCCTGTTCAACACCGGCATCCTCCATCCCCTCCCCTGCCGTTCCTACGGCTTGTTTGCGCAAATACGTCACAAAACATGTCCGTGTTTGGTATCCCAGCATGCCCAAAATCCTCATCTTTGCAAAGGAATCATCGATTTTCTTTCATTCCTTATGGTTTCTCCACAAAAGGAGCCCACACACACACTGTCCAAAGTCGCCATAACCGCTGCAAGTCGTATCTTGCAGCATTTCGACGGAAAAAGACACATTACAGACCCGACAACGTGCTAGCGGATGTTACCATGGAGCTACTGCCTTCAGAAAACGCTAGTACTGATAGTACAAACTTATCCTCCTCTTCCATAAGCCGTCAACCAACGTTTGCGTAACTGAGCTATTCTCATTCTCGTTCGTGCGCTCGGTCGCAGCCATTAAGCACAGCAAGTCCGCTACTCACACACCACGTCTTCGACCATATATACATCGTTTTTGCAATTTGTAAAGGCTAAAAATAAAAGGAATATAATATAATATCACAATATAAAGGGAGAAACACCTTTAGTGTGTCAGAATATCATGTGGTTACCATGTGTCCATTTGGGTCTCCAAATGTCCTTTTAGAGCTCCGCCTGGATCTCTTCATGGAAGAAACTCTGTAGAATGGTCATACTTTGTCCAATCTTCTTCAAATTTGAGGCAGTTGTTCACTGATAGTGTAGTTGCAGCCCTATACTGTCCTTTACCTGTACAGATACAGCCACCGGCAGTTATTTATACTGAAAGATACTTTTTTATTTTATGCGGACAAAAATCTTAAATTTGTACTGACTCCAAAGGCCCACTGCTCTGTTTCTGTATGACCTACAGGTTGTCTGACACTTTTGATGCATATAGTCAGAGTGGGCCCCGGGACACTTTGTACTTGAAAAGTTGGGCCCCGAGGTCAAAAAGGTTAAGAACCCCTGCTCTAGACCCTGAGCAACCTCTTTAACGGTCAGGGAAATGTCTTCTCTTCTCTTCCTGGGACAATGAGGAGCAACACAAAAATGAGAATGACGCCTCGGGAAAGTGGTGGCGGAGCTGTTGAGTGTCAAGGGAGGTGGAGGCTCTAGTCGTCTATATTTAGACAGCGGATGAGGTCGTGATACAACGAGTTTAGCTGCGAGATGCAACGTCAAAGCTGTAAGATTAAAAAGAGGTTTTGTCTTCCAGAGGTTAGGACAGAACCGCCTTATTTTGTTAGTCGTCTTTGCTGACGGTGCAGCAAAATGAACAGCTCACTGACAGAGAGGCGTCCACCTCAGGGGTTGCATCAAATGTTTTCTTTGTCTATCATATCAGGGTTGTAAAAATTCTGTCATAATCTATTATTAACAGTCACTTTAATATGTTGTTATTATAATAAGACATACCCTTAATGCGTGTTTAAAGGCGGAGTCTGTGAGTCTAATCCAATACACTTTTTTGTCATCAGTGAACAGACGTGTTGTGGCAATTTATCACAACAGACGACTTCTCGTGGCCATAATTGAGTTGTGAAGGCTGAACCCTCACTCTGCTGCCACGCTGGAGACTGGACTCACCAGACTTTGGATTTTCCACATGCACAAAGTTTTATTTTCCACATGTTGTATCGTGTCAGTCATGTTAATTTGACTTTGCAGATGTCTTCCAAAAGAATCCCAAAGTCTCACCTCTGTCACTGGCCCCGGAGGCCGTATTAATCAAAGACAGCCAGTCACAGCTTCAGGGAGCAGTCAGCGTTGTTTGAATGGAGCTGGTGCCTCGAGCAGAAAGAGTCCAGCAGGCGGTGCTTTTCCCAGCTGTTCCTTTTGCCTCTGGAGACCCAGGCTCAGCACCGAGACACTCAAAGCATCGCTCATGGGAATAGACAGCAGCGGTCGCACTGCGTCGCATCAACACAAAGCTACCCTCGAATAAGTTGTCATTGCAGGAAATGAGCTTCTCTACAGGAGCAAGTAAAACTTTCAAGAAGTAAACAAAAATCCCAGAGTAGTGTGAAGGATACAGAAAGTTCAAAACAAGAAATAGTGGAGAGAGAGCTGCTGTAAGAGGCCACTGTGGCTGAAAAGTCAAAGAGAAACTGTTGGTTTGCACCACTATGGAGGAACCTGACCAGATAAATAATGAAGGGGGGGGGGGGGTACTGTCTGGAAGAGGAGTCAGGATCTGTGGTGGTGTAGTGAGTGAGGGGAAGATGAGGATATAAGGAACATTTCCAGGTTCCACTTCCGATCACTTCAGCAGGGAAAGCTCGGCTATCTTTGCATCTCTTTACGCATTCAGATGCTTGAGATGTGTGCCGTGTAATCAGGTTAATCACACAGAAGAACATATTTCCATCGATATTGTGAAAGACTGTGGATCTTATTACAGTAATGCAAGTACAAAACAATCCCTGTCTACAAGCTAAATGAGGGGAAATACAAAACCTCTATCTCTAATGGACTACATTAGAAACTAGTATTTCATTGTATTCATTTATTAAGATGCTAAATCAATCCTTGTGTTTTACTCTGTTATTTAACGGCACTTGACTCGCAGTGGATCTGCACTCAGACGGAGGCTGACTACTAATGATCCGGTCTCTTGAGTCAGACAGGAGCCCACCAGTGGTCGTCTCCAGTGGACGTGATGCTCCTATGATGCAATGTTGAGTGTCATTTAAATGATATCTTGCAATTCATCTTGCATTGATATTCATAAGCAGTGTTTACCTCTGGATTTACTAGAAATATATAATGATCCTGTACATTTCCCTGGTGCGGGACGAATAAAGGATCATCTTATCTCATCTTATCTTATCTCATCTTATCTCATCTTATCTTATCTTATCTTATCTCATCTTATCTCATCTTATCTCATCTTATCTCATCTCATCTCACCTTATCTTATCTCATCTTATCTCATCTTATCTCATCTTATCTCATCTCATCTTATCTCATCTTATCTTATCTTATCTCATCTTATCTCATCTTATCTTATCTCATCTTATCTCATCTTATCTCATCTTATCTCATCTTATCTCATCTCATCTCATCTTATCTCATCTTATCTTATCTCATCTCATCTCATCTCATCTCATCTTATCTCATCTTATCTCATCTTATCTTATCTCATCTTATCTCATCTTATCTTATCTTATCTCATCTTATCTTATCTCATCTTATCTTATCTTATCTTATCTTATCTTATCTCATCTCATCTCATCTTATCTCATCTTATCTTATCTTATCTCATCTCATCTTATCTCATCTTATCTCATCTTATCTCATCTTATCTTATCTTATCTCATCTTATCTCATCTTATCTCATCTTATCTTATCTTATTTCATCTTATCTCATCTCATCTTATCTTATCTCATCTCATCTTATCTCATCTTATCTTATCTTATCTCATCTTATCTTATCTTATCTCATCTTATCTCATCTTATCTCATCTTATCTCATCTTATCTCATCTTATCTCATCTTATCTTATCTTATCTCATCTCATCTCATCTCATCTCATCTCATCTTATCTTATCTTATCTTATCTCATCTTATCTCATCTTATCTCATCTTATCTCATCTTATCTCATCTTATCTTATCTTATCTCATCTTATCTCATCTTATCTCATCTTATCTTATCTTATTTCATCTTATCTCATCTCATCTTATCTTATCTCATCTCATCTTATCTCATCTTATCTTATCTTATCTCATCTTATCTTATCTTATCTCATCTTATCTCATCTTATCTCATCTTATCTCATCTTATCTCATCTTATCTCATCTCATCTTATCTTATCTTATCTCATCTTATCTTATCTCATCTTATCTCATCTTATCTTATCTTATCTTATCTCATCTCATCTTATCTCATCTTATCTTATCTTATCTCATCTTATCTCATCTTATCTTATCTCATCTTATCTTATCTTATCTCATCTTATCTCATCTTATCTTATCTCATCTTATCTCATCTTATCTCATCTTTTCTCATCTTATGATCTGAAGAACGGGCGGTAAATGCTACATCCGCCTCGTGTTGAAATGTGCTTTCAGCAGAAGTTTGTCTTGAATGTTTTGCGTTGTTGGAAAGCAGAATAAAGCAAAGATAATTTAAAATGTTTTGTTTATGTTCATTTTAGTTGTATGATTTTATTTAGTTTAGTTTAATTTGTTTTCAGTCCAGTCAATGGTTTAAATTTGGGTGCAATTTGTTTGAGTGAAACCCAAATCGATTAGTAACTGTTGATGAATTCTCCATCCAAAGATCCACTTTAAGGTTCCCTCCACAGATCAGCCATGACTAGATATTTAGTAAACACTGTGGAAGTCTGAGTCTGTTGCACAGCGAGGAGGCCAGAGCACGTGTCCGGCTGCTTTGTACAGTCGACACGCTGCAACAATAAATCTACCAAAACTGGTCACAATTAAAATTAATTTAATCCACTGATGCAAGTACAGTCTGTACAGTGAAGTACACTATTTCATGAAGTGGGCCCGTCCATTCATGTGGACTCGTACGAAGAACAGGTGGAAAGTCGGTGCCACGTGTACCTGCGGTCGATCTCCGGTGTAATGAAGTCATAATCATGTACTTCCCTGGTCATGCATCTCAATCAGAGGGGCCCGGTACGGTACGACAGGTAATGACGAAATGAATCACGGAGAGGCGATAATGAAGATGAGAATCGTGGTGACAGGAAAGGTGATGATGATGACTACGGCACATGTTGATTGACTGAATCACACACTAACACATCGCAGTCGCGGCTCACTTGACACATACCTGCAGTATGTTCAACTGATTGGTTTTTGAAGGTGAAAGCTTATTCTCTTGAGTGAAGTCCAGAAATAGATGGAATAAAATGGCTGAAAGTCAACAGGGAAAACATTGACGTCCACTTCATGCAAAAAACCATCAGTTGTCGGCATGCGTGTGGTGTTGTTTGTGTATCTAATAGGTTGTTGCAGCATATGGAGAGGGAAGGGCAGTGTTGAGGGGAGTGGAGCAGAACTTTGGAAGGGAGAGTTAACGCTTGCTGATTTCTCTTTTCCACTTAAACCGTATGGTTGGTTAGTCTGCTCTGATTGCTGCATTCTGCTTCTGCACTACAGTAATCAGCTTCCAGACTCCACGGAAACATACACATTCATATTTGGGAACCAAGGGAAGTACCACAGGAGCAGTACACAGCCCCAATTCACTTTGATGCTTAGGCGTCAGGACCATAGACTGTAGATAAGAAGTCAACGTCTCCTCAAACAACGCTTCGTATGATATCTTACTCAAAGTGATGCATTCAAGTCGAGCAGCACGTGTCAATTGCAGATCATTACACGACAACAGTCTTTTCAAAATAAACTTCAGTCTTCACAGGAAACTACTTAGTTAGGTTCAGGCAACAAAACTACTTAGGTTCAGGCAACAAAACTACTTAGTTAAGTTCAGGCAAGAAAACTACTTAGTTAGGTTCAGGCAACCTAACCTGTATTTTCTCATCATCAGTCATTCAGTATGTTTTCCTTTCCACTGATGTGACTTGTGGTCACTTCGTTGTGGGTTCAGCTCGTCTTTAGGCCCTTCCCTAGCTTTAGTTGACATTAGTGGAACTATCGAAACAGACCAGGACCACACACACACACACACAATTTATTGTGAATTCATAATCTCCCAAATGATCAAACTGGTTTCCATTAGCATGCATTATGTGCCACCCTGATCCTTCCCTCGCTGTGGTCACTGACAATGAGCCGAGAACAACAGAGGGTAATTATCAACTCTGAAGGGAGAAGGACCAGACACGTTCTGATCTGCTGTATAATTATGCTCCACATATTAACAATCAAGAGTTATGTGTTATGATAATCAGTCATGTTGTGGTGCGTATCTAATTCAGTAAAGACCCTGAAGAGAGCGTGGAACAATTTCACTCCCCTTTTCTCGAAAGTCAAACCAATGTCACTTTGCGGCTGTTGTAACGGATCCAGACTAGTTTGCCAGTGCAACATCTCATGAGCCGTTTGAGTATTTGGACGAGTACCTATCACTCTATTCAGATTTTTTTTCGGCTGGATGGGGATGAAGAGAGGGGATGAAAGGGTGGTGCAACAGAGGCGTGGTAGGATTGATGAGATGGAAACAAAAAAAGAAAAGAGAAGGCAATCCCCGGCTGAGTGCTGGATCAGTCGGCCATGTTTGCCTCTCAGCTTGGCTTCATGTTACACACACGGTCACTGTACACTTTGTACAAAGTCACTCAGCGGGATTGCGACAAAGGCGGGTTGTTTTTCTCACAACAGGTTGAGTCAACTTCAGAAAACATTTGAACAAGACAAACAGTGTCTGTTGGTCGCACAGTGAGATCAGGAACGCTCAGTGAACGATTGCTGTGGTCCGGCCCAGAGCTCTGAAGGATTTCGATGAATGGACAAATGAACGGTCTTTCCTCCCCGTCACTGTTTCTCATCCTCTTCTGTTCTGTGTGGCTGCAGGGCTCAAACCTGACAACACTCGTCTCAGAGAATAGTGGGTGGAGGAGGGGATTGTTTTGACTGCATGACATCATCTTCCAATTTCAATCTCAAATGACCCTCTGTGCTGCAAAACACAAACACTTAAAGGAATAATTAACCCACAAAAACACAATTTGCAAATGAATTACTCGCCATCAATTATTCCGTTTTTCCATTTCATGCCTACCAACGTAACTTGACAACGCAACATAACGATGCAACGTGACAATGCCACAACAAAACGCAACAAAGTAACGCAACAATGATATGCAACAAAGTAAAGCAAAACACAACAAAATGCAATGAACGAACGCAACAAAGCAACGTCACAATGCAACTAAACAACGTAACATAACAATGCAACAACGTAACACAACAACGTGTCAACGCATAACACGGCAACGTAACGTGGCAGCATAAGGCGACACCATAACTTGATAACGCAACCTAACGATGTATTGTAACAACCGTAACAACGTGACCGCTGTAAATAAAAACAATCACGCTCAGGCACTTTCTTACTTCACGTTTCACAACAAAACATAACGTAATATGAAAAGTGGCTGCTGGGTGAAAGTCCTGTGTTTGTTTAATACATGCTCTCCTGTTTGGACTTTCTTCTTTGTTAAACTCATTATTATAGCACAAAACTTTAACAATCGCTCCAGATACTACGTCACTAGCTCCGGATACGACGTCACTAGCTCCGGATACTACGTCACTAGCTCCGGATACTACGTCACTAGCTCCGGATACTACGTCAATAGCTCCGGATACTACGTCAATAGCTCCGGATACTACGTCAATAGCTCCAGATACTACGTCACTAGCTCCGGATACTACGTCACTAGCTCCGGATACTACGTCAATAGCTCCAGATACTACGTCACTAGCTCCGGTTACTACGTCACTAGCTCCGGATACTACGTCAATAGCTCCAGATACTACGTCACTAGCTCCGGATACTACGTCACTAGCTCCGGATACTACGTCACTAGCTCCAGATACTACGTCACTAGCTCCAGATACTACGTCACTCGCTCCGGATACTACGTCACTAGCTCCAGATACTACGTCACTAGCTCCGGTTACTACGTCACTAGCTCCGGATACTACATCACTAGCTCCAGATACTACGTCACTAGCTCCAGATACTACGTCACTAGCTCCAGATACTACGTCACTAGCTCCGGTTACTATGGCACTAGCTCCGGATACTACGTCACTAGCTCCGGACACTACGTCACTAGCTCCAGATACTACGTCACTAGCTCTGGATACTACGTCACTAGCTCCAGATACTACGTCACTAGCTCCAGTTACTATGGCACTAGCTCCTGATACTACGTCACTAGCTCCAGATACTACATCACTAGCTCCGGATACTACGTCAATAGCTCCAGATACTACGTCACTAGCTCCAGTTACTATGGCACTAGCTCCAGATACTACGTCACTAGCTCCAGATACTACATCACTAGCTCCAGATACTACGTCACTAGCTCCAGATACTACGTCACTAGCTCCAGATACTACATCACTAGCTCCAGATACTACGTCACTAGCTCCAGATACTACATCACTAGCTTCGGATACTACGTCAATAGCTCCAGTTACTATGGCACTAGCTCCAGATACTACGTCACTAGCTCCAGATACTACATCACTAGCTCCAGATACTACGTCACTAGCTCCAGATACTACGTCACTAGCTCCAGATACTACATCACTAGCTCCAGATACTACATCACTAGCTCCAGATACTACGTCAATAGCTCCAGTTACTACGTCACTAGCTCCAGATACTACGTCACTAGCTCCGGATACTACGTCACTAGCTCCGGACTGAATACAAAAACCTCTATATTCAACGTACAGGAACATATAAAGCCAACTCTTTTTTTCTGATATTCTGCATCTGTCTGACAACATGCTCCTTTATTCCTATATTTAAACGAATATCATGTCTCGGCCGACCTTTGGTGTTTGAGTGGCCTTTCTCAACAACTTTAAACACTTTTTCCTTCTGATGTGGTCAAAGGACACATCGTACAAACTACTCTTCCAGCATAACAAAGCCCGTAGGATGAATTGAGTTTCAGTCTTGTGGGACTTTTGTTTGGTCTCTCCAACATTTCTTTCTTCATTGAAAACAAAAACAAAAAATCAGAGCTTCCTTCATGCATTATTCCCTGTTGCAGACCTCTTTCCCACAATCATTTTGTTTGGTTCAATTCGTCTCTGATGGCTGACAGTATTGGGCCAGCTGAGTGTTGTGAGACCTGGTCCGGACTGCGAATGTGACAGATAGGACTCCCTTCTCCCCTAATATCCCACTGCAGGCGACTCCAGCTCCGGCAGAGTGTAATGGAAAACCTGTTTTGTCTGCAAAGTGACCCTCGTGCTCCTGAAGGAGGTCGAATGCTCCTCACTGCACTTTGAAATCACACCTCGATGTCATCTGTGGTCCGGTTGCAGGGGGGCCCTTGGGCAATGGTCAGCATACCCTCCTGCCTTATTCCTGGTTTACACCATAGTGCAAGGTGTACAAACTGGAAACAGAATGATGGGGGGGGGGGGGCATACGCCTCCGCTCAGTCATATATTGCGGGCTGCACTGCCACGCCCACATCGTATGGTAAACATTCATACATTTAATATTTCCTTTTGTTAAGTTGCTAAGAGCTGTTTTTATATCCCCCTCACTCACAGCCACTGTACATGAATGGACACGTATTTGTTCCAAGTAGCTCCTCGTTGGAGTGTTTCTCTCAGAGAAGCGTTTGAAGAGTTGCGTCCCAACGGATGCTGTTGATTCAAAAGAGCCTTCAGTCAAAGCTGCATTTGGCTCATCTGGACCCCCAACACATCCACACATCGGGCTTTCAGCATTCCTTTTTCAGAGCTGAAGAATCACAGCGAACACACACACACACACACACACACACACACACACACACACACACACACAGAGACTACGTCATGGGGCCTTGCTAAGGAATGAAATATCTGCTCTTCAAAGTGAATCAAGTGTTGTGTGATCCCCGCTGAACTAATCCAGAGCTGAATGTGGTTCCTTGACTCTTGTTTGTGTTTCTCTGCATATAGTTGATTAATAGCAGAAACAAATCTCCACAGGATTGTCTGCAGCAACACTCGCCGGGCTAAACAGAACTAAAGGAGACAGCAGTAATACATTTAGAGGATTTGCTGCACAGGGTCCCAAACAGTGATTTATCTTCATGTATCAGAACACGATCTGTGTATCAGTGTTCAGCCTACGCACGGATAGAACAGCTGTAAGTACGCAACATCAGCATTGCATTAATGCCACATGCTGCCTCTGATCACGGCCACGCTCCTCAGACTCCTCTGGTTGGATAGAAGTCGATGAGAAAATGACTCTACTTCTCACTTGAAGTTCTCCTGCACTTCTGAAGGAGTAAATATTTCCTTTGTTTCCTCATAATACATTTAATACTGAATACTTAATACTTATTTTTCTCCAGGGTTTGTACAAAGACAATAAAGTAGAACATGAATATGAGATATGACTTGACAAACAATGACAATCCCTCCTGGTCACTGTGGAGCTTTATGGGCTTTGCTGGTTACACCTGCAGTCTATGGTCATATCTATGAGTTGTCTCGCTGTCTTGTTGAGTCTTCACAGTTCTTTTTGTTTGTTCGTTGGTTGTTGTTTGTTCGTTTTTGGAGGATACTGCAATGAACAGCACACATACCTGGAGTGGCCTCACGCTGGTATCATAGAACTAGAGTTACATGATGTAACTTCACTACCAGGAGTTCAGGAGTCACATTAATATATGCTGACGGGACGCAACGCACAGCGTGAGGTGTTTGCATGCAGGCAGACTTCACACCGGCACCGACGTGAACACGAGGCAGAACTCTGGTCATAAAACATTCAAGCGGTTAACACCCGACCCGAGAGCTTTACAAAGCCGCCTCCCTCCGGCTCCTCGCTCGCAATTGACGCTTCATCGAACCGGATCTCACGACAGACTCAGAAGATGTCAGTTACCGCCACATTTAATTCGTTTTAACAAGGATACTGAGGGGGTCAAGTTTAATTAACTCTGACTAATTATTCCAATGACTGCAGAGTTCATCTGTATTTCACACAGCTATATTATATATATCTGTATTTTATACAGCTATATTGTTCAGCTGTTGTCTTATTAATTGTTTGTGTCGGCCTGTTATGAAATCTGCTTATTTACTGTCGGTATGAAGCTGATTTAAGAAGACATTTGAGCATTATGGCATAATTTACTGCCGATTATTGGACACACGATGAATCTATAATTACACTGCGTAATTGTAATCATCTACTTATTCATGTTGTGAATGAAAGGAAAAAAGTGTCTGGTTGTGTTCCGAAGACTTATTTAATCTGACGCTATGCACAGCGCTGCTTTCCTGTGAATGTCGTCCTTAAAATGCATCAACAGCTGAAACTTCCTCTTGGTGAACGCACACACTCCTACGTTGACCTCACGCGTCTCACGGACCCCCGGCCCACCGCCGGCTCTTCTGCTGCGGTCGTGGGAGACCTCGCTGTGTGATTATTATAATTGTTCTGACCTCACGGTGAACTGACTGCAGAGCAGATGTTCAAACATTGTATGTTATTGAAGGTGTGCGAGTGTGTTCATGTGACGCAGCCCGAAGGTGTTCAGTCCGCGGTGGCATCACTCTGGTTCTCTTGCTCCACATGTCTCTCTGCAGGCCAGGACGTGTGTGTGAGAGAGTCTCTGTGTGTGTGTGTGTGTGTGTGTGTGTGTGTGTGTGTGAGAGTCTGTGTGTGTGTGTGTGTGTGAGAGAGAGAGTCTGTGTGTGTGTGTGTGTGTGAGAGAGAGAGAGTCTGTGTGTGTGTGTGTGAGAGAGAGAGTCTGTGTGTGTGTGTGTGTGAGAGAGAGAGAGTCTGTGTGTGTGTGTGTGTGTGTGTGTGAGAGAGAGAGAGTCTGTGTGTGTGTGTGTGTGTGTGTGTGTGTGTGTGTGTGTGAGAGAGAATGACGATGTTCTGACATCGGCTCAGTCAGAACATCCAACAACCCTGAGAGGGAATGAACACTTGTATGCTTAGCTTCTCAAGTCTAAACCTTCAGTTATCTTATTATAATCCTCTGAATACCACTGACCTCTTTTGAATGGACACACTTCTGGGAAACATTGAAGTTTTAAGCCCTTAATCTTCCCGAGAAATCCCTTCATTACAACGGTGTATCTGTACAGCTGGCAGTGCTTTATCTCTGCTGATAAGTCGTGATGTCTGAGTGCCTTGTGATTCGTTTACTCCCCTTCAGACCTTCAAACTAAACTTTAAGTTTGGAGCAGGTGAGAACTCATCTGTGCTGGTGTCTCATGGGTGGACTACAGTCTGAACACAGTGAGTCTGGAGGATACATGACAGGTAAATGTAAACCTGCGATATTTTCTTCATCAATAAGTGTTGATATGAAACAGAACACAGCCAAAGGACATTAAAGGGATTTCTATGTTCAGTCATGGATATTTAATTTTGGTCCGTCATTTTGATTGCATATCTAATTAAATCTGTTTGTGCCTGAGGGAATATACACAATGATTCTGCAATTAATTTGATACTTAAAGGCAATGAGCTGATAATCTCCGAACACACCCACTGGACCAGCTCCTGATCGACGCGCGTTCTTCTGTTTGCACTCGAGCGCCCGGCGAAGAGTGCAAACGCGCCTCGATAAAACATTGATGCGACAGCAGAGATGAATAAAAGATGCAGGAATGATCCAAGAGGTCAAGCGAGAGATGTAAATGTGACGAAGAGAGAGACGTTCCTCCGACCGGCTGAGATGCTCCAGCTTCCTCTCGGGAGAACAATCCCGGCTCTCTGTGGGAGAAGCCGACCGGCGCTGTGACTCTTTATGATAAGACTCATTCATTATGCATGCGTTCAGCTTGGGATATGGCAGCCTTTTTAATAAATGATACCACGGTTGCCCGGCGTGGATAGCCGATGCTTAAAAGCAACATAGGCTTAAAAGAGACGGACGAGACAGGTGGTGCAAGATGATGATGAGGCTGAAAATGAAGAATAAGATAAAGTGTATGAGCCTTGATGAGTCAGTGAGTCGATCCAGGAGCAGCCGAGCACCCTTTAGTCACGTGTTCCCCGGGAGGAACACAAATCAACGAAAAGAAAATGTTGTTTTGTCGTTCTGGTGACAACCATAGATTGTATAAAAGAAGCGGACGAGGTCATCACGATGTCACCCATCGGTTTGTGAACCTCCGTTTTGAAGCCTCGAGTTTCACGATGTGTCCGTCGCCATCTTGGCTTTTTGCAACCAGTGAACAGGAAGTGATGATATGTGGACTGAGGAGGACTGCCATAGAGAGCACTCACACTTTTACGCATATTTACCGGAGACCAATGTTTACGGAAAAGAAAGAAAAGATGTCTGGCTGTTGTGATTGGTTGTTTCTCGTCACATGACGCGGCGCGCTCGCTCGCTGCAGCGTTCCACACGTTGAACTGGAGCGCGCAGCTACGTTGTCAACAAAGGAGTCGAGGGGCACACGAAAACGACACTTAATACTGATATTAAGCTGCTCGTACAAACACCATGACTGTGATATTAACAGCAATAATCCAATTGAGAAGTTACCAGAAGACTTCTTGCTCCGTACTTCTCCTCCTCCCCTCCTCTCCTCCTCCCCTCCTCTCCTCTCCTCCTCTCCTCCTCCCCTCCTCTCCTCCTCTCCTCCTCTCCTCCTCTCCTCCACCCGTCTGTTTCCTCTTTCATTCCTCCTCTGAACCCAACGAGCCGCATTCATCACACCTTCGCCGTATAAGACCACAGGAGTGTATCAATATTCACTCACATTACGTGAATACTTGTTTTGGGAAATATGACGAGATAATCGCTCAACACCATACCGGTTGGCCAGCATTCTATTATTTAACACCTGTTATATATATTATTCATATTCATATTCATTCCCTTTCTCTGTTATTGATGCTGCTGTTAGGTTGCTGCTCGACCGCTCCGTTAATACAGGAGATTAACAGTTTATGTCCACAAGTAAAACTCTAGTTTTTAAAAGGCTAAACGCCAACAAATATGGATTGAAGCAGAACATTGAATGAGATAAAAACATGTTGTGAATGTTGATAATTATGACATCTTTCTTCAATAAGCGTTGACTGTTGGACTGAAGAGATAATCAGAGAGGTCACACAGCGGCACGGCGCTCGCTGCGTGTTCCAGAGAGAGACGAAGAGAAGCTGGTCGACGACTGCATGCAATATTTCTCTAAGTTATTAATAATAATAATTTGAATGTCAACGTTATGAATGAAGCTTCAAAGCACTCAGTGCAGCCCTAGTAATTACCTGAGCAGCCTCAACTCCAGCAGCGAAGATATCCATTAGTTAGTCTGCAGAGGTTTGCAGAGGTCTGCAGAGGTCTGCAGGGGTCTGCAGGGGTCTATTCATGATATTTCACGAACTGCCGTGAGACGGTGTTGGCCTTTTCGTCCATCTCATTCATTTTCAGTCTTTCTACGAGCAGAGGATACAACTTACACAAAAACGCCAAAGTGTCTACAAATGACCCTTCTTGACACCATTTCTATTCCATTTCCTTTAAGACCGGAGAAGGAAAACGTATCGAGAGTTGTAATATTCACTACATCACTGCTCACATTGGATGTTAAAGTTTATAGAAAGTTTTGAATTATACAATGGACGTAATCAATTATAGAGCAGATGTTAGATTAGCTGAGGCCGCCTGTCAGTTAGAGAGAACAAATGAATGAGCTGAATCTCTAATAAGGTCAATGCATAACAGTCATTGTGCATTACTGTAAGTAGGATTAACAGATGTCATAGGAGGAGGGATGGACCATCTGTATGGTACAGTGGAGCAGAAACATGGAGGTTTTACTCAACTGTGATTTTTGAAATAGATTTATAAGTAAGTTATTGTTTCTAAAGATTGATCGAGGTTGAAGAATGTACATTCAACTTTCTCTCTCTCTCACCCTATCCATCTCCATGAATCAAGTCCATTGATATTTTAAAACAGTTTTTTGCTCGATAACTCTTCTTGGTATGAACTCAATCCACCTCACTTGAAGTTGTCCTCAGTTTTTTAGGCCTTTACACACGCGGTATGGTTTTTTTCATGCTATTTATTCAAACATAAATATTTATCATTTCAGACAGAATGTGAATATTACGCAGCGAAAAAGCTGTGAAATGTTTTGTGGGAAACGCCATCTTGGCTTTTTTGCATCTGATGGATGGAAAAGAACAAATTTGGAATTCCGAAGAGTGACGTAGAGACGCCGAAGAAGACTTGAAACTAGAGATTGAGACATAAACTCATGTTTACAATGTTTACTGAGGTAATAAATCAAGAGAGAAGTAGAGTCATTTTCTATAGACTTCTATACAACCAGAGGAGTCGCCCCCTGGTGGACACTAGAGAGAATGCAGCTTTAAAGGCACTACAGCATCGGCTTCACTCGGCAGAACTGGAGGTTGCCTCCTGTGTACAATAACACGGAGGTTCCGTAGTCTGAACCAAGTCTGCAAACTTTGTTACTCCTTTCAATCTTGACAAAGGCAGCGCAGACCAGATCCACTCCTTAACATTCATGAAGAAGCGGTAGAAACATTGACTGTAACTGTCTACCAGAGGGAACTCGTTTCACTAAAAGGAAACTCAGTAAAGTAGCTTACGTTAGCTTCAGGATATACAACAGTTTACCTCAGACAGACATTAGAGACATTAGTAGAGATGACGTCCAGAAGAGAAGGAGGAGAAACACTCCTGCTGTTAAACACCATGAAGGACTTGGATACCAACAGGTTTCTGGATATGAACACATCTCTGAACCTCGACCTTTTAGAGAAGCTGTTTGAAGGAATGAGCGAGGGAGGCTGAGTTCACAAGTCCTCCACAGCACAAGAAGCTCCTGATGTTCCACTCTTCCATATTGTGACGTAAAAAACGAGCAGAGAGCGGCGTTGGCGTAGGATTCACCGGCCCCGCTCGTGAGGATGCAGCATGGGGTCGTTTTTAATTAAGTTAATCAGAATACGCACAGCTGCATGTAAACAGATTATTAGGAATATTGTGTTTTTCAGAATTAAGGGCAAAAAAACCCAGAATATTTAGTAAACGTTGCCACTGAGTTAAACACGTGCGACCTTAACCTTTCAGCAAGCAGAGGCTTCCTTTGGGGAAACCGTTGTAAGCCCTTTCATGTCATGTGATCTCTTGGGAAACTATTCTTCAACAAAACCAACTTCTGATCTAGAAACATTGCCACCAGTCATGTTTATTCTCCACTTCATCCATCGCCCCTGACCGATCTCTTCTTCTCTCTCCTTTGCAACTGGTCGGCATGTTTTGCCGCAAATTAACTTCACCAAGACGGATGCATTCTGCTCACACATCACCTCTTTAATGCTGATTATGAAAATGAGTCAGTTGAGAGCTGAAGGGCTGAGCTGGGACACTGGCTGGGCCAGGGGCAGTTGGTTTGTTTAGTGTTCTCTTAATTAGCCCCCTTTTAAATCCCAGACACTCCTGTTGGCAGAGTTTGACACGACCTGCTCTAATTGCTAACATGCACAGATGTGATAAAGTGCATTTGCTGCAGGATAAGAGGATTAGGATGCACTAACATGCACAGATCTGAACCTCGGGGATATGCAGAGGGGGAACGGCGGGAGATGTTGATGTGCATGAGGAGGTTACTGCAGAGAAGGTGTGCGCGGTAAGTTAAGTAACAGCATCAATAGGATATTGAACCAGGTCTCTGATGAGATTGGTGAAATGTTCCCATCGCCTCGAACACTGAATGCACAAACTGAGCTCCTGAAGAACAGATTAGTGGAAACTCACTCAAAATAGATAGTCACCGTCATCCTCCAATATCTCTCAAGCTCTGGACTGATGTTTAGAACCTCGTATTGACCCCAGTCTCAGGTCTAAAGCTTTCAATCAGGAGGCAAAGTGAAGCCAATACAGATGTGTCTTGATGGTGGAGATCCACCAAATCCGGCAAATAAACGGAAAGACGCGACGCAACCCCGACAGGTCGGCTTGTCCCAGGTGGGCGGGGCTTGGTTCTGGCTCGACTGTTTTGATCTGAGCTTCACGAGCCTGCTGTTGGACTTCAGAGTCTTTGGCGCTTGGACTCTACAGGGACATTTGTAATGGAGGGGCATCTGCCCTGAGCAGCAGCAGCAAGAGCGATGGTGGCTGATGAATCTGCGAAGACTGAGATGGGCGGCTGGAGGGTTGTGTAACAGCAGCATGAATGTACTGAAGGTAGAGAGACGGTCATATTTAAGAGAGACAGCAGCAAGATGATAGGCCAACGATGCAATAGTGTTGTTGTGCTATTGGACAGAGAGACCAGCTGATCTAGACATCTGATATCATGATTGACAGCCCCAAACAGTAACAGCAGATGTATGAGAGATATTCTTTGTCGGTCTCTCTGAATAGGTACGCGGCTGCAGAAAAAACAACGCACGTCTTATCGCTGTTGGTGCGTGTTCGGACGTTTGAAACAATAGCTGTGCATCGAAACGCGCGACTCAGAAGCTTTCAGAGCGTTTGGGCCTTAAAGCTGCATTCTCTCTAGTGTCCACCAGGGGGCGACTCCTCTGGTTGTATAGAAGTCTATAGAAAATGACTCTACTTCTCTCTTGATTTATTCCCTCAGTAAACATTGTAAACATGAGTTCATGTCTCAATCTCTAGTTTCAAGTCTTCTTCAATACAGCATGATGTTCATTTAGTAACTTATGGTCCATTTAGGTTTTACTTAGCTCCACCCTCTTGTGCCACTTCTGGTTGCAAAAAACCAAGATGGTGACATCCAAAATAAAGAAGCTCCAATACGGCTAATAATAAACAGTCTATGGACTTATATTAACACTATTCGAGGTCACTGCATCTTTCTTTAAATGGAGCAATACTTGACTTTCCATATGCTTTTGCATATTTCCATATACGTCCAGAACTGAGCCCATATCTCTCGTCCCTCAGGCTGAAACCCAACTGCTGCTCCTGCAAAGTGGGGCTACAAATAGAACTGGTCCCCACTGAACCACACTGACCTGGAAACACCTGGGACAGCCCTCATCCAATCAGCCGACAGGACAGATGTGACACATAGATGCCCAGACACATGGAAAAATGGGTCACTTTCAACAGGGACATGCACCAGTCCTTTCCAGGATTTAATCTATCTATCTATCTATCTATCTATCTATCTATCTATCTATCTATCTATCTATCTATCTATCTATCTATCTATCTATCTATCTATCTATCTATCTATCTATCTATCTATCTATCTATCTATCTGTCCATCCATCTATCTGTCCATCCATCTACCCATATATCTATTCATCTATCTAACTATATATATCTACCCATCCATCCATCCATCTCTCTAAAGAGAGACAGAGAACATGGCTTTCATTTTTCTTGACAGTCAACAGTAAGGCACATTGAGTTCACATCTTCGAGGGGAAACACGGCGATGTGATTGATGGATTTTGACATTGACATTGACCTCTTCACGTCAGTTTAAAATAAAATCTCTTGAACTGAAGTAGAATCATTTTACCTGCTAATATATTTCCACTTGAATTCCCCGTATTGACTGTAATGTATGCATCAGTCCACAGATCACTCGTGGCAGATTTATGTTCCGCCATATTAGCTAATTATAGAAGATAATGAGTAATACATATGCATAGGGAGAGAAGCAACGTCAGAGCTGAAGAAAACTGGAATCACCACCTCACTGTTAGATGTCTCCACCAACTAGATACTGGTACTTTTATCAATACTCTTATCGATACTCTTGTCAATACTTTTATCAATAATCTTATCAATACTCTTATCGATGCTCTTATCAATACTCCTATCGATGCTCTTATCAATACTCTTATCGATACTCCTATCGATGGTCCTATCGATACTCTTATCGATACTTTTATCGATACTCTTATCGATACTCTTATCGATGCTCTTATCGATGCTCTTATCGATAAGAGCATCGATAAGAGTATCGATGCTCTTATCGATAAGAGTATCGATACTTTTATCGATACTCTTATCGATGGTCCTATCGATGGTCTTATCGATGGTCTTATCGATACTCTTATCGATACTCTTATCGATGCTCTTATCGATACTCTTATCGATAAGTGTATCGATGCTCTTATCGATGCTCTTATCGATACTCTTATCGATGCTCTTATCGATACTCTTATCGATAAGAGTATCGATGCTCTTATCGATGCTCTTATCGATGCTCTTATCGATGCTCTTATCGATACTCTTATCGATGCTCTTATCGATGCTCTTATCGATGCTCTTATCGATGCTCTTATCGATGCTCTTATCGATACTCTTATCGATGCTCTTATCGATGCTCTTATCGATGCTCTTATCGATACTCTTATCGATACTCCTATCGATGGTCCTATCGATAGTCTTATCGATACTTTTATCGATACTCTTATCGATACTCTTATCGATACTCTTATCGATGCTCTTATCGATAAGAGCATCGATGCTCTTATCGATACTCTTATCGATACTCTTATCGATACTTTTATCGATACTCTTATCGATACTTTTATCGATACTCTTATCGATGCTCTTATCGATACTCTTATCAATGCTCTTATCGATACTCTTATCGATGCTCTTATCGATACTCTTATCGATACTCTTATCGATACTTTTATCGATACTCTTATCGATACTTTTATCGATACTCTTATCGATGCTCTTATCGATACTCTTATCGATACTTTTATCGATACTCTTATCAATGCTCTTATCGATACTCTTATCGATACTTTTATCGATACTCTTATCGATACTTTTATCAATACTCTTATCGATGCTCTTATCAATGCTCTTATCAGTACTCTTATTGATACTCTTATCTGCTCTTTTGGGTTATTTTATGACAAGAAAAAGATCATTAATTAAGAAAATAATCCACATTTCAGAGAAATACCCGAAATCTTTAAACTACATTTTCAAGTCAACAATGATCTCAGTGATTATATTTCATTGATGATCCTGTTCTTCTGATCAAACTCCGTGTGACATCACTAACGTATGACATCACTACCGTTACCCAACGGCTGCTCCACAGACAGACTGATGTTCTGCTTGTTGGTCACATGTTGTGATGAACTTGCTTGTGAGGGTTTCATTGTGTTTGAGACGACCAGAGTTCTACAATGTTTCCTTCTCTCTGATCATGTGAGTCTCATGCTGTACTCAGAGGAGACAAAGAGACAAAGAGACAGAGACACAGAGCGACAGAGAGGCAAAGACAAAGAGACAAAGAGACAAAGAGACAGAGAGACAGAGAGACAGAGAGGCAAAGACAAAGAGACAAAGAGACAGAGAGACAGAGAGACAGAGAGGCAAAGACAAAGAGACAAAGAGACAGAGAGACAGAGAGACAGAGAGACAGAGAGGCAAAGACAAAGAGACAAAGAGACAGAGAGACAGAGAGGCAAATACAAAGAGACAGAGCGACAGAGCGAGAGACACACAGAGACAGAGAGACAAAGAGACAGAGAGAGAGAGGACGTCTGAGACGAGGACGTCTCACTCAGGAACTCAGAAAGTGCCGACAGCAGAACCGTGAACTCCGGACTGCATCAACACTCCGGGTTTTTACTCATTTAGAACCGTTTCCCTTTTAGAACCAGGTTTCGGGCTTCCTCCCTACTATTCATGTTTACATCCATGTCTGTTCAAAATTTCATAACTCCATAATTTTTATCCTGTTCGACATTTGTGTAATATTGACTTATGAATATGAATTATTGAGTTATGGCCAAAACAGTTTTTTGTGGCGAATTGGAAGATTTTCACTGAAGGCGTTCCTGAGTTATCATGAGAATGGGACAGACGTGAGGTCAGAGAAACCTTGACCTTCGACCTCCATCATCTAACATGTTCAGGTGGACGTTAATGCCAAATTTGGCAGGATTCGCTGGAGGCGTTCCAGAGGTATTGTGCCTGAGGGTTATTGCTGTATAGTGCACACATCAGTATAAACACGTGAGCATACACACACACACACACATTTGAATAAAATATCATATATAAAGCATATTCCACATGCACAGACGTGTCCACACACACATTGGTGCTCACATTAAAGTAGAAACAAACAATAGAGAGCATCCGTGCGTTTGTCCTTGAGGACAGTGTTGCCGTGGTTACCCCCCCCCCCCCATCTAAAAGTGACGGCGTGATCAGAGCCGTGCCGCTCACCGTCACCCTGGACCATCGCTCTGTCGCTCATCAGTATCTCCTCTCTGCTGCAAAAGGACCGCCAGCTCTCCCCGAGTTACACTTGATCCTGTCAAAGTCACTCCTCACTTTGCCAAATCCAGTTGAGTGGCTCCAGCAGGAGGCTGTCTCTTCACCGTGTGTGCGTGTGTGTGTGTGTGTGTGTGTGTGAGTGTGTGCGTGTGTGTGCGTGTGTGTGTGTGACTGTGTGTGTGTGTGTGACTGTGTGTGTGTGTGCGTGTGTGTGCGTGTGTGCGTGTGCGTGTATGTGTGTGTGTGTGTGTGTGCGTGTGTGTGCGTGTATGTGTGTGTGCGTGTGTGCGTGTATGTGTGTGTGTGTGTGTGTGTGTGTGTGTGTGTGTGTGCGCGTGTGTGTGTGTGTGTGTGACTGTGTGCGTGTGTGCGTGTATGCGTGTGTGTGTGTGTGTGTGTGTGTGTGTGACTGTGTGTGTGTGTGTGTGTGTGTGTGTGTGTGTGTGTGACTGTGTCCGTCCTCATCCTAAATGTTGTGGCTGCAGCACTGTTCCTGTTTTGTTGTGTCTCACAGACCTTTTGGGTTCATGCCCAGTGGACTGAAGACCAAAGTGAGAAGAAGCAGAAACAAAGAATAGAAGAAACTCAGAATGTTTACGAGTGACGGCAGCATGTGTCGACCCCACAGACTGTATGTAAGAAGTGGACGTGGTCATGATGACGTCAACCGCTAGTTTGTGGATGTTTTGAATCCTCGAGTTCTGCGATTTCGCCATCGCCATCTCGGAATACGACCGTTATGTTGTTTTTTTTCCGCAACCAACGAATGGATGTTACCATATTTGGAATGCGGAGGATGCCGCCTGGTCGACCCTCCAGTCTTAGCAGGGGGTGAATGGAAAACAGCATGAAATATACAGCGAAGCCCCCGAGCGAGGCACACGTCTGAGAATCTGTCCGTCATCATCCTCATCCTCCTACGTGCCTCTCCCTGGTCTGAAGAGATAAGGAGAGTTGTTCACGGAGTAAAAAGACAGCTGGAATGTGTCAGACTTATTTCCTAATGTACTGTAGGCCGAGGTATGAAAGGTAAGTCAAAGGCACCTCAATTATCACAGCATCCTCTGACGCGTAGGGCCGGTATGGTTTAGGAAGTGATGATGCAAGTACCCTTAAAGAGATACGGATAGAGTCCTCATGAGACCGGTCACATGTGTAGGAGCCCAACGGATCGTAGAAGTCACGGTTTGGATCGGATTGACACAAAGGGGAAAAAAAGGAGCAAATGTAACTTGAAGAAATCCCCGATCACGCTTTCTTTTTGCCGCCAACACCAATGGACGATCATTGACGATCCACCACCGTCCCATGAATCATTGCAACCTCTCTGAAGTCTCATTCAGCGTTTGGTTGTACTTAGCTCCGCCCTCTGATGTCACTTGTGGTTGCAAAAAAACAAACAATATGGCGACGGGACAAAATGCCGAACTTATATACAGTCTACTGATGAGCAGCCCGACTTACATGCTGCGGTGTTTTC
Organism: Melanostigma gelatinosum; assembly: GCF_949748355.1. NCBI lineage: Eukaryota > Metazoa > Chordata > Actinopteri > Perciformes > Zoarcidae > Melanostigma > Melanostigma gelatinosum. The sequence continues at coordinate 26,671,566 of NC_136641.1, read as the reverse complement.
TGTTTTGCGAGGCACATTTGAAGTTTCGTCCCCCTTTACTTGCTGACTTTGTTAATGAAAGACCAGGAGGCAGCAACTCTTCTACCAGACGGACTTGCCCTGATTAGTGCTGTACTCCCTTATTAACCTTCAGTGATTGCTGCTCATCATCACTATTAGGAGGCAGACCAGATCCAGGTACTGAAGTAATCATTTGAAAATATTCCCCACCTCTAAGTCAAAAGAAAAAGACCACCTCCTCTGAAAAGAGGATTAATTGGGCATAAACAGTGAGCTGCTGTTTTGTTATGCATAGGACTGAATGAGCATCTGGAGAGGCTACGCTGTCAAAGGCAGAATCAAAGGACGATATTCTGCTTTTATCCTTCTGTGTGATGGCGTTCCCCGGCCCCAGACCGATCTGCACAGTGATCCTCGATATTCATCGTGTTTGATTGCGTATTCCAGGAGCCACTGGAAAGAGGATTGAATGCTCAATTAATCTCACTTAGAAGCATTAGAGACGAGTCACCGAGGCCAGCGGAGCGGACCAGCAGAGCGGACCAGAGCAGAGCGGACCAGCGGAGTGGACCAGCGCAGAGCGGACCAGAGCGGACCAGCAGAGCGGACCAGAGCAGAGCGGACCAGAGCGGACCAGCAGAGCGGACCAGAGCAGAGCGGACCAGCAGAGCGGACCAGAGCAGAGCGGACCAGAGCAGAGCGGACCAGCAGAGCGGACCAGAGCAGAGCGGGCCAGAGCGGACCAGAGCGGACCAGCAGAGCGGACCAGAGCAGAGCGGACCAGAGCAGAGCGGGCCAGAGCAGAGCGGACCAGCAGAGCGGACCCAGAGCGGACCAGAGCGGACCAGCAGAGCGGACCAGAGCAGAGCGGACCAGAGCAGAGCGGGCCAGAGCGGAGCGGACCAGAGCGGAGCGGACCAGAGCGGAGCGGACCAGCAGAGCGGACCAGAGCAGAGCGGACCAGCAGAGCGGACCAGCAGAGCGGACCAGAGCAGAGCGGACCAGCAGAGCGGAGCGGACCAGAGCGGAGCGGACCAGCAGAGCGGACCAGAGCAGAGCGGACCAGCAGAGCGGACCAGCAGAGCGGACCAGAGTGGAGCGGACCAGAGCGGAGCGGACCAGCAGAGCGGACCAGCAGAGCGGACCAGAGTGGAGCGGACCAGAGCGGAGCGGACCAGCAGAGCGGACCAGAGCAGAGCGGACCAGCAGAGCGGACCAGCAGAGCGGACCAGGACCAGCGGAGCGGACCAGCGGAGCGGACCAGCGGAGCGGACCAGCAGAGCGGACCAGGACCAGCGGAGCGGACCAGCGGAGCGGACCAGCAGAGCGGACCAGAGCAGAGCGGACCAGCAGAGCGGACCAGAGCAGAGCGGACCAGCAGAGCGGACCAGCAGAGCGGACCAGGACCAGCGGAGCGGACCAGCGGAGCGGACCAGCGGAGCGGACCAGAGCAGAGCGGACCAGCGGAGCGGACCAGCGGAGCGGACCAGCGGAGCGGACCAGAGCAGAGCGGACCAGCGGAGCGGACCAGCGGAGGAGCACAACGCTCCGCTCGCCTCGGTCTGGCTGCGGGTTTTGTTCTCGCAGAGAGGAATGAATCCGTGTGTTGGTGTTGATGGTCGAAGAAAAACCCTGCGGAGACATCGGGAATCTAAAAGCTGCGTTTGAGATACGGTCACGCAGTGACACGGTTCAGCCTTCAGACTCAACGACTGGAAAACTTCCCCCTCGGTACAAATATCCGTCGACAAAAGAAAAGCCAATTCATGACATCAAGTGACATTTTAACGTGAACATCGGTCAATACATCTATGTCACAATATTGTAAGACTACAAAGCAGCAATGTATTGCATCTATGGAGCCAGTGCTGGCTGGTGGAACATGTTCTAGGGCCGTCCTATCAATTTCAGCAAACATCCCAGTATGATTTAATGCAAAAACAAATGTATCAAACATGCATTATTACTTGGCAGTTAAATATTTAACATGTATTCCAACACGAAAACAATCAGTAAATAACACTTATATAATATAATGTAACATGTTCATTTATTGAGATGCCCCTATGGACCTTGTTATAGGAGGTAAAGATCAGGAGAAGTAAACATGAAGTGTAATTATGAATACTGATGTTAAATTAAGTTATGATGAGTTTTCACTGTTAATTTAACATCTCTATTACATGTTGATGCCTCCATGACCAAGTTAAGCAGATGAGACTGAGGACAGCTATGTAGAAGAAAAGATGTTCACTTTGTCTAATATGTAGCTTGACAGAGTTCTCATGTGTGTCCTGGTGTTCTCATGTTTCCTTACCTCCTCATCCCTCACTCCCTACCCTGTTGTTCTCATGTTTCCTTACCTCCTCATCCCTCACTCCCTACCCTGGTGTTCTCATGTTTCCTTACCTCCTCATCCCTCACTCCCTAACTGTCCGTGCTGGATCCGTCCCCGTTGTTTTAAAAAGCTAAATAAATGATTAGCATGACGTCATGCAGCTAGCTAACCTGTCTGGTGTTCAGCTAGTACAGAAGCTTCATGTGCTGCTTCCCTTTCCCGCGAGTCTGCTGTCTGATTGTGAGGTCAGGCTGATCTGATATCAGCTCTTTGGCTGCAGAATCTCCTCAAAGTTCTCCTCTCAAACGGGTCTTGGAGGAGGAGTGCTCGCCTGTAGAGACTTCTCCTGACGAGAACGCGCAGCGAGGGGGTCTGATCGTTCTGGCCCACAGCTGAATCTATTTGAGGGCGCTGATTGGCTAAATTGTATGTCACTCATTTATATCTTGAATCAGCAATTGGCTAAACTGCTTCATAGACCCGCCTCTTTTGGGCCAAAACGATCAGGCCCCCCAAGCTGCGCGTTCTCAGAGTGTCGTGCACACAGACAGAGAGCACGAGCAGAGAGCACACAGGAGGAGAGCACGAGCAGGAAAAGCATATATTTTGCGCAGATATCATATTTTACACACATTACTGGGTACATTCCATAGTTCAAAAACACAAATAGTGACAATTTGTATAATTTATGATTATTATAATTTCTTTATTTTATTATTTTGTGTGGCTCATGGTGGGGTCATGCCCCATGGCCCTCTATTGACCAGCCGCCACTGTATGGAGCCCACATTTAAATAAAGTAGAAGAAGAAAGTGAACGTGTTCTGAATAATGTTCCATCGAGACAAATGAGAATTCACTCATTTTAGAGTTGTTCATGTTAGATATATATGATGACCTCGTTAAAGGTGCAATGTGCTGGATTCAGATCGTCAGCGTATTATCAAACCACGACTGTCCACTGTGACGTGTTTTGCATGCAGTGCCCTCAGGATGTATTTGGCTTTCTGCTCTCAAACCTCCTTAGATTGTAGCAGTAGAGAAGGAAATAGAGAAGGAAATATCATTAAAACATGAAAGGTGCATTAATATCTCATTAAACCACCATTATCTATGTAAAGATCTAGAGGAGTAATGTCTACCTGAGCAGAGAGTAAAGTCTCCCTCCCTCTCTTTGTGTTGTTAGAAAAGCTTCTCCATTCACTGTCGACACAGCCGGCCGGCCGGCCGGCGCACCTTTCAGTGGATGTAAGTGGATGTTAGCGTACATCACTGACCAGCTCGCGGCCACCGCTCTGCACTGCTCTCATACGGCGTTTACAGCAGATACCGTAGCGCTCATCCTGTGTTTCCCTTTTTGGTAACTCGGTCAGCACTGTTACCGTTGTTTGCACTGTTAGCTGCAAGCCGTCCGCTCACCTGTCGGCATGTGTTTAGAGCATGTCGAGAGAAATGCTGCCGATAAAAAGCTCGTTCGTTGATGATCCTCATCATCACAGCGCACAGGTTTGTGTTGCTTGGTAACAGCAGGTGCGACAGGAGGGCAACCTCCTGCCCCTTAAAGCTCCTTTAAACTTCACGGTGATCCTTCTGCTCGTGGGCTGAGCTCTGGACAGTGAACCTTAAACTCCCTACAGCCTCACAGTTGGCATGTCTTACAGTAAAACAAATAAAGCCCCTTTTGCAAGTCAGCTCTCGGGTTTATCTGTTCGCTCCGGTGTTGCTCTGCTGTCAAATATTTACACGGATGTGGTAAACACAGAAATGTCAGAGTCTGAGCTCTATTGGAGGGTGTTAACCTCACGCTGCCTGTTTTAAATGAAACATGGGCCACCATCACAGCAACGTGTTTGGATTGCAGCGAGAGAAAGACCTGACCTTGTAAAGTAAAGTATGCCGTCGTATGGATGTGTGTGTTTGTTACAGTCATCGTGTGTGTGTGTGTGTGTGTGTGTGTGACACTGACTCTGACTGATGAGGGGAAAGAGTGTGTCTGTTCAGTGTGAATGTGCTGGTGGGGCTCTGACGGGTAGACTGCTGCTTGGTTTCCATGAGTGCAGCTCAGACCTGAAGCGATGTCCACTGACACAAAGCGATGACACTCACTCCTAGAAAATACAGGACTGAATTATTCACAATGCATCGGGAAACATTCCCCGATGTTGCCGCAATAGCACAGCTTCTTGCACCTTTATTATCTCTCTACCTGCTCAGGACGCTCCTGTCAATCATCCAGCCATGGATTGTGTACCTCCTCATGGTTAATTCAGGGTTTCTGGAGAAGTTGTATATGAAAGGAAACGCCTCCAGTGGCGGCAGGTTCCTGTTTGTCTTTGATGTTGAACCTGTGGAGCAGATAGAGCCGGTTGTCTTTAGCTACGATCCCCAGTAGTGTCCTTCACCTCAAATTACTCCTGACAGTCAGTACCTTGTATGGTGTGTGTGTGTGTGTGTGTGTGTGTGTGTGTGTGTGTGTGCGTGTGTGTGTGATGCTAACTGTAAAGCAGCGTGGAGAAATCCAATAAATACCCTTCAGCATTAAAGGTTTACATCCAGTGGTTGCGTTAGACTTTCTCGTTGCCCGTCATTTTTTACGGACAGTGATGCAAAAATTCCGTCACAATCTTTAATGATCCTCTTTTATCGAATTATAAGCCGTCTGTTGTGAATTCTTCACAGACAGAGACGATAGAGTTGCGGCGCTCTTATTCTGAAATTGTATTTGACGTTGCGGACTGTTTCCGCTTGCGGTTGCGCTAACGGTAGATCCTACGGAGCACCAACGGTAGAATCAGATCGAGTCATTGACGATGTAAGTCATAGAAGTGTAACTCTGAAGATATGTGGCGTAACTCAGTGGTTCTCAAACTGTGGGGCGCGGTGGTATTACAGGTGGGGCGCAGGGGGAAATGCAGAATAAAATTTTTGTTTTGTTTTAAGTCATCAATAACTACATGGTGAAATACCTGTACTTTCGTGTAAATGTTTACGTTACGCCGTTAACAGGTTACGCTTGCATGACGGCCATGATCCTTGGCGACTCACATGTGTGACTTAGTGTCCAAATGAAGAGACATTTGGCGGGAACAGAAAAGCAACCGCAAGCGAACCAGTCTGTTTTATGTCTGAAAACTAGCTGCGGATATGAAACTTGTTTTGTTTAGTTTTTCACAGGTTGCACTTTATTGTCATCTTGAAAAGAAGTTCAGTGCAAAACAGGTTAATTGCAGCCAATTGCAATAAGCTATTTTTTGCCAAATTGTAGTTCTTGTTTGCACAGATTACTTTATTTGCATTGTTCTAACAAAGTGATTGCACATTTTATTTGTTTTTGTCTGATGGAGCGATCTGGTTACTGAAAAGTGATTGCAATTTTCTTCATTCTATTATTTGAAAAAGCACGGACGGAGGAGTCACAAAATGTTGTTTCAATAAAAATTCAACATATTCCATTTTTTGGAGATAAAAGTGAGCTGAATTTCAGGAGCAGGACCACACCTCAGCCACTCGCCCACTTCCGGCCACACTCCTATGAATACCTCCCCACTCTAAGCCTCGGCTCGCTCGCGTTTTCTGCACCCCACCCTCCCTCCCTCTTGTTAATGGTTATCTCCCCCCATCGTCATCATGCTCCTATCCCATGGAGATCGGGGGTTCTGCAAGGCCGGGAGCCTGTCGAGGCTGAAACACACCCCCCACAGAGAGAAGGCCGGAGCACGTGTGTCCGGCTGCTTTGTGCAGTCGACACGCTCCAATAAGAAATCTACCAAGACTGGGTTACAATTATAAGGAATTTAATTCCACTGATGCAAGTACGATTACAGTTAAACATTGGAGTACATACTCCTATGAAATATTAAATCAATAAAACCCCATTTGCAAAAAACTCAACTCAGCTTCTCAGGTATAAAACACGTCCGTCGTCTGAGAGCCTTCACACGAGAGAGAAAAAAAGTCTTTTAAATCAAACCTCCCACATATTCGTTCGCGACTCCTCGGTCTATCTCCACATCTCTCTCCCTGAGCCGCTAACACATTCAATCCCCAGTTATGGCTTAATTCCTTCTATGATAATCCTTCAGTATATAAACTACACTTCTGCAACTTGGCAGAAGCTTCATTTCTTTTAGCTCCTAATCTTACATCACTTTATGTTTATCTTAATTATGCATTCCCAAACCCTTATGTTTATGACTAATTATGAATTCTTAATTATGAATTATTAAACACTTTTATTATATCTACTAACTACAGTTTTTTGCTAAAATTTCTTACAAGCCGCAGTGGATCCTCAGCTAAGCCTCCCCCAAACCGCATCAGGCCAAATCTCCATCAACCATTCCTCAACACCCCAAACAACCGACGGAGGCTCGCTCCGGTGAGGTGGGGGCCTCAGCTCGTCAAGTTACAATTGTGTTGGGGCGCTGGGGCATGAACATTTTTCTTCCTCCAAAGTGGCGTGACAGAAAAAGTTTGAGAACCGCTGGCGTAACTGTTCCGTTCTGTTGTTGTTGTTAATGTTATTAAGTGCATTTACTGTCAGTGTTTCATGTAATTAGCCGTCGAAATAATAGCCCAAAGTTGAGCGAAGGTGCTAAGCTGCTAGCGAGCCTGTATTCTGTGACTGTATGTGTGTTTGCTCTCAGAGTTTACGACTGCATTTCAGTTCTATAATTCGTTTTCTGTGTTTATTTCAGAAACATCATCTATTGTTCAAACTCATGCATCATCTGTAAATCTGTCACCAAACTAAAGACTGAATACAGAAACGTATGGATCAACAGAAGACTGCGTGTTCTCTGACCGGAACCCTGTAGTGGTCAACAATCATCTTTAACTCGTCCTTCATGCGCTCGCTCTGCACCACTGGCTCAGCACCGCTCGGTGACCCGCACACAGAAGCACTCCTCTTTTTTGTCCTGTGTGTCCTGTCTGTCCTGTGCGTCCTGTGTGTCCTGTCTGTCCTGTGTGTCCTGTCTGTCCTGTGTGTCCTGTCTGTCCTGTGCATCCTGTGCGTCCTGTCTGTCCTGTGCGTCCTGTGTGTCCTGTCTGTCCTGTGCATCCTGTGCGTCCTGTCTGTCCTGTGCGTCCTGTGCGTCCTGTCTGTCCTGTGCGTCCTGTCTGTCCTGTGCATCCTGTGTGTCCTGTGTGTCCTGTGCATCCTGTGCGTCCTGTCTGTCCTGTCTGTCCTGTGCGTCCTGTGCATCCTGTGCGTCCTGTCTGTCCTGTGTGTCCTGTGTGTCCTGTGCATCCTGTGCGTCCTGTCTGTCCTGTGCGTCCTGTCTGTCCTGTGTGTCCTGTGTGTCCTGTGTGTCCTGTGTGTCCTGTCTGTCCTGTGTGTCCTGCATATTGAGCGACGACAGACTTCCAGCTGTGAGCCGCGGTACGGTGATGAGCGTGGTGACAGAGAGTCAAATCTAGACGTGAGGGAATATGCAGCGCCCCTGAGCCCCCCTCGTGAGAGCAACTCAGTTTTGGGCATCAGTACACAAAGCGTGACATTTTACAGGTTGGAATGGGAGCAGGATCTGCTGTCTGAGTCTCTAAACCCCCAAAAGGAAGCTTTCAGACACCTACTGGGGATACGGAGGCAGGTTGTGGGAAATGTATGAATAATTGAACTCAGGGAAGTCAGTAAACACGTGTGCGACGATGGAAATGTCAAAACAAAAGCCTCCGAGGTTACTCATGCGCAGGAAGTGCATACGAGGGAAATATGGGGTGGTGCATTTTGAATATGCGGTTGTGTTTATTTTCACAGGCCATCGGCGGTACAAGTATCACGGTATCTCTGTGGGCTCTGTGGGGACCAGCAGAGGGCCCTTCAGCCGCATCGCTCACGGAGGAGGGTTCCATGCAGGAAGACACGAACACACACAGACTCATGGACCCGTTGAGTGTGTGCTCATAAGTACGTATTTTAATTCAAAATGATGAATTAAACACTGATGGCCTGAAGGGGAAGTTGATGACTCAGTGCTTCTAGAAATAACTTATTAATTCTCACTAAACTTTGAAAAGTAAAATCAAGATCTACATTCAGTTCTTTTGTCTTTTATTCTTTTCTTAAAAATAAGCACACAAAAAAACTGCCATTGGGTTCAATTTTGTCACAGTTTCTAAGCTAAGCCCCGCCCCATCACCATGAAGCCCACACTGACTGCAGATATATTATCGAATTTGTGGAAAAAGCGATTTCAGAGAGAAGCAGAAGGGTTTACAATACGTGTTTGAAGGATGAATCCAGGAAGTCAAAGTGAATCATCAGTGAAAACAATTCAAAAGATAAAGATAGAAGCTAAAGCTACAGATCCTGTGATTGTGACTGTCTGCCTTCGAGGGGCGGACTTCGTCAATTAATGCGTTTACAGGATGATTAAGAATGCGGCCGACATTCCGTACAAACATGCTATATATATAGTTCGCTAAAACTATATTATAATATTTTCTGTGACATTTTACAGGATGCAAACAGTTGACACTAAGCCTGAATAAGTGTCCCATGATGCAATACAAATACTCGTCACACCTCACTCTACAATTCTTTACAGGGAAGTGGAATTACCTCACCCTATTGGCTGATTGGTTTATTGTTTTATTATGACATCATCTTGGTTGTCAAAACTGCACAGAGTTGTGTTTTGACTTCTTGCGGAGATCCCGACGCTCCAAGAGAAACATGGCAGGCAAGATTTTGGGGGAATTATGCACAAGACATCTGAAATACTCGCAGACGCTCTGGCTTTGAGCGTGTCACTCATCATACAGCTTCAGTGAAGGGGAGATTATCCAGAATATATATATATATATATATATATATATATATATATATATATATATATATATATATATATATATATATATATATATATATATATATATATATATATATGAGATTAAGTCTGAGAGAAATAAGATTCAAAATAGTTTTTTTCGCCTTTTTTGCCAAGAGTTAGATGGATACCTCTCAATGAGATGCAAGCAAAAGCTTCATGTGTTAAAGCTGCATTCTCTCTAGTGTCCACCAGGGGGCGACTCCTCTGGTTGCATAGAAGTCTATAGAAAATGACTCTACTTCTCTCTTGATTTATTACCTCAGTAAACATTGTAAACATGAGTTTATGTCTCAATCTCTAGTTTCAAGTCTTCTTCAATACAGCATGATGTTCATTTAGTACATTATGGTCCATTTAGAGTCACACAGACCATAAAGCAGGGGATGCTTTATGTTTTTTACAATATGAACCCTTTCACAGTGTGTTTTCACTTCATGGAAGTTACATTTTGTTTGTATGAAAAAATATGTAATACAACCAGAGGAGTCACTGGAGCCCCTGGTACACCTGAGTAAAGACCTTGAAGTTATTCAAACTGGGGATGAGAATTTTCGACAGTTGCAGCACTTTTTCAATCAAAGGTTTGAATACATTCTCTCACTCAGAGGACCAACCAGGATGCAGTTGACCCACAGTGACTGTCTGTCTGAGCTCGACTGTTGAACAGCTCGAAGCTACGGTAAGATATTTTATTGAGCTCCCTAGAGCTTTTATTGTGAAAGGTAAGAAGAGAAGAAGTGGATCTGGTCTGCGCTGCTTTTGTTGAGGTTGAAAAGGAGAAATAAAATGTTGCTGTCTTGGTTTCAGAGTTGTTATACACTATATTGTATGTTTTCAATATTTCCATTCTGCACAACGATTTTGAATGATTTTGAGCGAAGGGCCCCTTCTTAGCCCCGCCCCCCCCCCCCCCCCCCCCCCCCTGGGACCATCCTTGTGGATAATTCAGTTGACTTTGATGTGTGGAAATATCTGAGCATCGTGGTTTCCCATTAATGCGCATAGAGCGAGAGAGAGAGAGAGAGAGAGAGAGAGAGAGAGAGAGAGAGAGAGAGAGAGAGAGAGAGAGAGAGAGAGCGAGAGAGAGAGAGAGAGAGAGAGAGAGAGACACAGAGAGAGAGAGAGAGAGAGAGAGAGAGAGAGAGAGAGAGAGAGAGAAAGCGCTCCTCCTCCTCCTCCTCTTCCTCCTCCGTCTCTCTTCCCAACACTCGTCCCAAAAAAGGCACCGTGAGACGGTCTGCACGGCGGAGTCCTCTCGTCTCGAGAATGGAAACGGAATTAAACGGGCTGTGGTTCGTCCGTCTCCGGTACTTTCCCTCTTTCACAGCAGCAGCAGCAGCAGCGTGTCTCCTCTCCGCTGAATAACTTCATATTTCCTGGTATATATATGTATATATATATATATATATGTATATATATATATATACATATATATACATATATATATATACACATATATCATTTTATTTTTCCCCTCCAGGTCTCGCTTTCAGGATAAACCAAACCATCCAACTTGTTCCTAAACTGCTCTGAAAGAAGGTCGCGGGTTCTTTCTCCTCTTCATGGATGGAGAATTTTGAATCGGTGAGTTTTAATCGAAGATGCAGCTTCTTTTTTTTAACATTTTGCTTTTTTTCCACGTCCATGTACAAATATAATACTTGTTTAAAATTCGGGTCGCATGCAACTGAATTCAATGGTGAATTTGACGTGAATAAATCACCAAGTACCAAAATAAAAGCTGCATCTTGTAGCTGTTGTAGTTGGAACTCAACAGGTTCTGAACGTCCTGCTCGTGTCCCTCCAGGAGAACACTACCGTGTGAATGAGCCTGTTTATATGAGAGTTTGTCTGCAAACACAACCTACATAGAGAATATCATGATGCAGCTTTTTAACCTATGAGAGTCAGTGAGCTGGAACCTGATGAGGGGAAATCTGAGAGACATGAAGTCATTATGGGGAAGATGATGCTGAGTGGCAATTGCAGTATGTCTGTAATCAAATGAAAGCTTTCTTTCATTTCATTACATTTCATTCATTTATCTTAGTTCCTCATCGTTTGCTTCCTCCTGCCCCCCCCCCCCCCCCCCCCCTCCCGTAGATGGTGAGCGAGTTGAGGTCAAGCTGGTTGTGAAGGCGCTGGACTTGTCCCCCCCAAAGCCCCGGACACAGCATGGCGGGAGTAGCAGCGTGGCTTCCCTTCGCCCGGGCGGCGGCCATTGGCTGGATGCCCGTGGCCAACCTGCCCATGCCGGTGGCGCCCGCCGAGAAGAACAAGCGGCAGGACGAGATGATCATCCTCAACGTCAGCGGGCGGCGCTTCGAGACCTGGAGGAACACGCTGGACCGCTACCCGGACACCCTGCTGGGGAGCTCGGAGAAGGAGTTCTTCTACAACGAGGAGACCAAAGAGTACTTCTTCGACCGGGACCCCGACGTCTTCCGTAACGTGCTGAACTTCTACCGCACGGGGAAGCTCCACTACCCGCGCTACGAGTGCATCTCCTCCTACGAGGAGGAGCTGGCGTTCTTCGGCATCATCTCGGAGATCATCGGCGACTGCTGCTACGAAGAGTTTAAGGATCGCAAGCGGGAGCACGCCGAGCGTCTGATGGACGACCAGGAGGACAACAAGGACGCCAAGCTGCCCAACATGACCTTCCGGGAGACCATGTGGCGGGCCTTCGAGAACCCCCACACGTCCACCATGGCCCTCGTCTTCTACTACGTCACGGGCTTCTTCATCGCGGTGAGCGTCATCACCAACGTGGTGGAGACGGTGCCCTGCGGCACGTCGCCCAACCAGAAGGAGGTGCCGTGCGGCCAGCGCTACACCGTGGCCTTCTTCTGCATGGACACGGCCTGCGTCATGATCTTCACCGTGGAGTACCTGATGCGCCTGTACGCCGCGCCCAGCCGCTACCGCTTCATGCGGTCCGTCATGAGCATCATCGACGTGGTGGCCATCCTGCCGTACTACATCGGCCTGGTGATGACCGACAACGAGGACGTGAGCGGCGCCTTCGTGACGCTCCGGGTTTTCCGCGTCTTCCGCATCTTCAAGTTCTCCCGCCACTCGCAGGGCCTGCGCATCCTGGGCTACACGCTGAAGAGCTGCGCTTCGGAGCTGGGCTTCCTGCTCTTCTCCCTCACCATGGCCATAATTATCTTCGCCACCGTCATGTTCTACGCGGAGAAGGGCTCCAGCTCCAGCAAATTCACCAGCATCCCGGCCTCCTTCTGGTACACCATCGTTACCATGACAACGCTCGGGTAAGAAGCAGAGCCTCTTTTCATGTGTGTGTGTGTGTGTGTTTCTGCAGCTGGGTCTGTTTATGTGCCAGTAAAATGTTGGATTGTGATTCGATTTGAGATCTTTGTCCGACTGCTTGACCCCCGAAAAACCCTTCACCTGCTTCAGAAGTCAGTGTCGTCCAAGATGTGCTTTACAAACTCGGTGCGTCGCGATAAAGAGACGACAGAGAAATTGCAGGTTTTAGCAGCCGTGACTGGTATTCTCCCGGTGATGGCCGTGCCCTTTATACTTCACCGATAACAGAGACAGACAGACGTGTGGGATTGTGGAGGGAAGAGTTGAAAGCATCTGAGTGAAAGAACAGCCAGAGGATCGCAGACAGACAGAGATCATCAACATGCCCGCTGGTTCGCTGCTCAGGATGAAGTGAAGCGGTGACTTTGCATTCGGTTCCTCCTCCTTTCACTCCTTGGTGAGTTAGACTCGTTGCTGACCTTGGAGATTGAGAGCCTCTCGGTACCAAAGGCTCTGATTCTATGTGTTCTGCAGAATACATACATGCTCGGTGGTTCCAAAGATCTGTTCTGAGCGTTAACAGTTTGAGGTTTCTCTCTTCACATCGACGTAAAGGAGATCCACCGAGCAGCGTTCATGGAAGAAGAAATGATGTATAACCGCCGTTATTTCCTTCTTCCAGAAACACGAGTCCGGCAAACGCCGGGAGAGTTTTCATTGAAACATTACGCCAAATGGATCAGCGCACCCGAGGCCACACGGCCTCCTCACTGACCAGAGTAGCATTCCAAAGGCTTCTTTACATGGAGTCTGGTGCAGTGCTCACTGAAACATCACAGAGAACAATAACAAGGTGTACATGCCCCAAATATTAAAGTTTTGAATGAAAATACATATTCCACTAATATCCCTGTTAGCACGCGATGAACGTAACCGGTGGAGGACTTGTTGGACCGGGTGAACTCAGCCTCCCTCTTTCATTCTGGATATGCATTATGCATTATGCATTCTGCATATCCAGAAACCTGTTGATATGCAAGTCCTTCATGATGGAGGAGTGTTTCTCCTTCTTCTCTCCTGGACATCATCTCCACTCCAGCTCTACTAACTGTTGGCTAGTTTGTGTACAACTACTGTACAACGCACAGAGCAGAGGAAAGAGGCGTGTGTTGCGTATTGCAGTCAAGAAAACAACCTATTGAGACGCACATTCTGAATTTGCTCTTCACATGTCCAAAGAAAGCTCCGAAAACCTGAATATTATCTGTCTATAAGGTTTTAATCCCTAATTCGGAATATGCAAATGGTATAAACTGTTAACATGACTCGTATCAAACTTGGAATATGTAAATGTGATGTAGTCAAAGAGGGCAAAACAGCTTCTCTGATCTGTTTTAACCAGCCGGCTCCTCTGGTTCTGGAGAGTGAAGCCAAGAGCTTGACGTGTTAAAGCTGCATTCTCTCTAATGTCCACCAGGGGGCGACTCCTCTGGTTCTATGGAAGTCGATGAGAAAATGACGAATCGGCTTTGATTGTGATTTAGATGAACATGAGGATGAATTCATTCGTTTTTCTTCATTTTGATGTCATCATACGTTTCCCCCGGTCGTTTGATGGCAGTGAAGGGAACCACACACACACACACACACACACACACACACACAGTCCTGTGATGCAGCAGTATTCGGGCCCTAATGTTTTTCATGTCCCCTGTTGTGTGAGTCAGACTGACAAATTGCAGCATCCTGCTAAGTGTCAGAGTCTCGGAGGCCGTTAAACGGCTCCCGAGCTCGTAGCCGTGACACACTTGGCACCCCGACGTTCACAAAAACCCGGCCAGAAGGTTCTGGTGTCGAGCAGATGTTTGAATCTGGAAGCGACCCCGCTGTTTGTTTGTCTGTCTGTTAAATCTGTGGACATGCAGCAGCTTCCTCTGCTCGCCGGCGTGACCTGAGACGCCCAAACCGGCCTCCTGTTGCGTTTACAGTACAGATTATGGAGAAGGCATGTGTGTGTGTGTGCGTGTGCGTGTGCGTGTGTGTGTGTGTGTGTGCGTGTGTAAAGAGGGGGGTAGTTGTTGAGCTTGGCCTCATCAATAAAGCAGGGGCCCAGAAGTGGGTGTCAGAGTGACGGATGATGTGGCCCGCTGCATCTGCTGACTAATGTAAACCTGCCTGACATTCTGGTCTGGGTTTACGTCTCACACACACACACACACACACGCACGCACACACACACACACACAGGCAATATTTGTCTTGATGCTGATGTGTTTGCATTCGTGTGTTCCTGCTCTTCCGTGAGATGACGTGAGAACGTTATGATTGGTTAGCATTGGTTACCAGATGAGGAGCGTTTTGAAGTGCAGCTCTCAGTGTTTTACAGGAAGAGGAAGTGACTTTAATGACAACAGCAGCTGAGAAGAGAGAATAATAATTCGGGATGGCGATATATCTATTTATATACAGGGGTCATGTTTTCATCCAAACGAGGAGTCTAAAATCCTCCGACTGGACACAAAGAGGTTCAACCACCCGTGCAGGTTAGCGAGCAACACTTCCTGTCCTCAGAGCCCTGGACTCGCTCTATAGCAGAGCTAAAAAGCTTCGCTCACAATCCGCCAGATGAGGGGCAGAGGCTGAGTTCAATCACACACATTTAGGCAAGAGGACCTGCCAGCGATTTAGTTCACCAAACAATGGAAGTAAACGGGGCTGCACTGTTAATCCCGGTCCAGCGGTTAACGTTTGTAATGGTTACTAACAAGACTTTCATTCATCATCAGCTGTTGAGAGGATGTTTTGTTCTTTACGTTTAGCACCGGAACCAAATTGCTTTAATGGCTTCGATTGAAATGGTCGTGAGTCTAAAGCTACTGAACCTCTACACGCAGAAGAAGAAATGTTCGGGACACTTTACAAAAACAGACGGAGGCAATTTGAAAACATACAAGAGATGCATCTGTACACATTACACGCATTATGTTTGGACATTACACTCCTCTACCTGTATCTGCACCACTTGAGAAACTCATTGTCTCCATAAAGATAAATGGTGGAGTGTTGTGTAATTAACAGAAGGGAACACAAATTGCTCGTTTTTAGTCTGTTTAACGATGAATTTCCGTTTGTAAAAGGCCTCTGTGTTGACTGTTGATGCCCATTAGTGCTGACCACAGTACTTTCCTCTGTTACTGTTGACTGTATATAAGAAGTGGACGTAGTCATCGTGACACCACCCATTGGTTTGTGGACTGATGTTTTTAAGCCTCGAGTTCGGCAATTTCGCCGTCGGCATCTTGGATTACGGCCGTTGCCATGTTGTTTTTTTGGCAACCAATAAACAGGAAGTGACCATATCTGGACTGAGGAGTGACGTAGAGACGCCGTATACGTCTCTGGTAGAGACCTGTCAATCACTGTGTAGCCCCGCCCTAAAGCATCCCCTGCTTTATGGTCTGTGTGACTCTAAATGGACCATAATGTACTAAATGAACATCATGCTGTATTGAAGAAGACTTGAAACTAGAGATTGAGACATAAACTCATGTTTACAATGTTTACTGAGGTAATAAATCAAGAGAGAAGTAGAGTCATTTTCTATAGACTTCTATACAACCAGAGGAGTCGCCCCCTGGTGGACACTAGAGAGAATGCAGCTTTAACACGTGAAGCTTTGGCTTCACTTTTATCGTATATTTGTTTGAGCAATAAAAAACTGGTTCTATTGTTCTTTTAAAATGCTCTCTATCGTACATAACAAAGCAAATCAGCTGTTTTATATGCATCTGGTGATCTTTGCAGACTCATTAGGCCGTTCCATTTGATGAGAGTTGCAGTGTTTTCTTGTGTTGTACTCATTAGCATAGCCATGCCTGAGTATAATTAATATCCTTATCAAAAGACCAGCTCCTTTTGATCACTGCTCCTCAGAGATCAATGCAGCGGCGCTCTCCGTCTCCCGGACAACCACACCAGACCGTTCACGTACAAGAACAACTCCCGTGTGTGTGTGTGTGTGTGTGTGTGTGTGTGTGTGTGTGTGTTCACACCCTCTTTTTACGGCTCATTGTCACCGAGCTCACGTCTATGCAGCTTTAATTCTGGAGCACAAAAAAGCGATGATCAATGCAGATGAGCGACTATTGATTTTTGGTCGAGAACTGCGGCGGCCATTGTTGGTGCTGGTGCTTAGAACGGGTGACGAGGATGTGACCTAAACGTGTCGTCACCGACACCTGACCCTGGACTCACCAGAGCAGTCGGGACGTAACCTTAGAGGTCTGCTACCTTTACTCCTTTCAAAGGCCGGGATCGGTGCGAGCTGATCGGCGCTCGTATCAATCAATTGCTCCTTCTCCTTTTTCCCTTTAAAAGGGTTTCCAGGTGATATGTTGTATTTGTGATATTGGGCCGTACAAATAAAACTGTATTGAATTGAATCCTTGAGTCCTGATGGAAGAAAGTCCCTGCAGGCGTTCCTCAGGAACATAATCCCTCCGGACACAGCTGTCGCAGAGGCATTACAAAACAAACAAATGAATAAATAGAGTTACATAATGAGGAAGCTCAAGTCAGCAAAAAATAGTGCAGCGCAAAGTCACGTGCCGGTGAGAAGATGTTGATGATTCGCTCTTCGTCTGCTGAATGGATCCACTGATGTCCAGATCAACCAGCAGCTCATCGGGATGTGTTGGGGAAAGTAAGTCACGTGGAAGGTCGCTTGAAGAGCGGAGAAGCTGATTTTATGTAACTAGCGGTGCAACGGATCATAAAACTCACAGATCGGATCAGCACAAAATAACCGTGAGTGGGATCAGTACGGATCAGATCTACACCGGTCCGTTACATCACTACTAATACTAATAAGTAAATAAAGGTATCAAACAATTGTTAATTGTTGTAAAAAGCATAAATTCCCCTCTGAGTTGTATTGAAGTAGAAGCATCAAGTAGTATCAAATGAAAACAGTCAAGTAAGTAAATGTACTTCATTACTTCCCACTGGAGAGAAGCTCTGGTTGTTTTAAAGTCTTCTACCTGAACCTGTGTGGTTTGGTTTGAGTCTCAGACGCTGTGGAGTCTGTTTGGTCATGAAATGAGCGTCGTAAACACGGCCCCTTTGACAATCTGCAGCTTCCTCACCACAGTCTTCCTCACGGAGGCCTCGGGCCCTCAAAGGCCGTCAGTAGACCTCCGTGCCCTGAGAGCAGCTCTCTTTCTCTTTCCTGGAACCGTGTGACATGCCGTTAAAAGAGACGGACTGCAGCGGTGTCGCGGGTCAGCCGTCCTGAAAATTGCAGCATATTGAAAAAAACATTCTCCCTTTACTGGCCCACCGGCCGCAGACCAGAAGGATGGCTGGTGGGAAACGGGAGTTCTCTGCAAAATCTCAAACCACCAATACTTCATGATTTAACGTCGGCGCTCGTCCTTCAGCTGCTTCTACACGACTGCATGCGAGTGATGTGCTCACACAGCAACAGGCAGAACACACGAAGCATCATCAGCCCGTCACAACAGGATGGAGAACATGTTTATTCTCAGAAGTATGAATAATAATAACATACATTTTGTTCATATAGCACCTTTAAAAACTGAGTTTACAGTGCAAAGCAGCAAAAGCGAGGCAATGAAAACAACAAGAGAAAGCTCAGTGAGTCGATACGATAAAGATAAACGAAGAAATAAATAAAATAAAGTCAATTTCGTAAACTCAACAAATACAAATAAAACACAAAAGTGACGGCATCACATGAAAGCCAGTCTGTAAAAATGTGTTTTAAGAAGTGATTTAAAGAGAAACACAGAGAATAAAACAACAAACAGAACGTTTCTCATGAATACTCTGAATCACATGTACATGGTGGGGCCGACTCCTTCTCTTAACAATAGAGTGGAAAGCGGGAGAATCGTGTTTTAAGTCGATACATTACATCTACATCACAAGAGAGGGTGAGGTCAGGAAGGGAATTGATATCTGACTCAATGCTTCTGTGTCCACTGAACCAGATCAAATGAATTATTTCCCTTCAACACTCCTAATTCTCTTCATTAAGTGGAGATGAATTATTCATGACGATAGTCCGAGTTATTATCGGGGGGGTTTTACTCGTGGGGGTCGATCATACGTTTGTCAGATTCTCCGATCCAGAGTGACTTTACAGAACATTGATGGGCGAGTGCTTCGGGTACTGAAGCGTGGAACGATGTGTGCTGAGCTGAAGAGATCTCAGGTCATTCTCCTCGACTGTTGACTCGTTTCCTCTCCGGTAGAAATCGCAGCGCAACAAACCAACGTAGAGATACGACTTCTCGCAGGATGTAAAGAACAGAGCGTAGTAAAGTAAAACTTCATCTGTAAGTGGCATTAGAACTCAGTCTGGATCTGGATGTCCTGTGGAGATAAAAGAGCTAATTAACTCACATTGATACGAGCAATATGAATGGAAGCGCTTGTTCAGATTATGGGGATAAGACCACAATCTTTAGAGCAGAAGTCACTGTTCTAAACCCAGAAAATGAAAATGTTTCATTTACGCACAAATTCACTCTTTCTGATTCATGAAGTGGGTCCTCAGAGGAATCATTCAGGAACCATTGTCTTCATGGACAGATGAGTCAAAGATTTCACTTCCTGGCAGTATTGTCCAGAGGCTTTTTTATTGATATTTTTCTCCTCACCTTCACGTTTGACGTCTTTTGTCTCCTGTATCAGCGGACAGCCAGTGAAAGCGACGGTAAATAACAGTTAAGAGGCTGGAAAGGCTTTATCACTTCAAGTTTACACATCAGCATGAATTACGGACAGCGGTGGGAGGAATCCAGCATTACCACACAACAGAGATTCATCATAGGTTGTGGATTTAACAAGACACTCCACTTTGATACCTGTGTGCCCTCTCACTGGCTGCAGAGTGAAACCAGTGTGTCGTGGATTAAAGCTTCAGTCACATCCACAGTCACCTTTGATCTAAACATGGTTTCTACACAACACTGACCTCCAGCTGAACGCAGTAATTCTTTATGATGGAGATGCACCAACACACGTATCTGAACGTATCGGCTGGTACATTCCTTTAGTCTTTTCTCGTCCTCTTCCTCTGCGTAAGGACTCGATGTGCCGCTGCCCCACTCGCCTCTATTCCACCTTTCCACTTTATTTCTGAAAGCAGCAGGATAGAGGTGACGAAACAGAAATGTCAGTCCACTTTCCCCGCTCTCACCTCTCGGTTTGCTCCCGTATGAAGGCAGAAAGATCACGAAAGTCATTTTCCAGGTCTGCGCTTTCTGGGAACACAGCAATAACTCATGTTTCTGTTACCAGTGAATGTAACTTACAACTGCCTTGATTACCACAGGGTCCACACAAGAGCACAAAGGCAGATCAATTCAATTAAAATAGTATATATATATATATATATATATATATATATATATATATATATATATATATATATATATATATATATATATATATATATGGAGCCCCAAAATCCATAACAATCTGTACAACACACGACATCCTCTGCTCTCTGACCTCACATCAAATAAGAAACCTTTAACGGGGAAAAGAAATGGGCAGATATCACCAATCTAAACTGCTTAAGCCTACATGTTGCACCTCGAGCTGAGTAAATAACTGATGACACAACGTGAAATGGGGGAGTAACGTTCTTGGGGTTGTGTGCAGCAGAAATGACATGAACCCAAAACCTCGACAAAAGTCAAATCCCGACTGAAACCGCCGATCAGCATCAGTTGTTTGAAGCGATTGAAGATGCAGATCATATTTGTTGTCGTTTTGTTTTGGCAGCTGGTGTACGAGACCATTTGTTTTCCACCACCATCCTGAAAATGAATTCCAACTCTTTCAAAGTCAATGTAAAATTATAAATTGCATCCTTTTATTTTGTTACAGTCATCTATAATGTGTCATTAGCAGTTCATGATGTATTATAATAGTTTAGAGCTCGTGGAACTTAAACAGCTCATAATTCATCTCTAATATCTATTTTATATTAATGTGAAAATATCTTCAAACTACTGGATTTTTTTCAAGTTTCTCACCAAAAATTACATTTTACAAGATTACACTGAACACTTTCTGACAACGTCACCTCATTTTTACTGAACAGAGCGTGAACGCATCATAACGTGATGGAACCTCCGTACGTTAGCTGTTAGCTTCGGTGACTAGCGCTCCTGCTGGTTTCAACACTGATTAGTTCATCACAATGTCGCATCGTCAGGAGTCAGCGACGAGAAGGCGTCAATGCAGATCTCCCAAACGCCTGATTCCAACAGATTGGAATCTCAAAAGAAGTCGACAAACAATCCGCAACCTCTACATGAGAGAATGAATGAAACCGGATGATGTGGAAGAGGAGGAATGTGCCGTCGAGCTGTGACCTCTGCTTGTGTTTGAGGACACGCGAGTCAACACTCTGAAATGTTTCTGTTCAGCTGCTGCTAGATGCTCGGCCCTCTCTGTTTTCTATCTCACCCTCTTTTCATGCAGAGATCTGGATGGTTGCCCATTCTTTGAAACGAGATATCGAGCGCCGAGCCTCCACGCATTCACCTGACCACCTG
>NC_136641.1:26628026-26645526 GCF_949748355.1 Melanostigma gelatinosum | reverse complement strand
CACACACACACACAGCTCCAGAAGTGTTTTCTTCTCTGCGCTGGTTGATGCTCGAGCTGTACCGCGGGGAGCTGTGACTTTTGAACAGATGCAGATGAGGCCTGCGCTGCTGTAATGAGCAGAGGCTTGGATTACGAATGGCACATTTCAACTCTCACTTCTTTGTGACCTGTTTCTCTCTCGCAGCATTTCCACAGCTTACATCTTCCTCTTGAAGACTTGTTCATCACAGATGTCTGGTTTTATTCACAATCCTCTTCGTCGTTTGTGAGTTTGTGTGTTTGTGTGTGTGTGTGTGTCTGGGTGTTTGTGTGTGTGTGTGTGTGTGTCTGGGTGTTTGTGTGGGTGTGTGTGTGTGTGTGTGTGTGTGTGTCTCTGGGTGTGTGTGTGTGTCTCTGTGTTTGTGTGTGTGTGTGTCTCTGTGTGTGTGTGTGTGTGTGTGTGTGTGTGTGTGTGTGTGTGTGTGTGTCTGGGCGTTTGTGTGTGTGTATGTTTGTGTGTATATGTGTGTGTGTGTGTCTCTGTGTTTGTGTGTGTGTGTGTGTGTGTGTTTGTGTGTATGTGTGTGTGTGTGTGTGTGTCTCTGTGTGTGTGTGTGTGTGTGTGTGTGTGTGTCTCTGTGTGTGTGTATATGTGTGTGTGTGTGTGTGTGTGTGTCTGTGTGTGTGTGTGTGTGTGTTTGTGTGTATGTGTGTGTGTGTGTGTGTGTGTGTGTGTGTGTGTGTCTCTGTGTGTGTGTGTGTGTGTGTGTGTGTGTGTGTCTCTGTGTGTGTGTATATGTGTGTGTGTGTGTGTGTGTGTGTCTCTCTGTGTGTGTGTGTGTGTGTGTGTGTCTCTGTGTGTGTGTGTGTGTGTGTGTGTCTCTGTGTGTGTGTATATGTGTGTGTGTGTGTGTGTGTGTGTGTCTCTGGGTCTTTTTCCTGCAGAGCAGCAGTCGTAAACTTGGCCTGTGCTCCGGTCTCCAGCCGTGAGGTCATTGATGTGTGTGTCTGGACAGAAGGCATGCTGGGAAAGTGACGGACTGGAGCCAGGCTCCGTGGACGAGCAGAGCGCTACGAGGGAACCCGGCCAGCTGCTCTCACAGAGTCACAGATGCTCTTCAGGGCTTTGCCGGTCCAAGTGTTTGTGTGTTTGCACCACACTTGGGCGTGATGACCAGATTACTGTGGTCGGTCCTCACGTGTCCACGGCAGCAGAACAACATTCGATCATGTGACACCTGTTGTGAATTATGCTCAAATACAGTCTCGTTGCCTTATGAATGCAGTTGATGGTGCTGTTAGATTGCTGCTCCACCGTCACGTTGCTGCAGCGGTCTACTGAGAGCAGACCGCTGTGACGGTGGGAAATAGTTACTGTACAAATATCTTTTCTTCATACATTTAGAATGTAGATTTCGAATGAAAGAGGAGGACACAGTGACGCGTTGCTCGTTGTGTTGGTTTGAGAGAGAGGAAGAGAAGGCGGGAGCTGGTCGACGATTGCGTGCCATGTGTCTGTCAGTTATCAGTAATAATTTGAATGTATGTTATGAATTAAGCTTCATAAGTATTGGGTAATGAACTCTGTAGACCCACAAGCAGCAGGGAAGATGTCTGCTCTTGCTGAACAACATATAATATTCTATAAACGTCGAGAGAAAAGGAGAGAGAAGGTGAAGAAAGTGATTCATAAGCTGCGAAGACGTAGTCGTGACTTAAGATGGAAACAGAACAAATCTAAAAACCATCCAACAGAATACACACGAGTCACAGACCATCAAACATCTGCTCGTCCACACATCAGAGATGATGTTTGTGCTTCTACTCATAACCTCACAGCATCTTTCTTTCACCTGTTTGGAGCTATTGCTGACTCACAGGTGTTGTTCCTGCTGTTTCTTTCTTTCTCAGATTGCCTTTTAAACTAAAGATCTGCACTGAAGCTGAGCCCAACACGACCGCAGGGTGTTTGAATGTGTTCGGTATGAGGCCCATTCTCATCATGAGGGGTCCTTAAATATTAATATTATAATATCCACACTGAAAGAGGCCTCTTCATGTTCTCCTCACACCACAATACATGTGTTAGGGATGCGTCTCAACACCTGTTGGATGGATTGCAATGTAATGTAGATCTGCAAGTTAGTAAACCTTTATTCACACTGTGATGGTTGACGTTACGCTGTGCCGTTGATCTGAGCTTCACGTGTGTTGAAGCGTGAGGCGACATCAGTCCGTTACACTCTGTATTTAAAGAATGCAGCGCCGCAAAATCCTACAACGCACAATTTGTTCCGAATGTTTCAAGCTACAGTTTCGCTGTTTTCTGCATGAAGCTGAAAGAGGAACGATTCAGTGAGACAAGAGACAGAACGGGACAAGAGACAGTCTCCACTGAGACAGATGCAATTAGGATTACACCGAAGTCAGAGGACGGGCCGTTCATCAGCCGCTGACGAGAGGCCGATCGGAGAGGCGGCGTAGTGAGCGGCGATGGATGTGATCGCCGCGTAATCCAATAAGTGACTGTGGCTCCGGCTTCACAAGCACAGAGAAGAAGCCACGCGTTCACTCGAGTGCTAATTGGCCGCCGTTGATCCTCCGAGCCTTCGCTCATAGACGTGTCCTGTCCGCTGATTGTTTGAGGAATCGTCTCCGGATCTGTTACTGTAGGAATGTGTTGGTATCGCTGCAACGATTGCCATTTATTGATTGATTGTCACTGAATCCATCTCTGCCGTGTGTGTGTGTGTGTGTGTGTGTGTGTGCGTGCGTGTGTGCGTGTGCGCGTGTGTGTGTGCGTGCGTGTGCGTGTGTGTGTGCGTGCGTGCGTGTGCGTGTGCGTGTGTGTGTGTGCGGGCGTGTGTGTGTGCGTGCGTGCGTGTGTGTGTGCGTGTGCGCGTGTGTGTGTGCGTGCGTGTGCGTGTGTGTGTGCGTGTGCGTGTGCGCGTGTGTGTGTGCGTGCGTGTGCGTGTGTGTGTGCGTGTGCGTGTGCGTGTGTGTGTGTGCGGGCGTGTGCGTGTGTGTGTGCGTGCGTGCGTGTGTGTGTGCGTGTGCGCGTGTGTGTGTGCGTGCGTGTGCGTGTGTGTGTGCGTGCGTGTGCGTGTGTGTGTGCGTGCGTGTGCGTGTGTGTGTGCGTGTGCGCGTGTGTGTGTGCGTGCGTGTGCGTGTGTGTGTGCGTGCGTGTGCGTGTGTGTGTGCGTGTGCGTGTGCGTGTGTGTGTGCGTGCGTGTGCGTGTGTGTGTGCGTGTGCGTGTGCGCGTGTGTGTGTGCGTGCGTGTGCGTGTGTGTGTGCGTGTGCGTGTGCGTGTGTGTGTGTGCGGGCGTGTGCGTGTGTGTGTGCGTGCGTGCGTGTGTGTGTGCGTGTGCGCGTGTGTGTGTGCGTGCGTGTGCGTGTGTGTGTGCGTGCGTGCGTGTGTGTGTGTGTGTGTGTGTATATAGCGCAGCGTCTTTTCTTTCAGAGCTCAATCATTTTGGGATTAATGAGTGATTGAATGGCTTCATGGATATAATCCTGATTTGATTTCATTGTGATAGAATAATATTTTCTCTCTTTTCCGCACATTCAATTCACTGGGTTTCACGGAGGCTTACGAGGGACAGAACATATCGGGGGCAACAGTTGCCTTCACTCATCTGACTGTAATTATTTTAGTCACTGCGGAAATTGAACGACAGCGGAGCGGGTTCGTGCTGTGGAATGCACAGAATGAGGTTATTATGGGCTGCCGAAGCCTCTCGCTCTGAGGTGTGAACACCCACCGGCATATTTCACACATGAGGGCTAAAAATAGAACCCATCCACACTCCCCATCATCAGCCCCCCCTCCTCTGCCACCTCCCCTCCCTTCTATTATCTCCCCTTTCTCAACACCCCCCCCCCCCCTTCACATTCACACAGCGCCGTGCAGAACACACACTTTGTGTACATCCTGACACACGGTCACGTGCATGAAAGTAAAACATAAAACAAAGCAAACACGAAGACGAGGTGTGATCATCTTTTTTTTTTTAACTTGTCATTTGCTGCTCGGCTGTTTGTGTTTC
The DNA here is from genome assembly GCF_949748355.1 of Melanostigma gelatinosum. Lineage (NCBI taxonomy): Eukaryota > Metazoa > Chordata > Actinopteri > Perciformes > Zoarcidae > Melanostigma > Melanostigma gelatinosum. The sequence goes on along the minus strand of NC_136641.1, from coordinate 26,641,498 downwards.
CGTGGTAACCCTACGCTGTAAATGAGAATTATGTGTTGAGTGCATAATTATAACACACACACACACACACACACACACACACACACACCGCGCTGCAGCAGCAGAGATCCTCAGAGAGGATCAGTGGTGGAGTTACGATCCCTCTCCTCTGTTCTCAGTGCATCTTAATCCCAAACGACATGGACGATGTGCCTCCATCGGTTTGGTTGCCGTGGTTTCTCTCGTCCCTTGACTCCCTTTCTCTCTCTTACAGTCACATCTGTGTCTAACTGTAGAACAAGGAACCTCCGTGTGTCAGTACGTCTGCGTGTTCTTCTCATATCTCAACAACCGTTGATGCGAAGTATGGTGCAACTTGGACATGTGACACATCAATGGGGGCGGGGCTTCCGGGCCATTGCAGGCAGCTGCTCCTCACTTTAGCTGCTGAACAAGCTAACGTAATGACTAAACTCTTCCAGGCGGCAACCTGCGGTTCTGAAGAGTGTCTTCAGGACGAGTCGGTGGAACTCGTCCTCACTCTGCACATGGCAGCTGGTTGACACTCACTGACTCCCTCTGTGTGCATCAGCGGGGCTCAGGCTGAGCGTGGGTCTGTTTCGTTCACCATCAGATTGTCGCCCACACGGCTGGATGCCACGGCTCACACGAGGCAGGAACCGGCTGGTACCGGCTCTGTTGTCAGCTCGTGGTCTGGGTTTGGGTCTGTGTGCAGCAGACAGATTGAAGTCTACTCCTCGGCCCATTAGATCAGCGCTTCCTATTAGTTTGTTTTTCATATCCTTGTCAGCGCCTCCCCTCCTCGGTGTCTTTATGAAGGAAGCGTGTGAGCATGTTTGCCTCCCTCCAGGCTCCTCTCTGCTGATGATTGCACCGGCCATTTCCCTCTGAGGCTGTTATCAGCCTCCTCCTTCCCACAGAATCAATAGTCTCTTCGGCGTTCTCTGTTGTTGCAGCGGTTTACTTTAGCGTTGTTTCCTGCAGTGTTGCTGAATCACACAGCTAGAAACACTTGTCGACATTAAAGCTGTGTAACTCTTGATGACACCAGCTACGTGACGCACCATAATGCTAACATGTAGCATTGAGTCAGCACTCTGACCGTCTTCATCCTGCTGTGTTGTTGATGCCAGAATCGCTGTCGCGTGCGTTTCAGATGATGAACTGTGATTCGAGGCTCTGGCGAGCGACAACACGAGCAAAGCTTTTCAGAGAGAACATGTTGCTAACAGGCCGAACTAAACCGAGAGATGAAGAAATAACCCGCTGCTGCTTACTGCCTGTGAGCAGTGTAGCATGAAAAGCATGGAGGCTGTTAGAGAGACGAAGAGAGATGTTGCTAATCGACTCAATTACTAAAAAGACGGCCATTGTTGGGCTGATTCTCTGTAACCAGTTAGCATGACATCATGGTGCAATAAGCTGACCAGCTCATGTCAGGATGCTTCTGTCCAGTTACAGAACATGATCCCAGCAAAGTTGCCAAGTTGTTCACAAGCGATGTGTTTTGAGGAGCTCTCATAATTCGACGATGATGACGATATTTACAGGAATAGTCAGTGGTGTCAAATCATTAGAATGTCTGTCGTGGCCCTGTAATATTTATTACTAATTGATTTCACTGGCAAAATGTGATTCACTAAAAATGTTGCTCTCCTTTCAGTTGTGCATGATTTTAAATGTATTGCATTTTTAGTAATCCCTTCTTACACTTTTGAAAACACTTTTACAAGACACACACACTATCACACACACTATCATTCATTTTGATTATTTTTACTTCCTCTTTTAAATGATTTGCTTTCATCTGCAGCCTTTTTGTGGAAGTCATATTTTCAGATGTATGGTAATGAACGAATATGTTTCACAGATGTTTGTTGAAACTTTTATATTTGATTGAAAGACTTGAATGTTAGCGGGTGTAAACAGACGCGCTAGTGTTGCCGATTCATAACGATATTAAAAAGATTGAAGGGCAGAGGAGAGGAGTTTGGGTTCTTCACGGACGGACAAAAGACAGACTTCTCTTTTCAGAAAGCGTCAAAGAGTCTGAAGAGCCTCGTACGGGTCGAGTCAGTCGCTGAATGGAGCTCATGTGTTCATATCTCTGCGTTATTGTTGTTTGGAGATGTGCAGTAATGGAGGGAGACGGCACTAAAGGGCAGCCAGGAACAGCTGACGAGCTGGAGGAAGCGTACGTGCACACGAAAGAGGCACGAGATGTTGACGGAGTGCCGTCGTTGCTGGAAGCAGCCGTCAGGCGTGGAGATATTCCTCCGACGTTCACATAAAGAACCAATGGCAGCATGAAGCATTCATCCATCATTCGCACTGGCTCTGATTTGTTGTTTTACTGTAACGCCGCCATCTATTATTCACCAGCACTGAGGACGGGGAGCGACAGACGTGATGAGTGTACTGTCAGCGAGGGAAGGTAGGCAAGAGTGTACGAATGATGCACAGTTTACTCTGAGTACACACAGTTTACTCTGAGTACACACAGTTTACTCTGTGGAGGTACAGACGCACAAACAGCGGATGTTTATCCTGTCGATTTCTGCACCGTTAAAGACAAATTGAACTCAAACCAGCGAAGTCAATGCTCTTCATGACTTTTTCACAGAAGAAAAACGAAACGTGTAACTTGGGTCGTGCTTCTTCGTCACCCTTCTCTCACGGCAGGAGTAATTAATGTCACACCAGTGATGTCGAGGGGAGGACCGGGGACAATGTGCCGAAGCCGAGCCTTTCTCAGCGTGAGCGTTCCAACCTCACAACACGGAACCGAAGACTGATCCCTCACCACAGTTACGGGTATGGTAACGTTAAGCCACGCTGATCTCAGCGGCTTGCTGCTGTGCAAAGCGATTGCCCTCCGCGAAGAAGACTCTTTAAAATGTCAGAAGATAATCATTTGCGATGACTTAAGAGTAACAGTGGCGGGTGACTCTCACACTACACCCACCCAACAACCGCCAACGAACGCTGCTCGTGGAGGCAGCAATGCATGCTGGTGCCATCAACAAACTCCCTCTCCAAGCTCCTCCCCCGCCAGGAGAATCATGGATGGCCAGTAATGGCTGCATGCTCAAGGACCCTTTCGCGGTTGTGGGGACTCAAACTCTCTCGTAACATCTTTCAGTGCCTGTTTTATACTTTCATTGACTGCCTGCTGACCACACACTGGATAAGAAGTGGAGGTAGTCGTCATTGACTTGTGGACTGATGTTTTAAAACCTCAAGTTCAGCATTTTGGCGGTCGCCATCTTGGATTACAGAGGTTGCACGCTGTGTGAATGCTTTTCCATAAAGCGGTCAGCATGACGGCTTTAAGGCGCACGACGCGCCGCGTGTCCTCGGTCATGAGAGCGGCCGCGTGCTCCCCGTGCACATGTAACCGCCACTTGGCGTGACTATTTCCACTTCCCTTCATTCGCCCGGCTGAGAGCTGAGATACGCAGAGTGTGAAGGAAAAGGAATCGCCCCACTCTGAAATCTGAGCTTCTATTTTCCTCCCACTTCAATGAAACACCAGACATGTGATCTGAGAGGGGAATCAGCCTGCACGGAGGAGCGGCTCTATGGCCACAATGGATGTGTGTGTGTGTGTGCGCGTGTGCGTGCGTGTGCGTGCGTGTGTGTGTGTGTGCGTGTGTGTGTGTGTGTGTGTGTGTGTGTGTGTGCGTGCGTGTGTGTGCGTGCGTGTGTGTGTGCGTGTTAATAGGGCGGTAGAAGGAGAGTCTAAGCCGTCAGCTTATGCCCGTGGCATCATGACTTTGATCCAGTGGGAGGAAACTCAGCAGAAGTGATCGGAGGAAAAAGGGATGTGATCTATAAAGAAACAAAGAGGGGGGGGGGGGGCTGGGATTGATCAGCAGACACTCTGTGTGATGGATTGTAAATTCTGCCTCAGAATGCTCAGTGGGATGGACAAATGGTGGTGGTGTGTGTGTGTGTGTGTGTGTGTGTGTGTGTGTTGGGGGGGGGGGGGGGGGGGGGTAGTGATGAAAGATGGGATCAAGTGTGATTTCCCAGAAGGGATATAGAGATGGATGGAGGATGGAGAGGAGCTCGTGGATGGAGAGTGAGAGGACTTTATGAAATGCTTTTTGGTTTAAAGTATTACAGCTGGTTGCCTCGGGGAGCAGCTGGTATCTGACCCCCCCCCCCCCCCCCCCCCCCCCACACACACACACACAGTCAAAAATGCTCTATTTTTTAAGTCGATAAAATGTCGAAGTGCTCATCACAATTTCCCACAAGCCTCAGAGGAAATAGCTTTTTGTTGCTGAGAGTTAAAGAATCCATCTCACTCCCTCACCTTCGATCCGGCGCCATATCATGGAGACGTTTAGCGTAGCTTAGCATGAAGGCAGGAGACGATGGCTAGCATGGCTCTGTCCAAAGGTGAAAAGCAATCTGCCTCCAGCTTTGTTTGCACTCTCACGTTCATTACATTATTCTCCAAAAGGCAGAACGAACAAAACAAACTGTGTCAAGAAGAAGAGTGTAACCGGCAAAACGCCACCAACCAACCTCCGCCGTGACGAGGAGGGATCGTAATTCACCATGAACTCAATTAATATGCTGCAGGAGGAGAGGAACCCAAAGACAAGCCTGAGAGCTCCAGCTCTCTGCGAGTCCCTTCCTCCCTGCCCTCTCGCCCTCAGCTGGAGGAATGCCTTGCCTTTGGGTTGAGAGCAGGGAGTTAGCGAGCAGCTGGGGCCTGTGATGATGGAAGGGAGGTGGCCCTCCAGGAAGCCAGGAGCCAGGAACCTCGGAGCGACGCGAAAATAGCCTCATTCATCTGCACAGAGAGACCTCCAGCTAACCCAGACCCGCTGCCAATCACCAACGCCACAACTGGTCTCATTCACCGGCCGTCACACGGGAGCCCAACGCGCTCAAATAAACACACATGTGGCCCTGCAGGAAGGCTGCAAACATCTGCAGTTCGTCCACTTACTTTGTTCTTTTTCATCAGCGTGTCACACGGTCAAACTCACATGAGATGTCTCAACTCACGGGAGTTGTAATGCAGCGAGGAACTAGAAGTGAAGCGTAATTACATGTTGAGAGCTGGTCTGTTGACAGAAAGAAGAGGAGGATGAAGGAGTCCTGAAGAGATGCGGTGGAAGTAGACGTGACAGACATGTGTAGAGAAGGAGGGAGAGAGGAACGAGTGATGAGGATGGAGGGAGAGAGGAACGAGTGATGGGGATGGAGGAACGAGTGATGAGGATGGAGGGAGAGAGGATCGAGTGATGAGGATCGAGGGAGAGAGGAACGAGTGATGAGGATGGAGGAACGAGTGATGAGGATGGAGGGAGAGAGGATCGAGTGATGAGGATGGAGGAACGAGTGATGAGGATGGAGGGAGAGAGGATCGAGTGATGAGGATGGAGGAACGAGTGATGAGGATGGAGGGAGAGAGGATCGAGTGATGAGGATCGAGGGAGAGAGGAACGAGTGATGAGGATGGAGGGAGAGAGGAACGAGTGATGAGGATGGAGAGAGAGAGGAACAAGTGATGAGGATGGAGGGAGAGAGGAACGAGTGATGAGGATGGAGAGAGAGAGGAACAAGTGATGAGGATGGAGGGAGAGAGGATCGAGTGATGAGGATGGAGGAACGAGTGATGAGGATGGAGGGAGAGAGGATCGAGTGATGAGGATGGAGGAACGAGTGATGAGGATGGAGGGAGAGAGGATCGAGTGATGAGGATCGAGGGAGAGAGGAACGAGTGATGAGGATGGAGGGAGAGAGGAACGAGTGATGAGGATGGAGAGAGAGAGGAACAAGTGATGAGGATGGAGGGAGAGAGGAACGAGTGATGAGGATGGAGAGAGAGAGGAACGAGTGATGAGGATGGAGAGAGAGAGGAACAAGTGATGAGGATCGAGGGAGAGAGGAACGAGTGATGAGGATGGAGGGAGAGAGGAACGAGTGATGAGGATGGAGAGAGAGAGGAACAAGTGATGAGGATGGAGGAACAAGTGATGAGGATGGAGGGAGAGAGGAACGAGTGATGAGGATGGAGAGAGAGAGGAACAAGTGATGAGGATGGAGGGAGAGAGGAACGAGTGATGGGGATGCAGGGAGAGAGGAACGAGTGATGAGGATGGAGGGAGAGAGGATGAGTGATGAGGATGGAGGGAGAGAGAAACCAGTGATGAGGATGGAGGGAGAGAGGATGAGTGATGAGGATGGAGGGAGAGAGGAACGAGTGATGAGGATGGAGGAACGAGTGATGAGGATGGAGGGAGAGAGGAACGAGTGATGGGGATGGAGGGAGAGAGGAACGAGTGATGAGGATGGAGGGAGAGAGGAACGAGTGATGAGGATGGAGGAACGAGTGATGAGGATGGAGGGAGAGAGGAACGAGTGATGAGGATGGAGGGAGAGAGGAACGAGTGATGAGGATGGAGGAACGAGTGATGAGGATGGAGGGAGAGAGGAACGAGTGATGGGGATGGAGGGAGAGAGGAACGAGTGATGAGGATGGAGGGAGAGAGGAACGAGTGATGAGGATGGAGGAACGAGTGATGAGGATGGAGGGAGAGAGGAACGAGTGATGAGGATGGAGGGAGAGAGGAACGAGTGATGAGGATGGAGGGAGAGAGGAACGAGTGATGAGGATGGAGGGAGAGAGGAACGAGTGATGAGGATGGAGGGAGAGAGGAACGAGTGATGAGGATGGAGGGAGAGAGGAACGAGTGATGAGGATGGATGAGTTTCCAGAGGTGTCCTCGGCTGCTTGATCTTCGGTGAGGTGACCGGGCTCTCGCAGTGAGCTCAGCACTCCACACCTGCTTTACAACGCCCCCATGAGCTCATCCAGACATGTCCAAAATGCAAACGAGCCGCTATCAAAGCAGAATCTTCACTCTTTTAGCAACAATTCAGCACCTTTTATTTCACATCTCCTCTGGAACAGTTACAGCGTGGAGGGCTTCAACACGTCGAGTCATTTTAGAAGCTCGTGCATGAGCGGTGTCTCTGTGGGCGGAGGCAGAACTATTCTCTGAACGTGTGAAGATAACGCTGGCTGGTTGTTCTTATTTACAAACAAGCCAACAATGGAAGGAAATACAAGTTCCTCTCAATATGTTCAGTCACTGGCTCTACGTGTCTGTGAGTCGGGGGGGTAGCAGACGGCTAGTGCTGCTAGCTTGTCCATCTCCAGAACTGGATAGTTAGCTAACAAGCCAACAGCTGGATGAGTCAAACTCAACTCAATGCTTCATCCAAACAACGAAAGGTTATTTCTTCATCTCACTGATAATCTAGTGCTGCAGCCGTGATGCTGAGGAGGTTTAGCTGAAGGCTAAGCTAAACTATTAGCAACAGTTTCTCTCCATCTCTTCAACACTTTGCCGATATTGTGGCTCGAATCATCTCAAATGTACCCAACAACACAGCGAGGTGGCTTCAGCCCACTCCTCGTAGTGATTGGTGTTTTGGTCCCAGCGAACAACATGATGTCATCATTGGCTGCAATCCTGTATCTTTTCACTCGTTGATTTTTTAACATCAGCGTATCTTAAATGAGAGCAAATTCTCTTTCCTATGGGCAGTGTTCAGTGTTCACATCGTTGGTGTGTTGAGGTTTTGTTTCAGCAGTTGGCTCAGTGGTCCTTTGAGTCATCACAGCTCTGAACGTGGCGAGGTTTGCCCGTGACAGATGGACGGCAGACCTCACATCGTCCTGGGAGGCCTGAACCACTGACTCATAGCGACGGGGTGCAGGACTGGAGGATTGGATCGCCCCGAGAGGAAGTCGGAGCGCAACAGGAGAGGCCAGTTTCAAGCTGAGGCGCGTAATGAACCTGCCCGAGGTGCCGGTCTCTCATGTCAGAGGCTGCAGAAGGGCAAGGAAATAGGGAGGCAAATGGAAAGGTGAGGAAAGCAGCACGGTTCACGCATGATGCAGCAGCACGGAGGACGGCTGGAAGGAAACTGGGTTGCATTTGTGTGAACACGTGTCCCTGCTCCAGTCTCATTGTTATCTCTAACATACAGAGTTTCTGCGTCCTGTATTTGCTGTGTGTGTAAACGTGAGAAACAAAAGCCATGTTTTAACTCAGGTGATGCTTCATCACCATATTTTCCTTAAGTTCGCCCCGACATCCCTTCAGATCGCTGTTGTTTACTGTTTACTTATTTACAGCCCGGAGCAGAGATGGAAAGGTTGAGCGAGTCGAGACCTTTTCCCCTCATTGCACAGCGCTTCACGACGCCTCTTTTCAACCGTTTACTTATGTTTCCTGTCAAACCTCATGTTGAATCCTCCAGATCTTTGTCTGATGGAAATATGAAAGTGTTTTGGATTCCCGGGGAGCCATAAAAAGAAAGGAAAGGAGGGCGAGTGTGAGGGAAGCAGTGCGAAGAGCTCGCTGTTGGGCCCGGTGGTGTCAGCGCTAACAGATGGGCGATAGGGTAAATAGGGCTTGTTGTGATGGCTGCTGGCCGTCTACGTCTCTCTCCCTCTGGCTCTCTTCTCTCCCTCTTTGGTATTCACGGCTCGTGGAATCATGAAGATGATGAATTATTCACAATCGGTTGCCTGCGGTTGTGGGTCGGGAGAGTACTGGCCGCCTCCCTCACATGCTCGCTCTCTCTCTCTCTCTCTCTCTCTCTCTTTTGCACAGACATGCACAAATGCTCACAAAGCAAAAGAAAACTCTGTGTCTGAAAAGTCAACGCTGAAGTGTCTTAAAGCTGCATTCTCTCTAGTGTCCACCAGGGGGCGACTCCTCTGGTTGTATAGAAGTCTATAGAAAATGACTCTACTTCTCTCTTGATTTATTCCCTCAGTAAACATTGTAAACATGAGTTTATGTCTCAATCTCTAGTTTCAAGTCTTCTTCAATACAGCATGATGTTCATTTAGTACATTATGGTCCATTTAGAGTCACACAGACCATGAAGCAGGGGATGCTTTAGGGCGGGGCTACACGCTGATTGACAGGTCTCCAGCACGGCGTTGGTCTGGGAGTTGTCCGTGTTTTCGTCTTACAACTTAAACTCTTTCACAGTTTGTTTTCAGTCCATGAAAGTTAATTGTAATATTTTGTTGGCCTGAACATGTTTTATTCAGCGGTCAGTTCACCCTCTCGAGTCACTTCTGGTTGCAAAAAACCAAGATGGTGACGTCCGAAAAACAAGATGCCGACGGCAAAGTGGCAACTCATGAATTCAAAACCTCAGCCTACAAACCGATGGGCGACGTCACAGTAAATATGTTCACTTCTTAAATACTCTATGACGCTCACACAGCCACAGGGCTTCCACACACCGCTCTGGACACATTCTGGATGTTTATCTGTTTTGGTATGCAGCGCTTTAGAACGTACGCTGTCACTCATGTAATGGCCTCCACTTCAAAGATGGAGAACATAAAACCCTTCGCCTGCTGCTTTGTGTTTCATTATTCGGAGATGTTTTTGTTAAAGTGAAGGAAATGACCCCAGAACAGAACAGGATATGTGATGCACAACTGACATTTTTGAACGCAATACTCTCCATTTGGAAATAAGGAAGTCATCTCTTGGCATTCAAGCTCATTCGCACCATGCTGCGGTTTGAATCGGGCGTTGTGCGATGGAGGAAGTGTCATCCTGTCTTTCATTGTGTTGGTCTAAAGTCTTTGAGTACTGGAGAGAGAAGTCATTCCTGTTCCTCAAAGACGGAGTGGAGGGAGTGGGATGTGAAGTGAGTTGCTTTGGCTGCAGATAAGGTGATATTGCACAAATGACTGCTTTCATAACTCAGTGTTTTAATGAATGAATGGGTACATTATGCATCCATTGAAATGTATGTTTTCATCAACTGAAAACACCATTTTCACATCTTAAATAGCATAATGTGTTATGAGGCAATAACATGCTTTCCGAGTTCTTCCCAGCGTTGACATTAACTTATTTCTCTTTTTCCTTAAATCAACATCATTTGCGTATTATAACATTCAAAGAAACGTTTCCTGAGGCTCTTTATGCTGCACTCATGCATCTCGATAGTCTAATCTGATGTTTAATTATCCCAGAAAGCATCCCATTGATTCAATGTTCTCCAGTTAAGGTGGACTCTTGGACTCTTGGGCTCTTGGACTCTTGGTGCTCTTGGACTCCTGGGCTCTTGGGCTCTTGGACTCCTGGACTCTTGGACTCTTGGACTCCTGGACTCTTGGACTCTTGGACTCTTGGAGCTCTTGGACTCTTGGACTCTTGGGCTCTTGGAGCTCTTGGACTCTTGTGCTCTTGGAGCTCTTGGACTCTTGGACTCTTGGAGCTCTTGGACTCTTGGACTCTTGGGCTCTTGGAGCTCTTGGACTCTTGTGCTCTTGGAGCTCTTGGACTCTTGGACTCTTGGAGCTCTTGGACTCATGGAGCTCTTGGACTCTTGGAGCTCTTGGACTCTTGGGCTCTTGGACTCTTGGAGCTCTTGGACTCTTGGACTCTTGGAGCTCTTGGACTCTTGGAGCTCTTGGACTCTTGGAGCTCTTGGACTCTTGGAGCTCTTGGGCTCTTGGAGCTCTTGGGCTCTTGGACTCTTGTAGCTCTTGGGCTCTTGGACTCTTGGACTCTTGGAGCTCTTCTCTGGGTTCAGGAGGACATTCTTTCTGACCAGAAGACGACACACGAGTCAAAACCAGTTCAGGAATGTCCCGCTTGTAGCGTTTGCTTGCGGGGAGATTGAGCCACCCTCAGCCATCATGTTCTTCTTCATCTGTAGAGGACGCTGAACGGGCTTATTGGGTTAATTATCAACGACATAGGAGCGAGTGTGTAACCTGAAGGACTGCTGGGCTCTTGTCTGCCCTCTCTTTACATGTCGGTGCACTCACAAAGAAGTGTTTGACCAGACGTATTGTGTACACATACATATATATATGTGTATATATATATATATATATATGTGTATATATATATATATATATATACCGTGTTCCTCTCAGCTTGTAATTCATCTTGTGTTCTTCCAGCTCGGCCGTGTGCTGTGTGTCTTACTTCATCTCTATTTCACATCAAGCGTTCACTGAGCGGGAACGCTCTGCTTCAGCGTCTCCATTATAATTCTGCTGCAGCAGAGTTGGTAAACTACATTTGTACACTTCTGAATGGATGTTTGATAAGAGTCGGTGACCCGCGGGTCAAATAACAAAAATCATAATTGTAAATAATAATAATAACAAAAGGCATTTAGGCGTTTGTTGTGCACGCACAGACGTTGATGAATGAGTCTCGCTGCACGAGGACGAGCCGGCGGAAGTATTTGTCGTCGAGCTGATTTATTTACGAGCGCTGTGCAGATCGCCTGTTTAATTGTGATTTAGCAGAAGTCACAGCTCAGCACTTTTTCTTGGCAGGGAGCAGTTCCAACAGTGTTGTGGGGGTTTCAGTGTGTCATGTGGGGGGGAGAGTCAGGCGTCTCTGCCATCTGATGTAAGTTGGAGTTGGACCGGAGGTCCTGATGGCGGCTGCACTTTGAATACATTCCAGCCGATCGATGCGTACGGCTGCTTGATTTAATAGCTTTGGCCCCTGAAGGCTGTTTGGCCCCGTTTAGGTTTTCTTTCCCACGTGTAAACATAAATTAGCCGTAATTGAACAAACCGTGCCAGCCCACCGACTCCTGCCAATCGCCTCCATCTCGCTTTCTTCCTCTCCTCCTGTCATCTTCTTTTCTTTTTCCCGCCTCGCTCATCTTGCGTCTCTCTTTCATCTGAATTAATTAGGCGTTTTAGTTAATTACCCCCCCCCCCCCACCCACCATGCAGTTGTTTTATGGGGACGAAGACGGCCGTCATTAACCTCCAGTCTCTTCGTTGCGTTCGCTCCGTCTCTTGTTACACCGATTGTCTCCGTGGCACTTTAGTCCAACCGTCAGCTTGTCGTCGCCGTCTCCCGTCAGCGTTTGTTCGTCTCTTTTTTAATATTAAACTACACGTCAAAGTGCAACAGAGAGGGGGGGGGGGGCACTTCCTGTTTCTCCTCCTCTACCAGCATCAAACCTCAGAATAAAAGACGTGTCTGGTGTTTGTTTCAGTGCGGCTTCTCATTTACTCAACAGGCTCATGTTTACTTTTTTATGAAGCAAAAAACCTGCACGGAGTCTCTCCATTACGCCTTATTAAAAAGGCCTGAGAGACAGAGAGAGAGAGAGAGAGAGAGAGAGAGACAGAGAGAGAGACAGAGAGACAGACTGAGAGACACAGAGAGACAGAGAGACACAGAGAGAGAGAGAGATAGAGAGACAGAGAGAGAGAGAGACAGACTGAGAGACAGAGAGACACAGAGAGAGAGAGAGACAGACTGAGAGACAGAGAGAGACAGAGAGAGAGACAGACTGGGAGACAGAGAGAGAGACAGACAGACTAACCCCCCACAGAGAGAAGGCCGGAGCACGTGTGTCCGGCTGCTTTGTACAGTCGACACGCTCCAATAAGAAATCTACCAAGACTGGTTTACAATTATAAGGAATTTAATTCCACTGATGCAAGTACGATTACAGTTAAACATTGGAGTACATACTCCTATGAAATATTACAATATTAACCCACTTTGGAAAAAAACTACCTCTGGTCCCATGACACAGCCGTCCCGGAGATCCACACGCTAACAGAGGCAGAAAAACACTTTCTAACCCGCCCACATATTCGTTCGCGACTCCTCCCCTTCCGTCTATCTCGATTTCCCTACGCATTCTGTGTCTGTATCTCACATCTCTCTCTCCCTGAGCCGCTAACACATTCAATCCCCAGTTATGGCTTAATTCCTTCTATGATAATCCTTCAGTATATAAGCTACACTTCTGCAACTTGGCAGAAGCTTCATTTCTTTTAGCTACTAATCCTACATCACTTTATGTTTATCTTAATTATGCATTCCCAAACCCTTATGTTTATGACTAATTATGAATTCTTAATTATGAATTATTAAACACTTTTATTATATCTACTAACTACAGTTTTTTGCTCAAATTTCTTACACTAAGAGACAGAGAGAGAGAGACAGAAAGAGACAGACAGAGAGAGAGAGAGACAGACTGAGAGACAGACAGACAGCGAGAGCGAGAAAGAGACATAGAGACAGAGAAAGAGAGAGAGAGAGAGAGAGAGAGAGAGACAGACTAAGAGACAGAGAGAGAGACAGACAGACAGAGAGCGAGAAAGAGACAGAGACAGAGAGAGAGCGAGAGAGAGAGAGACAGACAGACAGAGAGCGAGAAAGAGACAGAGAGAGAGACAGAAAGAGACAGAAAGAGAGAGAGAGAGATCCTTCACTCCAGGATCCTTATTTTTTCTTCCTCTCAAGTAATTCTTGTTATTCTGTTGGCTGCGTCTCACTGAGTCTCTCTGTTTGTCAGCGTTACGTAGGGTCTGACCCAGGTGTGTGTGTGTGTGTGTGTGTGTGTGTGTGTGTGTGTGTGTGTGTGTGTGTTATCAGTGCAGAGAGCTTGTCTCCATTCAT
>NC_136641.1:26568026-26623026 GCF_949748355.1 Melanostigma gelatinosum | reverse complement strand
GGTCGAAGTGTTTGCACCTGAAGGATCAGTGAGTCACGAACACCGGACACGTCTCAGAGACCCGGCAGGCTGTGAAACGTCACCTGCTTTTATTCAAACTTCCACTCCAACCTGCTTTAAAGTACAATTCATAAAAACAGACGCGCAGCTCAAAACAAGCAATACGCTGAGGACTGATGTCCTCCAGCAGCCCAGAAGAAGTAGTCGAATAAATGACACCATCCTCTTACTACACAAGTATGTGTGCTGGTTATGACTCAAATATGCACTCGGCGAGCCAAACATGCCGGGATTCTTCCCTCCGATCCGTCTGCAGATCTCAACGCAGACACAAAACTCCAGGTAGAGCGTTAAGAAAGCCAACAGAAGCCTCTGAAAAGCCACCAGCAGAGCTCAGCTGTGGCCTCAGGTAGCCTCTGTGCTGCTAATGGAGCCACTCAGGACAGGACTCGAAAGTAAGTCAGTGGAGCATGGAGGACGCGCACACACACACACACACACAATCAACCACACACACACACACACACAATCAACCACACACACACACACACACAATCAACCACACACACACACACACACACAGACACAATCAACCACACACACACACACACAGACACAATCAACCACACACACACACACACACAATCAACCACACACACACACACACACAATCAACCACACACACACACACACACAATCAACCACACACACACACACACAGACACAATCAACCACACACACACACACACAATCATGTTTTTTTGGCAATTGCAGCATCTGTTGGGGCAGAGAGACTTTCTGGGTCAGAGTGATGCAGTTAATTTACCAGGACAGGATAAAAGCTGCAAGAGAACATAGCGCTCCACAGCGCTCCACTAACCCCCCCCCCCCCCCAAGATATGGAGGTTTTCATGAAACGATTTCCTGGTATCAGGTAGGATTGTCCTCCACCGAAGAGACTCTGTAAAACCACGTTACGACGAGTGTCCATATATCTGGAGGAAAAAGCTCCTCAGGGTGCTGAGCAGCTTCATGTCTCTACGATAACGTCATCACCACTCTGACCACCGTTGTGCGATCGCCCCTTTGCTTTTTATTGTCTCGTTCGGCGACTATCTGTTTGTTTCTGTTCACCAACCAGAGGAGGTGTGCTTCACACGCTGGACAGATGAGCGAGGAGAGACAGCTCACATGTTTTACACCATGTTTACAATGTTTACTGAGGGATTAAATCAAGAGAGAAGTAGAGTCATCTTCCATAGACTTCCATACAACCAGAGGAGTCGCCCCCTGGTGGACACTAGAGAGAATGCAGCTTTAAGACACTTCTGAACTGGTCTGACGTGTAAAACTCAGGACAGACAGACAAACAAGCTCCTCCTCCGTTTTCTACCGTGACGTCACCGCTTTCCTGAAAAGTTCAGAGATTTTAAACCCGAAACGCTCGGCGTGAAAAAGGAAAAGACGCTCCCTCAAAAACATGTCGACTGATGGAGGAAGTGGGGTCAGACCTAGCATCAGGGATGTGTTCAAATATATATTTTAATTTAACTTGGCTGCATTTTAAACATCAAAACAAACTATTCACCAACTTCTTTTCAGAATTAAAAATAATTGGGAATAAATTCGAAATATTTTAACAAAACAAACCTTTGATGTTGTATTCATGTTGACAGTCACTTTGAAATGATTCTAAATATAATGAGGGAAAAACAAACATTTTGATGATGAACCCTGTCTGGTATGATACGTTTCCTCCTGCGCCGCTAATCAGCGGCGAGAACCGAATATGAATGCACTCGTATGTCCTGAAGCACCGGCTGAACGCTGACCTCTCGCTTTGCTGCTGCTGCAGCTCCAATGAGCCCTCCGAGCTGAGGATTTGCTTCTATATAGAGCTCTATGAGCTGCTATTGATCCGTCTGTCTGCCACCACGGTGACTGTGTCCGTGTGTCTGCTGACCGGCTGAGTGTCATCGCGCCTGCATGCATGAAAACCATGTTGAAAAGCAACTCACTCTCATAACAAACGAGGACATTTGTGCACATTTAAGCTCCAAATCCTCTCTGAGCAGAAATCCTCAAGAGGAAAAGACGCACACGAACAGAACCAGAACAACCGTCTGATGTGGATTTGCTGATTCTTTAAACGTGCTTTTAGAACACGAAGGTCACTTTTCAGAGATGAAGACCTCCACTTTCAGCTGTTCAAAGTATTATGTGGCATATTATATCGTATAAGAATTAGACGTAGTCACTGTGACGTCACCGATAGCTTTGTGGACTGACGTTTTGAAGCCACGAGTTCTGTCTGTCACCATCTTTGTTTGTAGGCGTTGCCATCTTGGTTTTTGGTCATAGACAACGCTCTGGTAGAGACCTGTCAATCAGCGTGTAGCCCCGCCCTAAAGCATCCCCTGCTTTATGGTCTGTGTGACTCTAAATGGAGCATAATGTACTAAATGAACATCATGCTGTATTGAAGAAGATTTGAAACTAGAGATTGAGACATAAACTCATGTTTACAATGTTTACTGAGGGAATAAATCAAGAGAGAAGTAGAGTCATTTTCTATAGACTTCTACACAACCAGAGGAGTCGCCCCCTGGTGGACACTAGAGAGAATGCAGCTTTAACACATGAAGCTTTGGCTTCACTCTGCAGAACCAGAGGTTGTCTCCTGAGATGAACCGTTTAGATTTTGGTCGTCAAAGGTCACTGTGACCTCACAAAGCACGTTTTTTCAAGAATGTATATTTTAATTAGAACAATTTCACGTAAATGTCAAACAGCATGAACTGCAACTTGACTCTGAGATGGAGACATGATTCATAGATCTCTCGTTGACTCAAACGATCTCCTGGTACAGTACGGAACAGACCCGTGACCACATCTCCTGCAGGGTTAGTGTTCCAGTGTCAACAGGAAAGTGGCAGATATGCGTTTGTAACAGAGTTAATGATTCCACTTGCCATCACTGGCCATTGGTTGCTAGTATTACTATATTATTTAAGTTATTGCTCATCCTTATCATTTTCATATTATTTCCTTGTTTAAATATCATTTACAACGTATCATCAGTTCCCCATGGAGACAAGTGGGTTGTGTGTAACAGCGCCCTCTGCTGGCTGCTTGCAGACTCTAGTGGTGCGCCCAGCTTTCATGAACTAGCTGTCTGATGTACATATATATATATATATCTATATATATATTTATATATATAGATATATATAGATATATATATATAGATATATATATAGAGATGTCTAGAAGTCCCTTTTTGTTCGTATAATTGTTTTAATTTATAATTTCTAGAGCAAATGGTTTTAACTGATTTAGCATTTAGCATTTAGCATGAGTAACATGCTAACCACAGTTAGCTTAAGTATTTGTCCCTTTTGATTCAACAGTGTTCCGGAGCTTGTGACCACAACGTTGTCTATGAGAGTCACTGAAGCTGTTCTGTCTTTTACCAGCTATATTCTGTCCGATGAATAAACGTCTGGTTGGAGCCATCAAAAGATATCGTGTCCTGAATTAAACACAACGGCGAGTACGCAACTGCTACACGTTGTTGTTTTTTGGGTGCGGGTGTCACAGCGAGCTATAAGTGTCTGGATGTTGACATCAGACTCGCTGCCAAGTCTGGTCTGTGTGTTCATTCCTCTTTCCTGACAGCTCATGAAAAACCTGTTGAAGATATGTCACTTCTGGTACATATACTGTCTCTATATATAGCGAGGATTACTGTGTGTGCGTGTGTGTGTGTGTGTGTGTGTGTGCTGGATGAGAGACAAGACAATTGACAAGTTAGAGAGGAGAGACTCCACACAGAGACAAGGAAGAGAAGGAGAGCAGATAAATTGGTGGCATGTGTTCAAACATCAGGCAGAAAACACGGAGAGACATTCAGTAGGTCTCCGTGTTCAAATGTCAGGCCCCGGGTTATTGATAGCCCGTCTAATTAAAGCATGCACTCAGCCTCTCTCTCTCTCCGTTTCTCCCATGACCCTCTTTCTCACCCTTTGGTCCTCTCTCTCTCTCTTTCTCTACTAATTTTCTTTTTTTTTGCTATCTTGAGCTATCGTCCACAGGCCAGTCGTTAAGTGTGTGAAATCCCTATAAGAGACGGGATTACTGGGTGATAGATCCACAGCTCCGTCTCGTACAGGAGTCTTACGGTAAACACAGATGCCACTTAATCTGCCCAGATTAAACTCCGTCTCGCCCCATCAGCCCGGTGACGGGAACACAAAACACACACATATCGTTCTAACCAGACCCGACTGTCGGCTGGTGTACTCTCGGGGGGGTTGCCATGGCGACTCCAGATGTAGCATCAGACGGGTCTTGTTGCCGTGCCGTGTTTTATTGCTTGCTCCTCCCGAGTGACACTGTACCGCCTCGATCTGACACCCAGATAACAGGCCTTGACCCAGATTATGCATCAACAGCTACATTTTCGTTCTTCGGGAATCTGTAGATGGTTTCAATCTTACAGATGGATTACAAACACTGGTGTTGTGGAACATTTAAGGCCTGAAATCCTCTTTGAGCAGAACTCCTTGAAGAGGAAAAGGCACACATATGGGAAAAACCGGGAACAACAATCTGATGTGGATTTACTAATTCTTTAAACATGCTTCTGGAAAGCGAAGGTCACTTCGTGGTAATTTCAGAGATAAAGACCTCAACCGTCAGGGCTGTTCTGTTCCCAAACAAAGTATTATGTAAAGACCATAGACTGTACACAAGAAGTGGACGTAGTCACTGTGACGTCACCTATAGCTTTGTGGACTGACGTTTTGAAGCCACGGGTTTGGCAGTTTGGCTGTCGCCCTCTTGGTTTTTGGTCGTTATCCATCGTGGTTTTTGGTCGTTATCCATCGTGGTTTTTGGTCGTTGTCCATCGTGGTTTTTGGTCGTTGTCCATCGTGGTTTTTGGTCGTTATCCATCGTGGTTTTTGGTCGTTGTCCATCGTGGTTTTTGGTCGTTGTCCATCGTGGTTTTTGGTCGTTGTCCATCGTGGTTTTTGGTCGTTGTCCATCGTGGTCGTTGTCCATCGTGGTCGTTGTCCATCGTGGTCGTTGTCCATCGTGGTCGTTGTCCATCGTGGTCGTTGTCCATCGTGGTCGTTGTCCATCGTGGTCGTTGTCCATCGTGGTCGTTGTCCATCGTGGTTTTTGGTCGTTGTCCATCGTGGTTTTTGGTCGTTGTCCATCGTGGTTTTTGGTCATTGTCCATCGTGGTTTTTGGTCGTTATCCATCGTGGTTTTTGGTCGTTATCCATCGTGGTTTTTGGTCGTTATCCATCTTGGTTTTTGGTCGTTATCCATCGTGGTTTTTGGTCGTTATCCATCTTGGTTTTTGGTCGTTATCCATCGTGGTTTTTGGTCGTTATCCATCGTGGTTTTTGGTCATTGTCCATCGTGGTTTTTGGTCGTTATCCATCGTGGTTTTTGGTCGTTATCCATCGTGGTTTTTGGTCGTTATCCATCTTGGTTTTTGGTCGTTATCCATCGTGGTTTTTGGTCGTTATCCATCTTGGTTTTTGGTCGTTATCCATCGTGGTTTTTGGTCGTTATCCATCGTGGTTTTTGGTCGTTGTCCATCGTGGTTTTTGGTCGTTATCCATCGTGGTTTTTGGTCGTTATCCATCGTGGTTTTTGGTCGTTATCCATCATGGTTTTTGGTCGTTATCCATCTTGGTTTTTGGTCGTTATTCATCGTGGTTTTTGGTCGTTATTCATCGTGGTTTTTGGTTGTCGCCATCTTGGTTTTTTTGCAACCACGAGTGACAAATGACCTCTTCTCTCACTAATCTCCTCTGGAAGCTTCACACCAAACACCATCCTACTCCAGAAGGTCAGACGGCCTTGATCTCTTTGAACATGGTCCTCCATGTAAACTGTCACTCATTCTCCTCTGCCTACCAATATGCCCCTTTATGCTTCAGGTCTTCACCATCCATGATGTGTTATTGTTTTGCACAATAAACACAGAGTAAAATGATGTAATATTGGATTCCTCATCCTGCCTCGCCCTGGTTTATTGGAGCTGTAATGAAGTCCATTCTTCCTCCACATCCAATCATAGCGGGATGTCGACTAGATTTAGACATCAGCACATGGTGAAATGAACGTGACATGCCTGCAGCTGCACAGTTAGATGTTTCCAGGCTCCAGCGATCTGATGACAGCTAATCATGCAACAAATAATGCAAAACAACGCCACTGGTTTCACTGTGAAACTGTTTGTGTTGCAAGATTTCACTTGTTGTGCTGCAACGCGATGATGAGGGCGATGATGATGAAGTTGCGGTAATGTAGCAGTCAGCCCCCACTGACTAATCTACACGAAGATCAATGAATTCCCAGCAGCATGAATCCCTCACACGAGCTTTACTGCTCGGTTTGTTTGTGACAGTTTGTGCGTCCTTTAAACCGGTTGTTGTGATGTTGTTGTGATTTTCCAAGGCAAGCCAGAGCCAGCCCTAACTATAAGCACTATCAAAGAGGAAAGCCTTAAGCCTACTCTTAAATGTGGTGAGTGTGTCTGCCCCCCGGACTGAAACGGGAAGCTGGTTCCACAGAAGAGGAGCTTGATAACTGAAGGCTCTGGCTCCCGTCCTACTTTTTAAGACTCTAGGAACCACAAGTAACCCTGAATCACTGGATCGCAGCTCTCTAGTAGGGCAGTATGGTACTATAAGCTCTTTAAGATATGATGGAGCCTGACCAGTTCGGACTTTGTAGGTCAGTAAAAGGATTTTAAATTATATTCTAGATTTGACAGGGAGCCAGTGCAGAGAAGCTAATACAGGAGTAATATGATCTCTCCTCTTAGTTCTTGTTAGTACACGAGCTGCAGCATTCTGGATCAACTGGAGAGATTTAAGAGACTTATTAGAGCAGCCTGAGAATAAGGAATTGCAGTAATCTAGTCTAGAGGTAACAAATGCATGAACTAATTTCTCTGCATCGCTTTGAGATAGGATGTGATTGATTTTTGAAATATTACGGAGGTGAAAAAAGGCAGTCCTAGAAATAAGTTGTATCTGAGAGTTGAAAGACAAATCCTGATCAAAGGTAACTCCAAGATTCTTGACGGTGCTGCTGGATGCCAGCGCAATGCCATCTAGAGAAACTATATCATCAGATAACTGATGTCGGAGGTGTTCTGGGCCGAGCAGAATAACTTTAGTTTTGTCTGAGTTTAACATCAGGAAGTTGCAGGTCATCCAGGTTTTTATGTCCTTAAGACACGCTTGCAGTTTAGCGAGCTAGTTGGTTTCGTCTGGTTTGATCGATATATATAATTGAGTATCATCTGCATAACAATGAACGGTTATAGAGTGTTTTCTGATAATATTGCCTAAAGGAAGCATATACAAGGTGAACAAGATTGGTCCAAGCACAGAACCTTGTGGAACTCCATAACTGACGTTGGTCTTCATCGAGGCTTCATCATTTACATAAACAAACTGAGATCGATCCGATAAATAGGATCCAGACCAGTTCAGTGCGGTTCCTTTGATGCCAATATAATGTTCCAGTCTCTGCAACAGGATGTAGTGGTCTATAGTGTGGAACGCAGCACTAAGGTCTAACAGGACAAGAACAGAGACGAGTCCTTTGTCTGATGCGATTAGAAGGTCATTATTATTTTTACCAGAGCTGTCTCTGTGCTATGATGCTTTCTAAATCCTGACTGAAAATCCTCAAATGAACTATTGTTACACAGAAAGTCACACAACTGATTTGCAACTGCTTTCTCAAGGATCTTAGAGAGGAAGGGAAGGTTCGAGATCGGTCTATAGTTCTACACCTCTGGATCCAGAGTGGGCTTCTTAAGAAGCCCACTCTGGATCCAGAGGTTTCAAAAATGTTTAAAAAATGTGAAACCGTAACAGAAGCTAAAGAAGCCTCAACTTCTGTTCCACTGGGGCTTAAGACACTTCTGTGTTCAGCTGCATCTCACACGGCTGAAACAGAAGATGTATCACACGTCACACGACGACGCAGCCAGAGAAGCGGTGGCCGTACGGAAAGCTGTGTCTCTGCCATGTTGTCCTCCTCATCAGCTATCGTTGCAAGCCGATCGTCGTTCAGCAGAATCAGCTAAATATTCATGCTGCCTGTGTTTGTGTGGGCGGGCGTATGTATAAGTGTTTACGTGTGTGTGTGTGTGTGTGTGTGTGTGTGTGTGTGTGTGTGTGTGTGTGCTATTTATATTCTTCCTCATCCGTTAATGGTTCATCTTCTCCAGATGGACGCACAGGAAAAGCTGTAATTAGGAAGCAGGGAGGTTAAAAATAGAACATGTCTGCCACTGGTTGAATACAAGCATGTTGGCTCTGTGTGCGTGAGTGTGAGTGAGTGAGTGAGTGAGTGAGTGAGTGAGTGAGTGAGTGAGTGTGTGTGTGTGAGTGTGTGTGAGTGAGTGTGTGAGTGAGTGTGTGAGTGAGTGTGTGTGTGTGTGAGTGAGTGTGTGTGAGTATGTGTGAGTGAGTGAGTGAGTGAGTGAGTGAGTGAGTGAGTGAGTGAGTGAGTGAGTGAGTGTGTGAGTGAGTGTGTGAGTGAGTGTGTGTGTGTGTGAGTGAGTGTGTGTGTGTGTGGTGGGATGACGCGGTGGAGTGATCATATCATGTCTACGTCTCTCCTGCGTCCAGCGAGCGAGTTATTGCCTCCTCAGGTTAATTAAAACCTTGTTGCAGTGACTCATTTCTATTATCACTATTCGCTTTGCATACAAGGCTGTTAATGCTTTTCTACAAAATGCTTCCCGTCCAAAAACCGAGCCGAGGCTGTTTCCTATCCAGAGTCAGACTCGATTAAAGGATCGGTGAATCAGTCATTATGAATGAGGCTGGACTCCTAAACACCCACCAGCAGGTATCAGCCATCAGCAGGCAGAGCGGCTCGGCCACATCAACGGAACACGATTTGGCAAAGAACCGCCAACGAGGCAGCTGCGGCTTTTCAGAAAACACACAAAATATGAGAAGATGAAAAGAGATTTATTTTTTTCGCTGAGGGGGAAGATGTTCTGGACTAATCCTAAACGGTCTCTTATTGAAATGTGGGATGATGTACTGTACAGCACATGGCAACCTCTTTAACCCCGTTAAACTCAGTTTTTTCTACCTGCTTACTCTGTGAAAAGTGGCACTGATGTAGCTGCTGTAGTAAGAGTTATGGGCAGCTATCGTAATAGATTTCTTTCAAACGTTAATCACGTGGAAATCTCCGGGTCTGAAGAGTTAAGATTGTATAGAAGTCTATGAGAAAATGACTCTACTTCTCTCTTGATTTATTCCCTCAGTAAACATTGTAAACATGAGTTTATGTCTCAATCTCTAGTTTCAAGTCTTCTTCAATACAGCATGATGTTCATTTAGTACATTATGGTCCATTTAGAGTCACACAGACCATAAAGCAGGGGATGCTTTAGGGCGGGGCTACACGCTGATTGACAGGTCTCTACATCAGCGTTGGGGAGTTGTCTGTTTTTCGTCTTATAACTTTAATACTTTCAGTGTTTTCACGTCATGAAAGTCAATTGAAACATCTGGGTCGCCTAAAATGTTTAATTCAACGTTTAGTTGTACTTAGCTCCGCCCTCTCGAGTCTTCTGGTTGCAAAAAACCAAGATGGGGAAATTCGTAGTCCACAAATGGGTGAAGTTATGGTGATTACGGCCGTTTCTCATATACAGTCTATGACATTAACTCTGAGTTTAACATTTCCTGTTCCATGTCGGCGACCGCATGTAAAAATGAAACTGAAAGTGAATGCACCAACATTTTTTATTGTTCGATAATGAATCCCTCTCTGAGTCCAACACAGTATTTATGGCCCTCTGAGTCGGCCTCTCACTGAAGAGACGACTTCGTTTTTTACGATGTGCATGTTGACAAATGACCGGCTTCTGTGTGAATCCACGGCGGGCTCAGGATGAAAGGAGGAAGACTGATGAAGTGGGCCTCAGCACTTAGGATTCATCAGCTGGTATATTGGAAGGAGAAAGGTAGGGGGGGGGGATGAGAGATGAGCCTCCCGAGAGACAAATTGAGACACGGCCATTGGCATCAATCCGTCCTGATAAAGAGAACGAGATTGATGGGAATCCAGCGGCACTCTGAGTTTTGAGAACGGGAAAATGTCGACGGAGGAGACGGAGGCTGAGTGTGACACTAATAACCCCGTCATGGCCACATGACACGTTGATGACCGTGATGTCTCCTTCATGGTGATGTACGGTCAAAGCATCAAGAGTGTGAGCCGAGTTCAATGGAGCGTGTGTGACGGATTTCTTATTAAAACATGAAATATTATGGCGGCAGCCCGGCTGAGGCCTTTCTGTGCAGAGTTCGTCTTGTTGCCCAAAGTCTGCGATTTTTTACATTTTACAGATTACACGTGAACATGATAACGTTATAATGTACCTTCATGGTTAATGTTAAAACTTTATTTACACTCTGATGGTTCACGGTAAACTGTTTCACTAATCTGAGGTTCGCGTTGAACGGCGAGGGGATCAGTACGGCTCGACACCGGCTACACCGCTACCAGTAACTCATTCTAGCTGCGTTATCGAGCAGCAGGAAGCCATCGAACGCAACTTCAGCTTGTCTGACGTTCTTTCGTACCGCTGAGTTACAACACAAAACAACGGTGCTGCTGTTCCCAGAAAGAATCACGTCAGACGTGATTGGTCGTCCTCAGGTTGCTGCTCCTGAGCCTCACAGATAATGTACATTAAGCATACACAGACTTAGCTGGAGCTCATTTGCAGTCCTTCTCCCTGGTTGTGCTTTCTGTGTTGCTCTTCTGCAAAAAGAATGTCCTCTTGTGGGACTGAATTGACCAGAACTGAACTTCTGTGCGGAGTTAAACATATTGATCTAAAAATAGATAAAAGTGACTTCAAGCACACCCTGAACCCCGATTCCTGAATCCACGAGCTGCAGCTTGATTTAAGCGCTTTAGATCATTTTACCCTCTTCTATATTTATTGCTTTCTCTCTCCTTCTTCTTCTCACCTCTACATGTATTGTCCTGGCTCATCACTATATTGATTTATGAAGCAATGACTTTTTATCACTGCAGTTTCCATTATATTGCTTTGTCTCAGATTTATTATTTTCCCCTCCCAATCTGTGTGATCATCTCCTTTTGTGTTGCATTAATATATATATATATATATATATATATAT
The DNA here is from genome assembly GCF_949748355.1 of Melanostigma gelatinosum. NCBI lineage: Eukaryota > Metazoa > Chordata > Actinopteri > Perciformes > Zoarcidae > Melanostigma > Melanostigma gelatinosum. Next base: position 26,611,807 of record NC_136641.1, on the reverse strand, counting down.
ATATATATATATATATATGTTATATTTTTAAATCAGGCCTGTCCTTTACTTGGCATTGGCTCTGGCTAACAGCAGATAGACAGAGAGAGAGAGAGAGAGAGAGAGAGAGAGAGAGAGAGAGAGAGAGAGAGAGAGAGAGAGAGAGACAGAGAGAGAGAGAGAGAGAGAGAGAGAGAGAGAGAGAGAGGACAGAGAGAGAGAGAGAGAGAGAGAGAGAGAGAGAGAGAGAGAGAGAGAGAGAGAGAGAGAGAGAGAGAGAGAGAGAGAGAGAGGGGGGGGGGGAGAGAGAGAGAGAGAGAGAGAGAGAGAGAGGTGAGAGGAGAGCGAGGTATTCTCTTCATACTGGCTCATGTAGTCTCCGGAGGAACCCTTTTGTTTGTGTTGGTTTTTGCAATGGATCAAACAGACATACTGAGCCTAATTGGTTTGGGGGGTTCGGAAGGCAATTTTATGTGTGTGTGTCGACTCATGCGTTGATGCATTCGTGTGTGTGTGTAAAAGATATTTTATACTCTTCTGTTGCATAATTCATGCCTGTATTACGGCGCTGATCTCGATAATGAAACTTAGAAGAGCATGAAAATCCTTTTCATGTTGCCGCTGAACATCCAGAGCAGATAAAGGTCCATAGTACTGAACTCGGGAGCTGGGATTGGTTTAAATACTATTATTACTATTATACCGTAAGACATCCAGAGCCACAGTGACATGAACAATGAAGGCCTGGAGATTATTTTGTAATTAGCAGAGAAGGGTTTCGCCATTTAAAGCACAATGCTGGTCTTTCTCTGCGTTACCCCGATTGTCTCAGCCGCTCCTCTCCTTTACATTATGATCTGAGTCAAAGATATCGCCGCCTGTGTTTCTCAAAAGAAGCATTAGTTTGACATTAATTCATCACAGCGCGACGACTTTCACACACATGAAGCCGCACGATTAATCGCCGTAAACGTAAGGTCTTAATTGAGTTTTTTTTCCGCCTGTCGTTATTATTTATAGCCAAATTAACTGTTCATAAGTTTGGACTGAGAAGACAGCAGATAAAGAAAAAGAAAGTTAAAGTTTTGAAATTAAATTAAAGTTTAAAGAAAATCTTTATTTGACATTTTGAAACCAATGCCGCGAGGCAATGAAGTGATGAAATGTAATACATTTGAATTGCAGCTGTAAAAACGATGAAATGTAGATTGAATGCATGCTAGTATTGTGTTAGCATGCTGTTCTAACGTTAGCATTTAGCTCTCAGTAGCACAGCCCTCACAGAGACACTGGCTGCTGCAGACACGTTTAAAAAGAGAACAGTTTTACATTTTAGGATTGTTTTTGTTTTTTTAAACGTGATACAAACAAGTGCTTTTCTGAAATACTCTGCACATCCAAACACTTTGATATTTTTAATGTATGCAGTTTTAGTAGGCTACCTATTTTTGTTTCTATTTGCCTTAAACGTGGGTTAACAGTAAAACATAAATACAAAAGGTTCAGCCAGAAAACATTTCAGATCTATTTTTGTTCATCCCTGTTGCTCTTGAAAACCTTCACATTCATCATCATGAAGAAGAGGCGTCCTTGGCAAGAGAAAAAAAAAAGATTCAGGCCTGGAGAGAATGTTATTTGACAGCATGCTGGTTCCCATAAGAAGACATGCCAGGTTTCCTCTTTTCACCTCCATACACTGCCACCTAAATCCCTCCTCGTCATAGTGGCGGTTTATTGCGTTTTGCCGGTTACGCTCGTTGTCTTTTTGATTCTTCACACTTCATTTAGTTTGTTCGCCCTCTGGCCTTACGGATAATAATGCAACAAACAGCGCGTTAGGCATGAACGCCTTTGCACATTTAGGGCCCCACTGCTGTGTGTTGTCACCATAACAACACACAACAATGGCCATTTTCTTTCGTACCAGTCATATCATCACTGAAAACAGTTCAATGTCGTTTCTCCTCCTACATTACTGCTATGGTCACGTAGTGCATTTCTAAAGAGGCAGGCATGTACAGTACATACCTGCCTGTAAATTCACTTTCAGGCTGCATACGTGTCACCTGTTCACCTTACCTCCAATGCCTCTGTGCTTTCAGATTTTTTCAGATCTGCACGACAAGACAGCATTGTTTGACCCGAATGTCTGCCTTAATATCCTCAGCCTCTCTGACAGAGTAACTTAGCGTCACCTCCCTGTACTTTAGGGAGATGGCGAGATCAGAATCACCACCGGTGCTTTTTCTCACAGCGAAGGCAAGTTGAAAAGGAATACGTGATTACAGGTGTTTTATTCAGGGAATGAAAGAATGAAAGGGAGAGAACAAGAAAGAGAGAGAGAGAGAGAGAGAGAGAAAGGCGTCAGCAGTGAGAAGGGCAGGAGTTCTCTTTGTTCATACTTCAAAGGCGACTCGGAGGCATCCAGAGCCTTTCAGTCGGGGCTCAATGGAGATATCAAGTGTGAATATGAAAAGCACGACTTCGCTTGGATACGGGGGTCTCGTATGGAAGCTGGCGTGTGACAGAAGTTGTGAAGGAAGTGACACGGTTATCGAGGTGATAATGATTGACAAGGAAGTGAGGAAACGGGGGAGACGTTTCTAGCCGTCTTGTTTCTGAGCTGAAGTAAGAGTCGCTGAGAGTGTAAGGAAGGAGAGAAACACGATGTAGTTCAGACCTCCTGGGATTAGAGCCATCCCCCCGAAGGGCTTTCAACTCCGGACACAAGAAAAGGATCCTCACAGGTCGAATCCCTGAGGATCTTGTTATCTCTGTCCCTGCAGGTTCATAGAGCTTTTCCCCTCGAACTTCTCAGGGCATTGTGTCCGTCATGGCTTTTTCTCTCCATTTAGTCTTAGCTTTAAAAACAAAGCTGTGGATAAAGCATGGACTTTTGGCTTTTCACACGTCTCTGGTCTTGACCCCTTTTCTGTTGGGAACAAACGCTGCTGACTCCCTTTTGCCAGGAGGAGAGCAGACGGGAGCTCCCGGAGAGGACTGCCGGCTAGTTAGCTAGCTAGTCTCCTTTTTTAGCGGTAATTTGACTCGAGCAAAAGAAAAGGACGATTGTCATTTGTTGTTGTGGTGACAACACATGTAAAGTGATGTCGCAGCTCCAGAGACGGATGACTGGCTAGTTAGCTTGTCTTTCTCCGGAGCAGCTGGGAGTGATGCGGAGGGACCATTAAGTCTGCTGTTTGGCTCGTTGTCTGTAACCAGTGTAGCATTAAAGCGTGGTGGAATTAGCAAGCTAGACAACTAGTTAGCTGGCTTGGATATAACACGTCTCTGGTATTGTCCCCTTTACTGGTGGGACCGTATTAGCCGACTCCTATGCCGCTTACAGACTATTCGGCTCATTTTCTATAACAAGTGTAGCATGAAAGCACGGTGGAATAAGCAAGGTAGCTAGCTAACTAGCCAGCCGCTAAATGAGTAAAAATGTAACATCGTAATGCTTTCATCCACACACTGTTGTTACAGTGTTAAAGTACAGTTAAAGTGTAGGAAAGCACGTTGCTATCGCCAGATAACAGAACTTTGTTCGGATAATTTTTCTGTAACCATCGTAGAACAAAAGCATTTAGCAAGTTAGCTAGGTAGCCAGCCGTCACAGGGTAAACTGGCTAATTCCACCATGCGTTCATGCTACACTCGCTACAGAACATGTTCCCAACAGCGGGTCGTCTCTTCAAGATAATTTAGTTTAGTCTGCTGACGGCTGAGGATGTTTAGCAGAAGGCTAAGCTAAGCTATTAGCAATGTGTTCTCTCCATCTCTGAAACACTGCCGATATTGTAGCTCGCTAGAGTTTATCTCAAATGTACCCAACAACACAGCATGACGACATGTTCATCTGTGTCACTTCAGCCCACTACTCAAAGGTGATTAGCGTTCAGCCGCAGTCTTGTCTTTGTTTGGCCTCCAGCTCACACCGTGACGTAATCATGACGTCGGCTGTAAAGGAGTGGACAGAAAAGTTCAGCCTCGACTGTTAATGCACGACTGGACTGCTTCCAGATAAAACTGCTCAGATGGAGCATCTGGCACACAAAACCACAGGTTCATATGTTACATCATATGTTATATACTGATGTTATAATCTTGTGTGTGACTTTTCTGGCAATGTAACAGATTTTCTTTGTTATGTTAAGGAAAATGCTGCGACAGTAGTCTAATGTTGGCGGATTGCAACTTCTCCAGAATAATGACGGGGTCCTTTTCAAACATGATGCAAACAGCTGGCAGAGCATTTGTAGATTACTATGTTGGTTTGAAAGACACTCAACTCATTCACAGTTACACATTCAAACTCAGCAGTCTACCAGCAAAGCTGAAACTTTTCCTTAGATTTCGCACTATGGTTGAGGCATAAAGGATAAGACCTCAGATACAATACAGGGCATAGGTCCAGGTTTAAGTGGAGGCCACAGAAATGAGAGGCTTTGTGAGGCTGAGCCTTCAGGAGCGATGGGACTTGAGCCCCGTGTTGCTCCTCTTTGACTGTAACCCACAATCCTGAGCCCATGTTCTCGATGGGATGAGATGAATCCGAGTCTCCTTTGCACTGCTGCTTTACAAAAAAATGTAAAACGATTCTCTTTCTTTCTTCATATCGCTCTGTTAGCTTTGTTCTTCTTGCCTCTGCTCCAATTACAAAAATCTCTACCGATGTATGCAATCAGGCCTCTACGCAAACGTTTGTGTTTTTCATTCTGAAGCGTTTTCATGTTGCATTCATGTTCTTCGGAAAACAGCTGTGAGGCAACACACAGAACTTTAGCTGTAACAACAGAGAGCGGAGAAAGGCCTCGAGCCATGACGTGGAGCTGCAGCACTCTCTGTCAGCGGGGGGGAATGAAATGTTCACCGCTTTTCATCTTTCAGCGTGGAACTTCAGGTGCTACAAGTTGTGCTGTAAATGTAGGGAGGCTACGTAGTGTAACGATATCCGCCTGAAGTATACCGATACTGAAACAACTTCAAAAGCCTCAAACATCAGGAAAACTGACTGATAAACGGGAGTGAATTATTGTCCCATAGTGATGTTCCTCCCATAGACTGTATATAAGAAGTGGACGTAGTGGACGTAGTTCTGGATTGATGTTTTGAAGTTCAGCAATATCGCTGTCACCATGTTGTGTTTTGTATGACCATATCTGGACTGAGGAGTGACGTAGAGACGCCGTATACGTCTCTGGTAGAGACCTGTCAATCAGTGTGTAGCCCCGCCCTAAAGCATCCCCTGCTTTATGGTCTGTGTGACTCTAAATGGACCATAATGTACTAAATGAACATCATGCTGTATTGAAGAAGACTTGAAACTAGAGATTGAGACATAAACTCATGTTTACAATGTTTACTGAGGGAATAAATCAAGAGAGAAGTAGAGTCATTTTCTCATAGACTTCTATACAACCAGAGGAGTCGCCCCCTGGTGGTCACTAGAGAGAATGCAGCTTTAACACATGAAGCATCGGCTTCACTCTGCACTCTGCAGATCCAAAGGCAGTTATTGTATCTGTACATATAAAGCTCATCGTATAGAACACATCATTCATGTGTGCGTTTGCTCGTGTGTGAAGTTCCTCCTGTTGTACTCGCGGCTGATGTCATCCTCATTTGGCCGCATGCTCCCACACACACACACACACACACACACGCGCACACACACACACACACACACACACACACAGAGCTCGCTGTTAACACACTGAAAAACACACACTGTTGCTCTGCAGCCAGCCAGCGGCGTCACAAGTCTATTCTGGGCTGCCGATGACCCGCCGGACCTCGCTCCGTGGTTTTTCACCGATGTGGGATCGATATGCAGCGTGGGCCGCGTAGGAGTCACAAGTTTTAATACTCTCTCTCTCTCTCTCTCGCTCTCTCTCTCTCTCTCTCTCTTTGGCTCTCTCTCTCTCTCTCGCTCTCGCTCTCGCTCTCTCTCTCTCTCTCTCTCTCTTTGGCTCTCTCTCTCTCTCTCTCTCTCTCGCTCTCGCTCTCTCTCTCTCTCTCTCTCTCTCTCTCTTTGGCTCTCTCTCTCTCTCTCTCTCTCTCTCTCTCCCCCCCCTCTCCTGCCGTCTCTCTGGTAACTGCACCCCTTTTTATTGCTGTGTAGCGTTTTTTCTTCCAGTCTTGCTTACATTCAGTCTTGTTGTGTCACTTCACTTTATCCTTTTCTCTTGTATTTCATACATTACCTTCTGCTTAGGCTTTTGTTTTTATTGATGGAGTCCTCTTTGTCCTCTTTGCACCTCCCTCTGCAGCTCTCTTTTTCATTTTCGACATGCAGATCTTGATTCCTTCTCACAGCTGCATGGTGGGGCACCGTTGCCTCACGGCGAGATGTGGCCTGGGTTCGATTCCCGGGCTAGACGGGCCTTCTGTGTGGAGTCTGTATGTTCTCCCTGTGTCCGTGTGGGTTCTCTTTGGGTTCTAGGTGATCGATGACTCTGAATTGCCCGTAGGTGGGAATGATTGTCTGGCTCTGTGATAGTCTGGCGACCCTCTCCAGGGTGGGTTAACGTTGATGGACGGATTCCTTCTCACGTTCTTTCACAAGTTGTCTTTGTTTCTATTATTTCTCTACAGAACCAGACAAAAACAAACCTCAAAAAGCCCCATGGGAGCGTTTAGTTTATGGGTCTTCTCGGCCTACTTAGGGACTCTGCTTACGAGGGCTCGGCCACCAAAGAGCCAGCCATGGCCTGAAACCACGCTGGAGGGAGATGCAGGTTGAGAGCAGTAAGCAGAGAGGACAGGACGGTGTTCGTGTCCCTGTTCCTGAGGTGTCTCAGCAGCTGCTGACTTTTTCGTTTTTATTTATTTTTTAAAATAACTTTTAACGGTCTCGATAAGTTGATTACATTTCTGCTAATTGTGGGTGTTTTGGAAGCTGGGGCTGGAGTGCTGTGTGATGTGAAAGGGGGCCCTGAGGGGCTTCGGGTTATTGTGAATGTAATTGTGTGGCACTAAACAACGGAGCGTCGGCCAGCGGCTCGACCCGGCGCCCGATGTGTGGCTGAGGCTCAGTGTGTGCACGAGGGACGATTTGGCTGGTTGGAGGAGGAGTGACGTAGAGACGCCGTATACGTCTCTGGTAGAGACCTGTCAATCACTGTGTAGCCCCGCCCTAAAGCAGGAATCAAAGGGTCCTTCGTCCTGTTTGTACATGTGAGGATGCTAAATGCAGATCAGCCCCCAGACACGTAGCACAGAGGCTAATGTAGCGTGAGCATTTGTCCAAAGGCTGTTCTGTGCTCCAGGCTCTCTCTCACTCTCACACACACACACACACACACACACACACACACACACACACACACACACACACACACACACACACACACACACACTCTAAACACATAGACACAAGCCTTCTGCTTCGATCACAGTCACTTATAAGACGCACTAGTAAACAGTCGGCCACAGTTACACTCTCACACGTTCACGCTGCTTTGAAATGGAAAAGCTCTCAACTCCAGATGTTTACAGAGTGTTCAGCCGGACTCGTTTTTCCATAACAACCCTGTCAGCTGGTGACCAACCAGAAGCGCTGCAGCCCCACGCTGTATACACAAGAGGAGGAAGTCCTCATGGGGACGTCACGCGTTGCTTTGTGGACTGATGTTTTGAAGCCGTCGCCATCTTGGATTTTGGCCTTCACCATGTTTTTTTTCGCAACCAGTAAACAGGAAGTGACCATTGTTGCATTGTGTAGTACTGTGAGTGGCAACAATATCAGCTTTAGTGTGTCGCATCATAAACGTTTGTTTGCCACAGAGACGATTTTCTGCAGTAATCCCAAATCCAATGGAAGGATCCCATTTCCTGTGGAGGGAACCAGTGAGACGTTGACTTCCTGTTGGACGACAACTCATCTCTGCACAGCTCACTGGTGGATTCTTTTGACCTCGGCTGCTCCAGCATCTCACAATCGCTGACAACTTTCTTCACGGAGCCGTAAACAGTGAAATCTTGATCGAAAGGTGGAGGATATGGAGAAAACTCCGGGAGAAATAATAGTCGGGTCCATATAAGTGAACCCGACTCAAACTATTTGGCTCTGCTTCGGCAGACTTCACTTAAAAACAGGATTTCAAAGGTAATGTTTTGCTCACCGTTGACACCAATTAGTTCGCAGAAAAACGGAAACTGAGGAATTATATATTTGACTGGGTGTGTGTGTGTGTGTGTGTGTGTGTTAGTGTGTGTGTGTGGGGGGGGGGGGGGGGTCTCCTGAGGTCAGCAGTAAAAAAACAGCTCACAGCTCCTCTCCTGAGATCCAGGGTTGGAGGCGAACACCGAGCGTCCTGCTGCTGCACAGAGACACCAAACATACGGATGATTTAAGAGCGTTTCCTTTTTGTCTTCGGACAGGATCGCTTTACAGACGCAGACAGCAGCGATGTGTATCTGCCTTTTTGTATGTGGCTGTAGGTGTATATTACGTGTGTGTGTGTGTGTGTGTGTGTGTGTGTGTGTGTGTGTGTGTGTGTGTGTGTGCGTGTGTGTGTGTGTGTGTGTGTGTGTGCACAGTCAGGTCTTGGTGTTGTATATTCTTCCTCCTGCAGTGTTGAAATGTTTTGACAGAGATTAGACGCAACATACACAGCTCAGTGGAAGGAATGTCAGCGTGACTGTGTGTGTGTGTGTGTGTGTGTGCGTGTGTGTGTGTGTGTGTGTGTGTGTGTGTGTGACTGGCTGGATCTGCAAATATGTATCCGTAAGCAGCTAGTGTGTCTCTGCTGCATGCACACACCCTCTGAACCCCAACGCGGTTTTGAGGCCTTTCTTGTGCACGTTTCTCTCTGCAGCAGCCTTCATGTTCTCTGTAACGTAAAGTTCTGCTCCTCTATGAAACAGAACCATCATGACTAGAAGCAGAGAGAACTAGAACACGTCTTTAGTGCAGAATAACAGTTAGAATGGCATCAATTATATGCAAAAAGGAAAAACACAAGTTAAACTTCTGTGATAATTTATTTGACAAAAATGAACAAACAATTGAATCTATACATCTAATATTTGAAGAAGTGTCCATAAGAGTTACCAATGTTGGGAACAAAAATGATGAGCCAGGTACTATAAATATGAAACGATTCACATGTTTCAGCCTCTCCCGTATTCAAGTAAACGCTTTATAAAGGCCGATATTTTACAATAAAATGTTTTTGAGGTAATACGACTATTTTAAGCTTCGGCTGCTTTTTCTGACGGAAGCGAAAGAAGGAAGTCTGGCGCTAGCGACTGTTTTCACAGCTTCTGGCTGATAATCGGTGAGGTTTAGGACTTTAGGTGATTGTTTCATGAAAACATGCTTTTCCATTTTGGTGTTTCGGAGGATTAAACATGCCGTTCTGTCTCTCCGTGTTGGTGATGAGAGTCTCTTCATCGGGCCGACTCTCTCCTGGTGAAGGGAAGTAGACGATGTCTTGTCCAAGGCCGTCCTGTCTGTTCTGGTATTGAATGCCGTCGTCTCTCCACATGCTTTCTGTTCTCTCTCATTCCTGTCCGTGCTCTCTGCTGCTGCTTTCTGTTCTTAACTTGAGTGACCTCATGAGGAGAGAGGACTTTTAAAGTGTGGCTGGATGCAGAGATGGAGGTGAATGATGAGGAGCGCTGGATGTGTTCATTCCAAGCTGGTTGGAGGGTTGAGACGGTGGCAGAGACCAGCCGCTCGGGTTAGAGAGCAGAGCGACGAGAGAGGGTAATCTGCACCAGCTCCACACATACAGGTGGGCTCAGACACGGAGCTCCTCCTGGGAGGACTAGAGCTAACGCCAGCGCATCCAGGAGAGACACGGCCGGGGGAAATGAAAAGACGCCGTGTGTGTGTGTGTGTGTGTGTGTGTGTGTGTGTGTGTGTGTGTGTGTGTGTGTGTGTGTGTGTGCCACACATGTCTTCATCAACAACTGGTTCGCCTGCAGGATTATTGCAGGTGTGCAACCTTTGAAGGGAAACATGAATTGTAAGTCAGCAGCTTTTTCTAGGACCTGACACTGTTTTATTGTTTCCTATTGACCTTTATTTAGCAGAAATATGCATTTTGGCTTCGCCCCCCTCCAGACTTTAACCTAATGGGATCCCAGCCAAAGAAGGAAGCGTTTCATACAGAGCACAGGCAGCTCGTCTGTCCACAGAGAGCTTCAGAGGTCAATGAAATCCCTTTAAGTGGACATCGAGCCGGTTAAGAGACAATCAAGAGAGCGAGAGACGGAACAACAAGAAAGGCATCCGTTATCTATTCTTTCTGAGATGTTTGAGGTTTTCTTTCCTAATCTTTGGCTGGCTGAATTCAAGACGTACAGATAAGTTGTGTTCTTGATAGAAGAGTTTTATTCTGTCTCTACCAGGCAGCAACCTTTGAACGGCCAAACTGCCAAACTTGGTGAAGTTCAGTTGCCAAAGCAGTTTGCACTCCTTGCACGCAGCGCCGCAACGCCTCCTCACAGAACGCCTCCTCACGCAACGCCACAACGCCTCCTCACGCAACGCCACAACGCCTCCTCACGCAACGCCACAACGCCTCCTCACGCAACGCCCCCTCACGCAATGCCTCCTCACACAACGCCACAACGCCTCCTCACACAACGCCACAACGCCTCCTCACGCAACGCCCCCTCACGCAACGCCACAACGCCTCCTCACGCAACGCCACAACGGCCCCTCACGCAATGCCTCCTCACGCAACGCCACAACGCCTCCTCACGCAACGCCCCCTCACGCAACGCCACAACGCCTCCTCACGCAACGCCCCCTCACGCAACACCACAACACCTCCTCACGCAACGGCCCCTCACGCAACACCACAACGCCTCCTCACGCAACGCCACAACGCCCCCTCACGCAACGCCTCCTCACGCAACGGCCCCTCACGCAATGCCTCCTCACGCAACGCCACAACGCCTCCTCACGCAACGCCCCCTCACACAACGCCACAACGCCTCCTCACGCAACGGCCCCTCACGCAACGCCTCCTCACGCAACGCTACAACGCCCCCTCACACAACGCCTCCCCACCACAACGCCTCCTCACGCAACGCCACAACGCCTCCTCACGCAACGCCACAACGCCTCCTCACGCAACGCCCCCTCACGCAACGCCACAACGCCTCCTCACGCAACGGCCCCTCACGCAACGCCTCCTCACACAACACCTCCTCACGCAACGCCACAACGCCCCCTCACGCAACGCCTCCTCACACAACACCTCCTCACACAACACCACAACGCCTCCTCACACAACGCCCTCTCACACAACGCCTCCTCACGCAACGCCACAACGCCTCCTCACGCAACGGCCCCTCACGCAACGCCTCCTCACACAACACCTCCTCACGCAACACCACAACGCCCCCTCACGCAACGCCTCCTCACACAACACCTCCTCACACAACGCCACAACGCCTCCTCACACAACGCCCTCTCACACAGCGCCTCCTCACGAAACGCCACAACGCCTTCTCACACAACGCCCTCTCACACAACGCCTCCTCACCCAACGCCACAACGCCTCCTCACGCAACGCCTCCTCACACAAATGTTTCATAAAAGATGGATAAATACTTAGTTATGTTTAATAAAAGATGGATAAATACTGAGTTATGTTTCATAAAAGATGGATAAATACTTAGTTATGTTTAATAAAAGATGGATAAATACTTAGTTATGTTTAATAAAAGATGGATAAATACTGAGTTATGTTTAATAAAAGATGGATAAATACTGAGTTATGTTTCATAAAAGATGGTGGAATACTGAGTTATGTTTAGGTCTAAGTTACGTGACAAACAAATCAACAGTCTTCTGAATTCATGTTGGAAAGGAGCAGCGGCCTCCTGGTTGAAAGATTGTTGTGAATAATAAACATTCATTCTTTAGTAAGTTTTTAAATCTACAGCGTGTCAGTAAATGTTTGCTCTTTTGTCTGTTTTATTCTACAACACTGTTTTTAGTTACGCCACAAAGAAAATTGTCTGAAAGAGTTAATCGTGTTGATCGTGTTGATCAAGTTAATCGAGTTAATCGTGTTGATCGAGTTAATCGTGTTGATCGAGTTAATCGTGTTAATCGTGTTGATCGAGTTAATCGTGTTGATCGTGTTGATCAAGTTAATCGAGTTAATCGTGTTGATCGAGTTAATCGTGTTGATCGAGTTAATCGTGTTAATCGTGTTAATCGTGTTGATCGAGTTAATCGTGTTAATCGAGTTAATCATGTTGATCGTGTCGATCGAGTCAATCGTGTTAATCGAGTTAATCATGTTGATCGAGTTAATCGTGTTAATCGTGTTGATCGAGTTAATCGTGTTGATCGAGTTTATCATGTTAATCGTGTTAATCGTGTTGATCGAGTTAATCATGTTGATCGAGTTAATCGTGTTAATCGTGTTAATCGTGTTGATCGAGTTAATCGTGTTAATCGAGTTAATCATGTTAATCGTGTTGATCGAGTTAATCGTGTTAATCGAGTTAATCATGTTGATCGAGTTAATCGAGTTAATGGTGTTGATCAAGTTCATCATGTTAATCATGTTGATCGAGTTTATCATGTTAATCATGTTGATCGAGTTTATCATGTTAATCGTGTTGATCGTGTTAATCAAGTTAATCATGTTAATCGTGTTAATCAAGTTAATCATGTTAATCGTGTTAATCATGTTGATCGAGTTAATCGAGTTAATCATGTTAATCATGTTGATCGAGTTAATCATGTTAATTGTGTTGATCGAGTTAATCGTGTTAATCGTGTTGATCGAGTTAATCGTGTTGATCGAGTTTATCATGTTAATCATGTTAATCGTGTTGATCGAGTTAATCATGTTGATCGAGTTAATCGTGTTAATCGTGTTAATCGAGTTAATCATGTTGATCGAGTTAATCGTGTTAATCGTGTTAATCGTGTTAATCGTGTTGATCGAGTTAATCGTGTTAATCGAGTTAATCATGTTAATCGTGTTGATCGAGTTAATCGTGTTAATCGAGTTAATCATGTTGATCGAGTTAATCGAGTTAATGGTGTTGATCAAGTTCATCATGTTAATCATGTTGATCGAGTTTATCATGTTAATCATGTTGATCGAGTTTATCATGTTAATCATGTTGATCGAGTTTATCATGTTAATCGTGTTGATCGTGTTAATCAAGTTAATCGTGTTGATCGTGTTAATCAAGTTAATCGTGTTAATCGTGTTGATCGAGTTAATCGTGTTAATCAAGTTAATCATGTTAATCGTGTTAATCATGTTGATCGAGTTAATCGAGTTAATCATGTTAATCGTGTTGATCGAGTTAATCATGTTAATTGTGTTGATCGAGTTTATCATGTTAATCGTGTTGTTCGTGTTAATCGTGTTAATCGTGTTAATCAAGTTAATCATGTTAATCGTGTTGATCGAGTTAATCGTGTTAATCGCGTTAATCGAGTTAATCGAGTTAATCGAGTTAATCGAGTTAATCATGTTAATCATGTTGATCATGTTGATCGAGTTAATCGTGTTAATCGTGTTAATCGTGTTAATCGAGTTAATCGAGTTAATCGAGTTAATCATGTTGATCGAGTTAATCGTGTTAATCGTGTTGATCGAGATAATCGTGTTAATCGAGTTAATCATGTTGATCGAGTTAATCGTGTTAATCGAGTTAATCATGTTGATCGAGTTAATCGTGTTAATGGTGTTGATCAAGTTCATCATGTTAATCGTGTTGATCGTGTTGATCGAGTTAATCGTGTTGATCGAGTTAATCGTGTTAATCATGTTAATCGTGTTGATCAAGTTCATCGTGTTAATCGTGTTGATCGTGTTGATCGAGTTAATCGTGTTGATCGAGTTAATCGTGTTGATCGAGTTAATCGTGTTAATCGTGTTAATCGTGTTGATCGAGATAATCGTGTTAATAGAGTTAATCGTGTTAATCGAGTTAATCATGTTGATCGAGTTAATCGTGTTAATCGTGTTGATCGAGATAATCGTGTTAATCGAGTTAATCATGTTGATCGAGTTAATCGTGTTAAACGAGTTAATCATGTTGATCGAGTTAATCGTGTTAATGGTGTTGATCAAGTTCATCATGTTAATCGTGTTGATCGTGTTGATCGAGTTAATCGTGTTAATCATGTTAATCGTGTTGATCAAGTTCATCGTGTTAATCGTGTTGATCGTGTTGATCGAGTTAATCGAGTTAATCGTGTTGATCGTGTTAATCGTGTTAATCGTGTTGATCGAGATAATCGTGTTAATAGAGTTAATCGTGTTAATCGAGTTAATCATGTTGATCGAGTTAATCGTGTTAATCGTGTTGATCGAGATAATCGTGTTAATCGAGTTAATCATGTTGATCGAGTTAATCGTGTTAATCGAGTTAATCATGTTGATCGAGTTAATCGTGTTAATGGTGTTGATCAAGTTCATCATGTTAATCGTGTTGATCGTGTTGATCGAGTTAATCGTGTTGATCGAGTTAATCGTGTTAATCGTGTTGATCGAGATAATCGTGTTAATAGAGTTAATCGTGTTAATCGAGTTAATCATGTTGATCGAGTTAATCGTGTTAATCGTGTTGATCGAGATAATCGTGTTAATCGAGTTAATCATGTTGATCGAGTTAATCGTGTTAATCGTGTTGATCGTGTTAATCGAGTTAATCGAGTTTATCGAGTTAATCGTGTTGATCGAGTTAATCGTGTTAATCGTGTTGATCGAGATAATCGTGTTAATAGAGTTAATCGTGTTAATCGAGTTAATCATGTTGATCGAGTTAATCGTGTTAATCGTGTTGATCGAGATAATCGTGTTAATCGAGTTAATCATGTTGATCGAGTTAATCGTGTTAATCGTGTTGATCGTGTTGATCGTGTTAATCGAGTTAATCGTGTTAATCGAGTTAATCGTGTTAATCGTGTTAATCGTGTTGATCGTGTTGATCGAGTTAATCGTGTTAATCGTGTTGATCGTGTTGATCGTGTTAATCTAGTTAATCTAGTTAATCGTGTTAATCGAGTTAATCGTGTTAATCGTGTTGATCGAGTTAATCGTGTTGATCATGTTGATCGAGTTGATCGAGTTGATCGAGTTGATCGAGTTGATCGAGTTGATCGAGTTGATCGAGTTAATCGTGTTAATCGTGTTGATCGTGTTGATCGTGTTGATCGTGTTGATCGTGTTGATCGTGTTGATCGTGTTGATCGTGTTGATCGTGTTGATCGTGTTGATCGTGTTGATCGTGTTGATCGTGTTGATCGTGTTGATCGTGTTAATCGTGTTAATCGTGTTAATCGAGTTAATCGTGTTAATCGAGTTAATCGTGTTAATCGTGTTAATCGAGTTAATCGTGTTGATCGAGTTGATCGAGTTGATCGTGTTGATCGTGTTGATCGTGTTGATCGTGTTGATCGTGTTGATCGTGTTGATCGTGTTGATCGTGTTGATCGTGTTGATCGTGTTGATCGTGTTGATCGTGTTGATCGTGTTGATCGTGTTAATCGTGTTAATCGTGTTAATCGTGTTAATCGTGTTGATCGTGTTGATCGAGTTGATCGAGTTGATCGAGTTGATCGAGTTGATCGAGTTGATCGAGTTGATCGAGTTGATCGAGTTGATCGTGTTGATCGTGTTGATCGTGTTGATCGTGTTGATCGTGTTGATCGTGTTGATCGTGTTGATCGTGTTGATCGTGTTGATCGTGTTGATCGTGTTGATCGTGTTGATCGTGTTGATCGTGTTGATCGTGTTAATCGAGTTAATCGTGTTAATCGTGTTGATCGTGTTGATCGAGTTAATCGTGTTAATCGTGTTAATCGTGTTAATCATGTTGATCGAGTTAATCGAGTTAATCGAGTTAATCGAGTTAATCGTGTTGATCGTGTTGATCGTGTTGATCGTGTTAATCGTGTTAATCATGTTGATCGAGTTAATCGTGTTAATCGAGTTAATCATGTTGATCGAGTTAATCATGTTAATCGTGTTGATCGTGTTGATCGTGTTGATCGAGTTAATCGTGTGAATCGAGTTAATCATGTTGATCGAGTTAATCGTGTTAATGGTGTTGATCAAGTTCATCATGTTAATCATGTTGATCGAGTTGATCGAGTTAATCGTGTTAATCGTGTTGATCGTGTTGATCGTGTTAATCGAGTTAATCATGTTGATCGAGTTAATCGTGTTAATGGTGTTGATCAAGTTCATCATGTTAATCATGTTGATCGAGTTAATCGTGTTGATCGTGTTGATCGTGTTAATGGTGTTGATCAAGTTCATCATGTTAATCATGTTGATCGTGTTGATCGTGTTAATGGTGTTGATCGAGTTAATCGTGTTAATCATGTTGATCGAGTTAATCGTGTTGATCGTGTTGATCGTGTTAATCGTGTTGATCAAGTTCATCATGTTAATCATGTTGATCGTGTTGATCGTGTTAATCGTGTTAATGGTGTTGATCGAGTTAATCGAGTTAATCATGTTGATCGAGTTAATCGTGTTAATCGTGTTGATCGTGTTGATCGAGTTAATCGAGTTAATCATGTTGATCAAGTTCATCATGTTAATCATGTTAATCGTGTTGATCGAGTTAATCGTGTTAATCATGTTGATCGAGTTAATCGTGTTAATCGTGTTCCAAATCAACAAAAACAACTTAAACAAGACAAAAGGTGTTTTCATGATTGATGAAGACTCTTTGAAGTTGTTGTTGCAGCAGTTCAGAAAAACAACTTTGGACAAATTCCATATCTCAGTAATTTATGAACATAAAACAATTTGACAGATGTTTTCTTTTTGTGTGAAATGTGTGAACAAATGTACGATGTTTAATGTTTAGTTTTCAATGTAAATTATATTTATTTGACCACAGAACAAAGTGTCCCAACAGACATTAAACTCAATTGTGCTTTTCACTTCGGCTCTAAAACACTTGATGAACTGATGAATTGTCCAGAGATCCAATTTCTTTCCATTGCTGTTCGAGTAGCCAGAGTGAGGGGAGGTGGTTTGGTGTCGACACAGAAGCGTCCACAGCGTCCTGAGGAGGCACAATCTTTAGGGACATAAACTCCTTCTATTTAACAAAATGACTGTAAAACTTTAAAACCAGTTCTCACCAAACACACTCTTCACACATTTAATTTCACGAGTCTGAAAACTTTATTTGCAACTGCTCTGATTGACAGACGTTCATGGTTTGACAGTATTCAGTACTTTTACTGAAGTCATTTTATGTTGACATCAAAGTCGTAGTTTTCTTGTTACTCTGCAGATTTAATTTAATTTAAACAAATAGTGTGATATGAATCCATAGAGAGCAGATAATTAGTAGATAAATAGAGTCGGCGTACAGTGAGGGTGTGGGTGTTCTGGGAGTGGGAGCACACTATGTGCTCTGCTTGTATTGTGAACACTTGTGAAACTGTGCGCCGTGTATTTACAGTGACACTCGGCAGTTTATTTCTTGCACCCACGCTGCCAAACAAAAACACCTACATGCCCCCCCCCCCCCCCCCACCCACCTGTCTGCACTGCCTTGTTTTCGCGTCTCTTTCCTGTCGTGAGTCATCTGCCCAGTTAGCGCGCACACACACACATTTGGGAAAATGCATGCACACACACACACGTGACGCATTTCCAATGAAGCTCCGGAGCGACAGACTGTCTGACATTTGGTCTACGTCCCCTGGGGGGCCTTCTGCGCATCTATTCCACCCCAGCAGAGAGGCCCGTCACTGGGCCCTCCTCGCTCCCACAGGTAGCCTCTCTGGAGCTCACCTGTTATCTCTCTGCCTCCTGTGCCTGAAGCTTTCCCCTCACTGCCCAGGGTGCTGCCTCTGTTGAATCACACGCACACACACACGCACACACACACACCCACACACACACCAGTCTCGCCAGGCAGTGAAATAGGGCAGGAGGCTGGGCTTTGAGACACGTCTCCTGAGTCTCAATGATGCCCTACTTTCTTCTAGCAGCCTACTTTTCTCCAGCCACGCACACAACCCAACAGCTACCTTCACCCACAAACACTGAGCCACATCAACAGGCCGAAAGGCAGCTGTTAAGATGACATTAACGTCAGGTTATCCAGTTTCTGACGGTCCATGAACACATCACGTGTTGCGAACACTTCAGTCAGAAAAAACAGCCAAAACGAAGCTTATGGTGGTGATACTTCATCACAAACATCTTATTCTACATGTCCCCTTTAAAATATCGCCCCAAATAAAGAGTTCACTTTAACCAGAGTGTGTAAAAACAGAGTGTGAGCTCCTCAGTGAAACTATATGAAGTCATCTGAGACCAACAGACATGTGACAACAAGGAGGAGACACTTTGACTGAATAACAGGAAGTGAACACAGAGCAGAGAGGAGAGAGGAGAGGAGAGGAGAGAGCAGAGGAGAGAGGAGAGAGGAGAGGAGCGGAGAGGAGAGAGGAGAGGAGAGGAGAGAGGAGAGGAGAGAGAGGAGAGGAGAGAGGAGAGAGGAGAGGAGAGGAGAGCAGAGAGCAGAGAGGAGAGAGGAGAGAGGAGAGGAGAGGAGATAGGAGCAGAGAGGAGAGAGGAGAGAGCAGAGAGGAGAGGAGAGGAGAGAGGAGAGAGGAGAGGAGAGGAGAGAGGAGAGGAGAGAGGAGAGAGGAGAGGAGAGAGGAGCAGAGAGGAGAGAGGAGAGAGCAGAGAGGAGAGGAGAGGAGAGGAGAGAGGAGAGGAGAGGAGAGAGCAGAGGCTGGAGTAGAGGATGTAAACATGTAAATAGTTCAATATTTATAACACGCCTACCGTTTTTTTCTACAACATTGGTGATTGATGTCATCATAACTGTGTTATTCTGCTCTAAGACATGTTTCAGTTCTCTTCTAGCCGTGATGGTTCTGACTTTTATTTTACAGTGAAAATCAAGACCGCAGAGAGAAGAGCTGTGAGGAGTGAAAGAAAACTGCTTTCGGGTTCAGAGGGTTAAATATGCACACGACAGTACTTCAGCTTCACTCTTCATGGATAGACACGTCGAGATGACATGTTGTTATCTCCGACCACACACAGAACACGGAGCGGCTTTAGAGCTCTAGTTAGCCACATCGACGGCCTCTCTCCCCGTCAGAGTCGCTCATACATCACGACAGTCGATGCCGAGAGCAGCCGGGCTTCACAGTCAATAAGTCAGGGCGGTGTATGATGAGCTCGGCCTGCAGTCAGCCAATATTCTCCTCCGGGTCGGAGATAAACAATCTGACTGAGACATCTTTGATTCGAAGGAGAGACGAGCAACAACTCTCTCTCTCCTGAATCCACGCTGAGCGATGGAGGTGATGGATGTTTGTCTTCTGTTGTGTGGAGACAAATACATTTACAGCACATGATTTCTAACTCACACTTCAAAAGATGCACAGCACTAAAAGATAAAGTGCCTTCTGAAGTATGAATTACAATTTAACCAGATGTCTCCTCCCCCCCCCCCCCCCCCCGATGAGACAGATTAGCTCTAAATGCTAACCGCCGCCGCAAAGATGTGCTTTTGCCGCCGCTAATGGGCAAATGTAGTGGCGCTCTAATGCAACCCTGCAGCTGCTGTTAATGAAACCCTTTGAACCGCAGTGACACGCCACTCTGTGTGTGTGTGTGTGTGTGTGTGTGTGTGCGTGTGTGTGTGTGTGT
The DNA here is from genome assembly GCF_949748355.1 of Melanostigma gelatinosum. Classification (NCBI taxonomy): domain Eukaryota; kingdom Metazoa; phylum Chordata; class Actinopteri; order Perciformes; family Zoarcidae; genus Melanostigma; species Melanostigma gelatinosum. Next base: position 26,592,182 of record NC_136641.1, on the reverse strand, counting down.
GTGTGCGTGTGTGTGTGTGTCCCCCCTGGTCCCCATGACAACAGGCAACATCAAAGAAGTGAGAGCAAGAGGCAGCTCTGGTGTTGAAATGGAGGACGGATGAGGAGGGTTGATTTTTTGACGAGGCACATCGAAAATGTAAAAAATTACTCATCTGAGACAAGATTTTACAAGACAAGGAAAGACACACACACAAACACACTCACACACAGACACACACAGGCTCTCGTGTGTGCACCTGCAGTAGTTTTAATGCATCTGTGTTGAGTTGATTGATCGATAGGAAACAGTTGATGGAGGATGTGGAGTCACAAACCAGAGCTTTGATTCAGTTCAATCTCCTTTTGGGAAAAAACTCAGTAGCTCAAGACTTCAGTCAAGTCCATCACATCTGGGGTACTGTCCTCACTCACATCTGGGGTACTGCCCTCACTCACATCTGGGGTACTACCCTCACTCACATCTGGAGTACTACCCTCACTCACATCTGGAGTACTGTCCTCACTCACATCTGGAGTACTGTCCTCACTCACATCTGGGGTACTGCCCTCACTCACATCTGGGGTACTACCCTCACTCACATCTGGGGTACTGCCCTCACTCACATCTGGAGTACTGCCCTCACTCACATCTGGGGTACTGCCCTCACTCACATCTGGGGTACTACCCTCACTCACATCTGGGGTACTACCCTCACTCACATCTGGAGTACTGTCCTCACTCACATCTGGAGTACTGTCCTCACTCACATCTGGGGTACTGTCCTCACTCACATCTGGGGTACTGTCCTCACTCACATCTGGGGTACTGTCCTCACTCACATCTGGAGTACTGCCCTCACTCACATCTGGGGTACTGCCCTCACTCACATCTGGAGTACTGCCCTCACTCACATCTGGAGTACTGTCCTCACTCACATCTGGAGTACTGCCCTCACTCACATCTGGAGTACTGTCCTCACTCACATCTGGAGTACTGTCCTCACTCACATCTGGAGTACTGCCCTCACTCACATCTGGAGTACTGTCCTCACTCACATCTGGAGTACTGCCCTCACTCACATCTGGAGTACTGCCCTCACTCACATCTGGAGTACTGTCCTCACTCACATCTGGGATACTGCCCTCACTCACATCTGGAGTACTGTCCTCACTCACATCTGGAGTACTGCCCTCACTCACATCTGGAGTACTGTCCTCACTCACATCTGGAGTACTGCCCTCACTCACATCTGGAGTACTGCCCTCACTCACATCTGGAGTACTGTCCTCACTCACATCTGGAGTACTGCCCTCACTCACATCTGAAGTACTGTCCTCACTCACATCTGGAGTACTGCCCTCACTCACATCTGGCAGGAGACCTGAACCAGGAACGGAAGCAGAATCTGTAGAACAATAAAGAGGACGAACAAACAAAGTGAACTGTGAAGAATCAAAAAGACGAGCAGAACCCAGAGATGTCTATCGGCTGTGTAACCGGCAAAACGGCATAAACCATCCGAGACAATGATGAGGGATTGTTATGAACTGTAAACTCATATCTCATATTCATGGACTACTTTAGTGCATTTGTACAAACCCTGTAAAGAAACAAGTTAAGTGTTAAATATAAAGAAACAAGGTGTAATATCCTGTAAACCATTTGATTTGGCTGCAAAATATTTAGTAAAATGTAGATTTTTAAGACCTGCTGTTTCTAAATCATTTAAACACGAGTTGGACTTGTTTGTAAAGTCCTCAGACACGTGCACAGTGTTTCTATCAGTGAACTACTTGTGACAGTCGCGTGGTGCAACACCAAGCCCAGCTTGCACTCACGGAGCCTTCGTGTATATGGAAAGCAAACAGCGCCATTAAACGCATCTATTTTCACACGTTTCATGTTTAAAACGTCGCTTTGTGAATTGCACAGAATTCTCTGCAGCGCTTTTAACTTAAATCGTTGAAAATAGAGGCGTTTAATGACACTTGTTTTTTTCATCCGCGCCCCACACTCGTCTTTTCTCTCTCTTCCTCCTCCTCTGATGTTGTTTTTCCTTTGAACGCTGTGAGACCTGATCTGGGACCAGCCGGCCGGTGAACTTGCCGTTATGACCAGCGGGCTGGCCGCAGCGTGAGCGGTGACCCCCTGACCTTTGACTTTCCTTTCTTCTCTCGGCCCCGGCGTTATCTCTGCACACAGACTCGCTGCTTTTCATCTCTGAGCATCGGCCCCAGGACGGGGTCAAGCACGGGAGGACATGGACACGTGTGATGAACACAAAGCATCAGATATGAAGGATCAGAGAGAAACACACATCAGAACGATACATATCTATAATGCTGTGTTTAGATTTAGGCCCAGAAAAATAAACATATTACAGAGTCAATTTAATTCTCATCTATCAGCTTTTCTACACGATAATAACAACAACAACAGATGATTGTGTAGCTGACATTGTATTTGAAGGATTGTGTAACTTCTTGTACTCTCAGGTTGAGGCTGTGTGGTCGAAGCTGCTCGTCCCACTAACGCAACACACCTCAACAATAACACTTGATTTACTGTAGACAGACTCCAAACAACTCCTCCGATTGAATTTACTTTAACTTGTTGGCATTGAAACATTTATGCTCTTTGTTTACATATGAATAATAAACATGTCTTCTCATAAAAGAATCAAAAAGTAGATCTCAGAGTTGAGTCAAGTGCATCCAACAGTTGTTTGGATATTTCAGTCTGGACCAAAGTGGCGACAATAAGACTGAAAGATGATCCATCACGATCAAGTGTCCCATTCATAGTGTGTGACTCGTCCCTTGGTGTCCTCTCTCTCTACTCTGCTGGCTGTGCAGCCTGTGGCGAGTTCTTCTCCAGGTGGGAGACGCGTCGTGTTTTCTACCTCCACTCTATGTTGTTGGGCATCAATCTGGGCGTTCGGAACATTTCTCCAGAGGTTCATGTTTCAAAGTTCTCATTAGCGGTTTAATTGAACCACGTATCAAGGTTATTGTGCCTCCTCCACCTCGCTCCTCCTCTTCCTCCTCCGACTCACACAGACGTATGAGTTCTTGTTTCAATTACCGACACCTATACCTGCTCCTATCGGCCTTCCGACGCTCCAAAGCAATCCAGCACTCGTAGAGATATGTTTATCATCAGAGGTGTGAACATAACCACGTTCACGTATTTAAATAAAGATTACCATACGCACCTAGACATGCACACAGGCGGATGCAAAAAAAAGGAAAGTGTTGATGGAACCAGTGTTTTCTGTGAGTTCGGCAGTATGCAGGCAGACGGTAGGCTGTGGGGACTCGTCCCATCTCAGATGTAATTCATATTTAAATGTTGTTATGCTCCTTCTCTTCTGGTAATTGTGTTTGCACTTCCTGGTTGCTCTTGGAAGTGGATTCACTGAAGCGTTCTGTTGATAGCAGCCTGGTAATCGCTAATTACAGACGCACGCACACGTACACACACACACACACATTGAGCGGAGCTTGTAACGGGGTCCTTGGCTATTATTCACTGACATCCCGGCGAGCGAGCCGTGCTCACACTGTTTAATGCAACTCTTCTGGAAAACAACATCACATGTGGGTTTTTCTGAAAAGATGTTTGGAAGTTTGGATTTGGGTTTTTGCTGAAGTACAAGAAAAGCTAAGTGTGAGCAGTGGGGGGCGGGGGGGGAGTGATAACCAGTTGTTTACGTATTTTAACTAAGATTTACTATCTACAAAAAGATCTTCTCATCGCCAGTGTTTTGGTTCATTTTGTGAGAAAGAGGAAAAAAAATAACCATACATCAAAATATGGTTTACATTGTGTACTGCTTTGTCATTTGCATGTGCCTTCATCATTTCAAGTGTAAATTGTTAAGTGTTCCTTCTCCGGTAAAGTCTGTCAGCCGTAGTTTGCGCCGTCAGCGCTTTTAGCACCGTTAGCACCGTGAGCGCTGTTAGCACCGTGAGCGCCGTTAGCACCATTAGCACCGTTAGCTGGCAGCCGCCGGCTCAGCCGTCGCTCCTGTGAGGCAATAGAAAAGTTTCCAATCTCGTATTTAGAACCTTTAAATTGGTGTACAAAATGCAGAAGTAAACGTGTTACTATTTTTGGAGGGAAACATCCACAGTAATGTCAGTGCGTGTGCACGCGGTTGTACAGCGTGCTGACCTGTAGCTAGCTCGTCTTCTTACTGCTAATAACTTACTTGGAGAGTTGAGTCTAGGACATTGACAATGTTGTGTGAAGAACATCAACAGACTAACTTATCAGAGTTAACGTGAATGCAGTTTTGGACTAATTTGTGCCGAGGCGTTCATGATACGAACCATTCGTTCCTCTCGTAGTCAATGGGTTGTCAATGTTTCTTTGGTGAGATGTCTGAAATCAGGTCTGTTCAATTCTATCCCGTTGGCTTTTTGTCCAGGGAACCAGTGCGACGCTAACTTCCTGCTGGTCTACATGAATACATCATCCCTGCACCGCTCTTGTGTGTGAGAGAGAGAGAGAGAGAGAGAGAGAGAGAGAGAGAGAGGATGCGTGTTGTAGAGAAATCGTGCGATTGGTGTGCAGCGAGTGATGGTGATGGTGTGCAGTGCTGTGTGTGAGTAATGCCTTCACTTTATCAACGTGTCGGTGTGTTATTCCTCCCATTCCCCTCTCATCACTTGACGAATGGAAGTGAGGAAATCTCCGTCTCTCAGTGCTCACTGGAAGGAAAAGAAAACTGGAGTCTTGCAGGCTTTTAGTAGCATGTATGCATTTGATTGATCAGTTTAATTTACAAGGACAATCTAGCTACAATAACCAAATACTAACGAATTAATTCCATTTGTTTCATGTCGCAAAGATTTGTTGCAATAATCGTTTTACTGTCAGACACAGATGGTTATTCATTGTATTCTCTATAAAAGCAGATTCAGCAGCAAACACTAACAGCGTACAGAAGAACTAAGAGCACCTGAGCAAGGTGAGGCAGCTTCATTGTGCAGCATCAGCATTAAGCGGCTTCATAAATAGCAATGCAGATTTTGCAATTGCAAAGTTGTTACCTCCCCTTTATGCAATGTCCCACATGTGAAGTTGGATATGAGAGACTGGAATTAGAGCACAAATGCAGACTCAGCACTTTTATAATGTTTTATTATTATTTCATAGTAAGTGAGTCATGCAGTGTGGGTCTCGATACACTCTGGTCTTGGTCTTGCCTGTCTAAATCTGCCTTAGTCTTGGTCTTTACTTGGTCTCAACCCCTCAAAGTCTTGGTCTTAACTTGATCTCAACCTCTCAAAGTCTTTGTCTTGCTTCAGTCTCGTTAAACTCTGGTCTTAGTCTTGACTTGACGAGAGCACTGCCGTCTCCTGCTGTAGATAATAGAGGTGTTTAACTGAAGCGTTACACGGAGGAGACATTTTTCTGTGAATTCACAGGTCAAGGTTTTTACATTTTTACTTGGCACAGCTCCCATCTTTCACATTCAAAGAGCAGCTTTCCACACAGAGGCTGTACACTGTGAATATATCGTGGTACCCGTTGTGTGAAAACCACATTGATGAGATCTAGTGTTTATGTCTTCGGCCTTGGCTCCTGAATGGGTTGTGTGATCGGTGGGAGGCCGGCTGACGTGTGCAGTGAAAGTTCATGGACTCTTGCAGAGCTGAAATTCTACAATCTCTTGTAATATTGATTAGTAACGTGGAAAAGCATCACACTTTGTCCTGATGAACACTCTCACTGGAAGCTTGAAGAGGTAATAGCAGGACAAAACAAAAACTCAATGCCACTAAATTTGATCAACATTTCTAGATGAAGTTCTTCTGTAACGAGTATTTCATGAAGACTGCACGGATTGGATCTTCCTTTTCAATTAAGGCTGATGATGCAGGACTCTCCAGATGAGACGTCCTGGTTCTCAGACAGAATAACTACTATTGGACCTTCTGAACTTTCATGAATTCAATAAGTATCTAATTTCCCCCTGGGGATGAATAAAGTTTATATCTATCTATCTATCTATCTAATAAGCACACTTGTAACGCAGCATAAGTCTGTACCTAATTTATAATTCTGTGGAGAACCTGCAGCTCCTGAGAAATGTGACTTTGCTCCCTTTGTTTGGACATCAGCAATAAATCAGTAGGGATGCACCGATTGTGACAGTCTGGATCGATACGTATACCCATGTTTAAAATACAGATGTTGTATCTTTGATTTAGCTGTTACATTTTACTACTGCATTTTATTTCTTACACTGTTTCTTTAATTGTTTTTAAATCTCCTTTTCTTTTGCCTTGTGTTTTGATGCTTTTAATGGTTTTATGTGAAGCACTTTGAATTACCTTGTTGTTGAAATGTGTTGTACAAATAAACTTGCCTTGCGTTCCTTCCTTTTCCTCTTTATCCGTCTACCTGTCTACCTCCTCCTTCTTTCTTGCTTGCTTTTCCCGCGGTGACATTTGCGGGGGGGGGGTCGATTACGGATGTTCGTCCCCGTCCCTGAAGAGCCCGCGTATCATCGGCGGTACTTCCATCGGAGTGACTGGCCATGAAATGTCAGATGAGACCACAGATGGATGGACGGTTGAGGGTTAAAGGCCCGGAGAGACAATCTTTCACTCTGCTGAACCCAAAAGAGCTGCATTGGCCCGTGACAGCTTGCCCAATGAAAATGGAAGTCCGCTACTTACGGATGTTTGTTTTTTATGAGGCATCATCATTTATGGCCAATGGTAACAATTGTATTTGTCATAGTGGAGCTCAGCTGTGAATATGACAGAGAAATATGCTGAGATGACGTTTCTGTCTATGTTCTCAATAAATTCAGCGGCATTTGATATTTTGGTGGCGTAGGACTGCTGAATGTCATATTTTGGAGTGTGGGGCAGCGTTGACATATTTAATATGGTTGAGGGATAATTCATTGTCATCATCGTTTGTTAACTTGTGTTGAAATAAGTTGTATTTCTCTCACATGTCTTCCTGATGTAATGTATAACGGTGGAACAGCACGTTTGATGTGATTTTGTGATATGCATTTACCACGTCCTGACACTGAAACACGTCTTTAGGTTTTAAGAGTAACAGTCAATAATAGCGGATTTAAAAAATGCTTTAACGATGGACTACGAATTGAAGCTGTGACCAACTCCCTTTTTTAACCGAACACTTGAAGCCTACTAAGTGACTTCAAAGACATACGGACGCTAACACCGAATCTTTTTCATTGGATTATGATTTATGACTCACCAGAGGGGTTTTTACTGACATGTTCTGTATCAGAGAACAGAAACGTTAATATATCGTTCAGACATCTAACGAAAAACAAACTCCAGAAAGGTTTGTAATGAGAGACGAGGGAACAGGAAGTGTAACAACGCTGACTCACTTCCTGGTTGTCGGACTCATTCCTGCTGCTCTGTTGCTAGAAACTACAGTAGCTGTCCGTGGTGCTGAAGCGTCTCAGCGTCTCTTTACTTATGATTCCATTCAACGTATTCTTTTCTTTTACTCACAGAATGATCTTGGGCAGATAATAATTTAGATAATATTTAAATCACACCCTCTAAACTAAAAATAAATCTGGTTTGAATTGAGATCAAACATCATCACTGAGCTTGTTTACAACATATCTAATCACGGCTAATGCGTTGACTTTCTATGTACATATTTTCTGTATGTTTAATGTCTCTAATGGGAGTTACTTGATCAACATGTTCCATTCTTTATTATACTCTACTGCCTCCTCCACTGACTTCAGTCCACCGCAAGGGATTGTGGTCCGAACAGAATCACTTAGGGTGAAGAGAACTGAGAAGAACTGCATATAATTCATATGGGATTTGGTGTGTTGCTGAGAAGCCTAACCTCTCAATCCTCCATAATAGTGGTTTATGATCCAAGTAAAAACAACAACAATTATATGTGTGACTCAGCGGTTCATCTCAAGCTTCTTGTGCAGATGTTTTTTTAGCATAGAATAAAAAAAGACTAATAATCTATATTTTACAAAAGCGTGTATTTATATCATTCGCCATCATCACAACTCTGTGTCCGTCAGCCCTCCGGCCGTCTCTGATGAGGCCATTCATCACACATGACGTCCACGAGAGCACTCAGTCCCGCTCAATAACCCCCCCATCCAGCCATGCTTCCTTGGCTTTATTAATGGAACCCGCAGACACCCGGCCCTCCTTCAATGGCCGACAACCCTGACCGAGGACTGACCTGCCCATCTCACCTTAGTGCTTGTTGAGTGTGTGTGTGGATGTGTGAACATGTATTCATGCGTGTTTGAGGGTAGACATATCATAAATATAGAGAGATGGGACCGATCCGATGACGTAATCACGTATCGGTTATCCATAGAGTGGCTGCTCTGGGCCCAGAACAGGAGATACACATGATAAACACATTACAGCTGTACTACCGGGGCAACATGGACAGCCTGCTGTTTGTTTTAGCCAAGTAAAAAACTCTGGTTCTGAAAAGTGAACCCTGCATTCTCTCTAGTGTCCACCAGGGGGCGACTCCTCTGGTTGTATAGAAGTCTATAGAAAATGACTCTACTTCTCTCTTGATTTATTCCCTCAGTAAACATTGTAAACATGAGTTTATGTCTCAATCTCTAGTTTCAAGTCTTCTTCAATACAGCATGATGTTCATTTAGTACATTATGGTCCATTTAGAGTCACACAGACCATAAAGCAGGGGATGCTTTTAGTCAGCTAAAAATGTCTTATTCAGAGTTCGGTTGTTTTTGGCTCCACCCTCTCGTGTCACTTCTGGTTGCAAAAAAACAAGATGGCGACGGCCAAAATGCCAAACTCGAGGCTTCAAAACTGCAGTCCCACAAACCTGCGGGTGACATCGCAGCGATACGTCCACAGATTAGAGTGTTTTGATAGTATTGATATTTATTTCTCCACACAGTTCTTGTTCTCTTCATTTCAAATATTCCCTTTTTAAAACCTCATGAAGGAGTTGTCAATTTTACAGTGCAAGCCGCTTTTGTATTCATGTGTATACATCCACTAGCAGTTGATAATTGCGGCGCACTTGATTTGGTGAAGTTCAGTTGCCAAAGCAGTTTGCACTCCTTGCACCTACACCTTTGTATGCAAAGCTTAATCCACCTGCAGTTCAAAGCATTTGCTTTGGACTGCATTTCAATTTAATGCTAAACTGCAATGCAAATTTTATGCAGAAAAAAAAGGCTCTGGTATCGAAAAAAACAATCTGTGCATCTCTAATCATATTCAGCAAACTCATAGTTGTGTTGTAGAATATCTCTCCCTCCAGTCTACTTTACTACATCCTCTCTCTCAGACATCCACCTCCATCCACACCTTCAGTGAAGACCTTTTCTCATCTCTCTCTCTCACACACACACACACACACACACACACCTTTTCTTGTTTCTTTAATGTGTGCGAGTTGTATCTGGTGGCTCAGAGACGCTATCGTGCTGTTATCAGACACGGGCAGCTAGAGTCAGTTAGAGAGAGACTGGCCTCCATCCTCCATCTGATAGGATCACAGTAAAGACGACGCTCACAGATGAGTAACGATTAGCTCGTCATTCCTCCTAATGGAAGATGAAACGCTGTTGTTGCCTAATTTGGGTAGAAGCCGGTTAGAGTTCTCTGTGAGTAACACTTCACTGTGTGCGGCCAGAGCTCTGCTGTCCTGATGAGAAAAAGCTCCGTCCACTTAAACGGCCTCATGTTGGGCTGAAGTCCGTGACTAATGAGGACGAGGGTTCCAAATGAGCTTTTTGTTTTCTGTGTTTCTTTGTTACCATTCTGCTTTTTTCTTTCCCATCTTCATCCAACCGACTGTGACAGAACTCCTTCATTAGATCATAAAAACGAATATCGTGAGCACAACTTTTGAAGTAGATTATTGTTCACAATTCATCATTGGAACTGTTTGCCAAGTCCTCAATTAACAACCAGCGCTGTTCTCTGTGATCCGTCAAAGAGGAAGTATTTCATGACAGAAACTTCTTCTCTGGATATCTACAAGAAGATTCTAAAGGATAGAATTCTAAAGGGTCAGTTCATTCCACAACCAAAGACACAGATGTCTCCTCCTGTTGCTCCAAACACTGATCGGTTGTTCACATGAAACATGATCAGAGATCAGAGATTAGAAACACATGTTCTACTGAGTCAGTAAATCTTTATTTACACTGTGAAGGTTAACGTTAACCTGAGTCATTGATTCAGCTCGTGGTGGTCAAAGCACAGAGGTTGTTCATGTAGGAACTATTTTCTTTCAACCTTAGTTCCATGTGGCCGAGTAGAGTTCCGTTATTAGAGAGAAGGCAGACGTCTCTACGGATCATATCTCCAACACACAATCTAGACTCACAGGTCGGAGGAAGAATGTGTGTTTTTGAATTGTGGGGTGAACTTTAATATATTTATTGGTTCTTAGCTGTTTATTGTCATTACTACGTTTCTGTGAATCACGCCACAGAGTAACCGCTGCAGACATTGATGAATATTTCTGTTTTTAAAAATTACAGCAACATGTTTAGTCTGGTGTGTGTGTGTGTGTGTGTGTGTGTGTGTGTGTGTGTGTGTGTGTGTGTGTGTGTGTGTGTGTGTGTGTGTGTGTGTGTGTGTGTGTGTGTGTGAGTGAGTGTGTGTGAGTGTGTGTGTCGAAGGTTGAGCTACCAGCGAGCCACGTCATTAAAAGCATGGTAGGATGTGACGCTCAATGTTTCCTCCCCTCTCACAGGTACGGAGACATGGTCCCGAAGACGATCGCGGGGAAGATCTTCGGCTCCATCTGCTCTCTGAGCGGGGTGCTGGTGATCGCCCTGCCCGTCCCCGTCATCGTGTCCAACTTCAGCCGCATCTACCACCAGAACCAGAGAGTAGACAAGCGGCGGGCGCAGAAAGTACAGGTGAGCACACGTGTTGTACTTCCGTTCAGCCTCGGGAGGGTCGTCCCTCCAGACACCCAGACCGTGACGTCTGGACTCTGCAGGGTTCACGTCTTCCCCGAGACTAATGACGACAACGCACACGACTTACATTCACATGAGCAGCAGGTCAGGACACGTTCCCGTCTCCGCTGACATGCATCCCTAAACCCTGACCTTCCCGTGTTCTCGTTGCTCTGCATATGAACAGATCCGTTATTTCCCCTCTCGCTGGAGTCAGACAGCACTGATACTTCATCATTGTCAAGGTTAGCCTATCGTAGCTCAGGTCTGGGATTTGAAGAGGTCTACATTGACTGCATGTTGTGATTTCCATACATACAAAAAATGTAGTGGTAATATCGTATCGTGACTTCAGTATCGTGATAATATCGTATCATGGGGCCTGTGTTGATTCCCATCACCACTAAAAAATGATAAAATATCTCATCAAAGAAGTGATTTTCAGTTGTTCTCCATCTTGAAATGGTTTTCTCCATGGTTTGATAAAAGTATAGAGATAAAAACACAAACGGACACTTTTGTAAATGGATTATCTAAACCGGTGTTTAACCTGTGGGAGATTTAAAGATCCTATCTCTCTGTGGGTAAGTAGCTCAGACCTTGAGACCTTTCTAAAGAACCGTGTCCGTGAGCAGCGTCGGCACCGGGCTGGTAATCCCAGCTGGAGGGTCTGACAGCTCTCCTGAGATAGATCGCAGTGTGTTTGTAAGGAGCTGGCAGACACTGACGCATATCCTCAGAGTCCATCCCTCTCTCGCATCACTTTCGTGCACACCTCCTCCTTGCAAGGCTTTTTTTTTGTTAGTTTATTCTCCGCTGACTTTCTCTCCTCCCGTCTCTCGCCCTCTCTGTGATTACCGCCATGCATCTCGGCACACTCGCTCTCCGGTTGTAGTTTAAATCTGCTTCGAGTCCTGCCGTTCGACCGCTGCCCAGCCTTAACTAACCGTGACCTCGTCCGCCCGGTGCAAGACGCCGGCGCGACGCGACCACGTGTTCGGGGATGCCAAAAGACACACAGAGGGGAAATTATCTCGATTAAAAAACAGGGAGGCAGTGGGGGGAGAGTAGGAAGGGGGGAGAGCTGGGGGCCACGCGTGTCCTGATGCTGTGTTCTTTTCCTGAAATAGCGTTATCGTGCTCGGCAAATCAAGTGCCAAGTATGATAATAGGTGCAACTATTGTCGGTTGTCAACTGATCGGCCGACAAGTTTTTCATGACAAGTTTTTCACAAGCAAAAAACTGAAATGAAATGAAATCAAGAGCAGAGAACAAACAGTCATTTTCTATCTTTGTCAGCAAAACCTCACCTTTAAGAAGCGGGTCAACATTGGGTCAACATTCCATTTTGTCCAGAACTTTTGTTAATGATGAAATACCTGCAAAACTAATGACATTCTCACTGTGAGTTCCGTGTTAATTGAGAAACATTTGCATACTAACGGAGTAAACACTCTACCTGCTAAACATCAGCATGCTAACATTAGCATTTGGCTCACAGAGCCACGAGCAGACTCTTTTGGTTTTACTGCATTTTAAAACAACTGCTTCTGCCTCAGCTCGTTTCACGTCACATCACATTAATTTAATGTTCTTTGACTCTTGCTTGCAGACGACGGTCTCTCGCACTATAAAAGACGGTAACTCCGGTGTAGCGGGTGTACGATGGAGCCATTACCATTGTACGGTCCACTCTTTCACCGCTAATGACAACTGGGGATCTCTAATGTCCACCCAACTCATGAATTACTCAGCCGTGCCATTTCCTTCAATACCCCATTACTACCGTCTGCACAACACGTAGTGTTCTTTAATGCTCTGTAACCTTAATGACATGTGGCCTCGCCCATTAGGCCGACCGCTTAGCGAGTTCCACTGGTCATTTACCGAAGCACAACGTCATTTCATCAGCGGTTTTATCACCGGCGCGCCGTTATATTTCACGGAGAGAAATCCATTCTTCTCTCAGACCGTTTGTTAGAATAAGGCCGCGTTTAATTGAGAGGAGGAATGGACGATTGCCTCTCAGAGTACAACGCTTTTCTGTAAAAGTTGAGAGATTTTTCAAGCGCTCGGAGCGGCTGCAAAAAAACAGGCGCTGAGTGCGGCGCCTTTTTCACTCGGCGGCCGCTGTGCTCTCTCCTTATAAATGCTGCTGTCGCGAAACAATATCCTCTTGTGGGATTGAGTAACTATCTGTCTGTCTTATTGAGAATAAATTAAATATATATATATGTATATATATATATATATATTTATATATATATATATATATATATATATATATATATATTAATGCATTTTCTTTGTTTTCCCTGTTGTACCAAAAAGCATCACCCAAAAACCGAGCTACACACCGACCTGTGAACTGTGTGTACCATTTTCCATCCTCCTTTCTTCTTCTCTTTTCACTCTCTCTCCGCGCATGCTGAGTTCAAGTCCTCCGCTGTTTCTACGCGTGAACCCATAAAGACATCTGACATGCACAGAAATGTTCGCTCTGCAGGGAGGTTACTCGACAGTTGCTCCTCATTTGCATGAAAGGTAATAATATCCTCAGGTCTAATCACACATTCTGAACAGTACACCTGAAAGAGGGCACGGTTTAAATGGAGAATCACAAAAGGGTAAAGGACACAGAAGCAATTAAAATAAGAGGAGGTTATGAATTTAAATGAGCTTAACTCTGCGGTCGACTCAGACGGAATTGAGCCACCGGTTTACTGGGATAAATGGAAATAACTGCTTTTACCATCTTACTCAGATATACATGTGGACGTTAAAACAAAAGCCAAGACAGTGAGAGCATGGCCTCATCGAGGCCATGCTTTAGGGTTATTTAGGGTTATTTACGAGGATGTGTTCTAATACGTCTGACTTCATTTTCTCTGAGGTTCAAGTCAGAGTCTCTCTCTCTCTCCACTGGGAGAGAAATGCAGAATGTGAATTAATCTGGAGTGAGAATATGATACAGAAATCCATGAAAATAAAAATGTACAACTTGCAAAATTAGTATTCTGGTCACCGCGTCTTTTATATTGTAATTGGCATATTTTAGCAACACAAATTGTGCAGTTTAGTTGCTTTTAGGAATATGTAACAGCTGCCTCGGGGTCTATGCAGGTCGTTATCCCACTGTGGAACCAGGGCTTCTTGAAATATGCCGTTCTCATTCAAGCAAACTTGGTGTTATTGATAAATTCATTCAAGTTTCTTCCATCATTGGACAATTTCCTTTACCTTCAAATAACAGATCTTGTAAAACTACTCGCGAATATTCCCCCACAAACACGACTGCAGCTTTACCGGAGTCAGACAGTTATGAATCGTTATTTTATGAAAATGGATCAACGGCTGATCATAAATCCTGCTTCAGCTGTCAGCAGCAGAATCTATACAGTACATATCTCTCATTGTTTGTTTCCCATTATTGTTCCCGTGTCTGTGAAAACTCACTTTCTATTATTTCACTGCCTCGTCGTTTCCCGCCTTGACTGGAAATCGTTCTCCGGTCGTTGTCCTCAAACTCTAAATGTCTGTTGCGGTTCTTGAGCATTGCATTGGCTCGGGGCCGACAAGGCCGAAACAGAACAAACCCAGAACGCTGCACTGAGCAGATCTCCATCAGGTGCATCTGCAACGAATTCAACCACAACTGGCCAATGTGCTGCAAGGCGTCGTGAACACTTCATTCAAACCCCAAAAACAAGCGGCAAAGTATGCAGGACATTGGCTCAATGTTCTGGTATAATTCCTATAATTTTATATCATTCATATAATCTTGCCAAAAACAAGATTTAACTTATCGATCTGTGTGCCCGCACAGCAGAGGCTAAGTGGCAGAGCGGCACTCAGCAGTGTGTGATAGTAGTTCAGTTAGCCGTTAGCCGTTAGCCAAACACACCGCACACATGTGGGTCAGACTAGTGAGGGAGGAGTCTCAGTCAGAGTATACAACAGTATAGTATGAGTCACCGGAATATCTCTCTCTCTCTCTCTCTCTCTCTCTCTCTCTCTCTCTCTCTCTCTCTCTCTCTCTCTCTCTCTCTCTCTCTCTCTCTCTCTCTCTCTCTCTCTCTCTCTCTCTCTCTCTCTCTCTCTCTCTCTCTCTCTCTCTCTCTCTTTTAAATCATCTCTCTGTTGTTTTGAGCCCTCCCTCAGAAGGTTGAAGTCAAAAAGGTGAAGCCGACTTCTGGCTGAGTGTTCTGCTGTTCTAGACGATCAATAAAGTCGTCTGCATTTTGGAAGAAGGCAGCCAGACAGGAGAGAGGAGGGGTGTGAGGACTTCACTGAGGAGGGTCAAGAGATCCGAGCTGTACGTTCCTCTCTAACGAGGCGTAGAGGTGTGTTGTCTCTGAGCGGTTAGTCCGAGGTTAAGCGGTCTTTGCTGCAGGGCCACATATCTGTGGGCCACAGGTGTCAGAGGACTCGATTCACACTCAATCAATTATTGCCACCATTCAGTTTCCCGTCTTCACCAACACAGGCGTGTGTGTGTGTGTGTGTGTGTAGGTGTGTGTGTAGGTGTGTGTGTGTAGGTGTGTGTGTGTGTGTGTGTGTGTGTGTGTGTGTGTGTGTGTAGCCTCCTCTCTCACTTGTGTGGTTCCCAGGCAGGCCTGAGGCAGAACCTAATCTGGTCTCAGAGCTCGATTGCTCCACTTTTCACTCAGCTAAATCCTATACAAGCTGACATAAACTCTTTTATTTTCATCTCTAAAACAAAAAATGAACTTCCAACAAAACTTCCGGCAATGCTCAGCGGAGCATGTGTGGCGTTGTTCTGATCTTTTCAGGATTTATGCAAATTTAGATTGTCTGACTCGAGGACGTGAATATTATTTTATTTTATGACGTAAATTAGTCCCGAACAGTCAACTGCATCTCAGAACTGGCTGATTTAAAACCGTAGATTGAGTCAGAAATGGCAAATAAATTTGGCAAGAAATGTCACTATTGACATCAGCATTGATGTGTTTAATCATTCATGCTGCAGCTTGTTTAAGTGTGCAGTTACTCTTCACTCATGTTACAAACGCCTCGTGCTGAATCATCTGGCAGCTATCAGTCGATTATGTATGAGGGGAAATACTTTTCCAGCTCTGAGAAATCCTTTATTTCGTTTTTACAATCTCCTGTAAACAGAGCGGAGCACTTCCATTTCCCCTCTGTCGGGTATGTGGCCGACTCTCTGCGAAGGACTCTTCCTGACGCTATTCTGCCGTCAATGAGAGCCACGGTGTCCACGGCACTCCTGTGTGCTCTCAGCGGTGCTTCGGCAGCACATCCAGGCTCAATCTGTGGGGCCGTGGCTCCGCCTCCAAGCACAGATGTGCCTTCGACCCAAAGGGACCCGGGAATCTATCAGAGAGCTGCAGAGGTAGATTCAATCCCCCCCTTTATTACCCCCTGAGCACAACGCCCGGGACATGAAGAGGGGTCATCCCAAAAGGCCTGCAGGGAATGCTGCGTCAGCACAAACGTACGCAAAGGTGTTAGAGGGTGAGGGCACAAAGACAGCGAGGAGAGAACTCGTCAAGGAGAGCCGGAGGGAGGGTGAGAGAAGACAAAGAGATGCAGGGGGGAGAGATGCAGAGAGAGAGAGAGAGAGAGAGAGAGAGAGAGAGAGAGAGAGAGAGCGAGAGAGAGAGAGAGACAGAGAGAGAGACAGAGAGAGAGACAGAGCGAGAGCGAGAGCGAGAGCGAGAGAGAGAGAGAGAGAGAGAGAGAGAGAGAGAGAGAGAACAACTTGAAGGGAGTCAGGTTTTGTGCTGTAGATGCCAGATCGGCTGCTGTGCATGCGCGTGCACGTGCGCTCCCGTCTCCGTTTGGAATACTAAACCTCAGCGTGAGCGACCTGCAGGGGTACCAAACAGCAGCGACGTGTTTTAAATGAAACTCAAGTGAGGGGATGAGCTCAGATTACCATACATTACCATACAGCCTCACTGAGCCAGGTATCTCTGCTGTGTGTGTGTGGAGATTCAGCGAGGCTGCACACGCACACGTGGAGAAAACACACGTCCACACACTCAATTAACCCCCCAGCGGTGCATGAGCCCCCCTCACTAAACAAGCTCTCTGCTCATCATTTACACAGTTCCCATGATCCTCCTACCAATGTCCCCTCACTGAAGCCGTCACGCTGGTTTTAAAATGCAGAAAGCGAAGCTACAGAAACACACACACACACACACACACACACACACACACTCTGTAGCTGCAGCCAGCCCGACACCCGGCTCTTGACTTTGACGGGGAAATGTCTGGCCTCTGAGAAGCGAGTGACTCAGGTTACACTATCGCGTGAGAGCAGTTGTTCTGGTCACTGAGAGATTCATTGAGAAACTCTCTTCACACACGTTCATTGTACACCGTGCGTTTCGGGGAAGAGCAAAAACCGGGACATCGGAGTACAATCCTTCCACTGTGTCGAGAACGACTGATGCTTTCAGGATTCACTCCACGGACCTGAATAATGTGTTCCCCCGTCGCATTCCTTCTCTGCTTCCTGTTCATCATCGATGGAGAGGAAGGAAAGGAGGCTGAATGTGCACTAACCGTGAAGCACGGGTCCGGTGACCAAAGGCGCATTTAAAGCCGACGCCACCGATGTAAAGCATTGTGAGCCGTGATGCTTCCTAGAGAAACACGCTGACACAGCAGCACAGAAACTGTCCAAACAAGACTCAGCAGAGTGCAGATCTCCACACCAGGTGTGTCTGCAACAAACCCCGCTGTGAAGATAGTACATTGCAATCAATATTGTAAATGCATATTTGCTAGCTTAATAGCTGCTTAATTGGTACAGAACTGGGTCCTGGCTTCCTCTCGCTCTCTGATTTCTGACCCAAAAGAATGTGTTATCGTGCATCTCCATAAATCATTCATACGTATCGCAGGAGATCGGAGCGAATTCTATCGCAGGAGATCGGAGCGAATGCTTTTGTAGCACATGTTTAATTAGCTCTCGAGATATCGAGCATGAGAAAAGCGATGTAGCTACTAATGAGTGGGATGTGTCGGGTGACAACGCACTCGTTCTGAGGTAAGATGTCTAACTCCGGGTTCTCTTTGGTTGCAGAAAGCCCGATTGGCCAGGATACGAATATCCAAGCAGGGAACCTCCGACGCCTTCCTCCACAGCAAGCGCAACGGCCTGTTCAACGAGGCTCTGGAGTTCACGGTAAGACCAGCATCACCCAGCCACATGTCACATGTTTACATTTGTACTCGGGAAGCCTCGGAAAAACAGGTTTTTCAGTCCTTGGATTCAGGCCTTTGCTTGCTCCTCCCTTGAATTATCAATTCTTGGAATGCGTCCCATCAGAGCAGCTAACGTGTGATCTCATGCTGATGAGCATCTGGTGTGAAGCTCTTTGAGCCCAGCTGCCCTCCTCCGTCTGAGGAAACACGCTTCGGGGGCAAAGCAGCCGGAAATGTAAACGCGACTCTGGGATGTTTCTTGCTTCGCCCAAAATGTTGCGGTTGCCGAGCGCTACGGTGGCCTGGAGGGGCCGACAGCGCAACAACAAGCGCTTCTTGCTGCCGCTCCTCTTCAGAAGCAGCGTTAGGACTGAATCAGAACGACACTCAACGACCGAATCAAACTCAGAACTCGACAGATTATCGCTGATTTAAAACAGTCGATGGTGTTTTCAGTCATTTTCAACCATGAAATGCTGATTTTTATAATTGCTTTGAATGTCAACATTAACACCAGCATTGATGCGTTGCAATGCAGCTTAAAAAGCAATTAATGTAAACCGCAATGAAAGATATTCCATATTCTGCTCTGCAGCTCAGAGGTAATTAGTTTAACATGTCTGGTGTCTGCTGACGACCAGACAGTGACCAGCGACGTTTAAAGATGAACGGCTGCTCAACACAACGTCCATTGATGTCCAACGGAAGTGTCATTTAAAAACAGGCAGCTAGTCAGCAGCAACACAGCAGATCAAGCTGTTTCTTACGGTGCGGTGACGTGACGGTGACGTGACGGTGCGGTGACGGCCGGTGCGGTGACTGCCGGTGCGGTGCGGTGCGGTGACGGTGCGGTGACGGTGTGGGGACGGCCTGCTGATACGCAGCCCTCTCAGCAAAGACCCCCGGCAGCCTAGCAACAGCTGAAAACAGGAACAGTTGCTGCTACAACTCTTCCGAAGACGTTGCGCTCTGCTCGCCCTGCGGCGGTGCTGGGGAGCGTTTGCAGGATCAGGGCGGTGCTGGGGAGCGTTTGCAGGATCAGGGTGGTGCTGGGGAGCGTTTGCAGGATCAGGGCGGTGCTGGGGAGCGTTTGCAGGATCAGGGCGGTGCTGGGGAGCGTTTGCAGGATCAGGGCGGTGCTGGGGAGCGTTTGCAGGATCAGGGCGGTGCTGGGGGCGTTTGCAGGATCAGGGCGGTGCTGGGGAGCGTTTGCAGGATCAGGGCGGTGCTGGGGAGCGTTTGCAGGATCAGGGCGGTGCTGGGGAGCGTTTGCAGGATCAGGGCGGTGCTGGGGAGCGTTTGCAGGATCAGGGCGGTGCTGGGGAGCGTTTGCAGGATCAGGGCGGTGCTGGGGAGCGTTTGCAGGATCAGGGCGGTGCTGGAGAGCGGTTGCAGGATCAGGGCGGTGCTGGGGAGCGTTTGCAGGATCAGGGCGGTGCTGGAGAGCGGTTGCAGGATCAGGGCGGTGCTGGGGAGCGTTTGCAGGATCAGGGCGGTGCTGGGGAGCGATTGCAGGATCAGGGCGGTGCTGGAGAGCGGTTGCAGGATCAGGGCGGTGCTGGGGAGCGTTTGCAGGATCAGGGCGGTGCTGGGGAGCGATTGCAGGATCAGGGCGGTGCTGGAGAGCGGTTGCAGGATCAGGGCGGTGCTGGGGAGCGTTTGCAGGATCAGGGCGGTGCTGGGGAGCGTTTGCAGGATCAGGGCGGTGTGGTTGTTGGCTTTGTTTTTTAGTTTTTTTTTATAAACAGCATCAACTGCAGATTGTGCTGAGGAAGACCGATGCAACGCACTGAAAGTCTGCAACACTGCTCTGCTGCTGACAAGAACAATGAAAGCGTTCTGCAATATAGCGAAAAGACGTCTTCCCGACGCTCAAGTTGAGGTTGTTCCGGCCGATGTTCATGACTATGAACGCGGAGTAATCTGTGATTTAGCTTCTCTAAACCCTCCTCACATGTTGGATGTAGGATGTTAAAGTTGTCTGACAGAGAGTGGGGAACAGGAGGTACATGAAGCAAACAGATGAGAGCAGAACAGGGTTTATGATTTATGAATATTTCTCGTGTTTTCTACTAGACCTGACAGCCAAAAGAACATTACTAACGTACTGTAGTGACAGAAAGAAGCTTAAAACTGCTCAGTATTTACTTTGAAATGTTGTTCTTGCTGGTTTCTTTACTTTCTTACTCTGACTCACCTTCGTACCAGAACCAGAAACACTGCCCACTCGTTCGTGCACAAATAAACACAGAGAATAAATAGATGTATGTGGAGCACTTGTCATTAACGAGTTGTCTGAGTCCAGCGGATCAAAGCATCGGCTCCACTGACGTTGGCAGACGTCCATTAATCGCGGTCGTAATGATCCCTGACCGCTGCCTGGTGCCCTTTGACCTCTTGTGAAACTCTACCTCTCTCTTTTGTCTCCCTCTCCAACTGAAGCAACTTCCGTACAAGATGAACCTCTCAGATCAGGTACAGCAGCCGGCCGCGCACCTCCCACATCTGATGAGTGTCGTCTCTGCAGCGTGGCACTCATTGTGTGTGTGTGTGTGTGTGTGTGTGTTACAGAGCTCCACTGAGGAGGAGCAGCGGTTAAGTCAGTCCACCTCTCTACTAGAGAGCCAGCACCACCACCTGCTGCACTGTCTGGAGAAAACCACCGTGAGTGCTTCTTCTGTCAACCCTCTGAAGCTCCCGGCTCTGTTTTCTCTGTGTTGCCTTCTATTGCCTCCATGGAAACAGCACAACCATGGGTAGAAGTAGAGAACTACAACATGTATTTCATGCAGAACAACAGTTATCGTGCCATTATTCATTAAAAAATTTGAATTTCTTTGATAATTTCTTTTCCAAAAATTGTCAAAGAATAGAATCTATATATGCAACATGTCTACAAGTGTTGGATAAAAGCATGGAGGCTCTACGTGCATATTAAACGGTCAGAGTGTCTCCTGCTTGTTGTCACATGACTGTTGGTCTCAGATGAATCAATCATGACTTCATAGTTTCTCTGAGGAGCTCACGCTCTGTGTTTACACTCTGGTTAAAGGTTTTAAGACATTTTTTGTTGCTTTTTCTAACAGAAGCGTTTGTCACACATGATGTGTTTAAGGACCGTTGGAAACATGATAATCTGAGGATATTGACTTTTGTTCCAGCTTCGGGCTGTGATAAACGGTGTATTTTGGGTTTCAGTGGGTTAATAACACAATAATATCTCTACTATTGATCACAACAACACAACCTTTCTTTTTCCCAAAATCACACAGAAATGAAAGTCAGATTGAGTTGATTTCTAGATATTAATTTAATATCAGGATGAACCAGAGTGTGCAGTCATTCAAAGGTTTTCTATCTGGCTGTGGCTCATTAGGAGAACATGACTGACGGCCAGTTCATGTTCAGTCGTGTGTGCAGCCCGCTGTAGCGTGATGTTCCTCCTGAGACACGACTGCATGTACGACGTGATACAGACGTCCGCTTCAGTTTCACACACACACACACACACACACACACACACACACACACACACACACACACACACACACACACACACACACACACACACACACACACACACACACACACACACACACACACACACACACCTCGTCAGATTTGTAAAGAACGGACCACATGGAGGTCGGAGAGACTGTAAAGTTAAACCTGAAAGAACTAATTTGTTTTGGATATATATATATATATATATATATATATATATATATATATATATATATATATATATATATATATATATATATATATATATATATAATATGTATTCATTTGAAACTACTTCATCAGAACATTGCACCTTGACCTCTGCTCATAGACCGACTGAGCAAAGGATTGTGGGTCAGAACAGCTAGAAGAGCCTGCTGGCTTACATACTGTGAAATGTAATTGCATGCAGAAGGACATCCTGCTATTTCTGGCATTACTATGAATATAAGACAAGAGAATCCTTTGTTGCCCACAGCGGGGACATTATTGGAACATAAATCTCTTCATTACATGAATAGTGTGGGACGGAGTATTTATACGTCCAGCAGAGGAGTCATGTTGGTGTCCACAAAACATCATCCAGTCATCAAGCTTTCACATGCAAGTCGTCATGTGGTCGCTGGTTGATGGTGACGACAGTCGCTTTAAGACACCTGCTATGTGATGGTGACTGAGCCACGATGCTAAAGACATTGCATGCACACGCCTTAATGAGGATGAATGGTTGATTCTCAGATGAGTTATCGACCCAGGGAAGTATGAAACAGGTGATATGAAGTCATACGCAGCACATGGTCATAAATATAAATGTTGTGAATGTCATATCCTGTTTCATGTCTCTCTCTCTAGAACCACGAGTTTGTGGAGCAGCAGTATTACCAGCAGAGCTACCTGGAGGCGGGGCTGCAGAATTACGCGTCTCGAAGCCCCTCCCTCTCCAGCCGAGACGGCGTGACGGGCACGTGCTGCTCCCGGCGCAGCAGGAAGCAGCACGCCCCTTTACAGAACGCCAGCGGCCCAGCACACGTGCAGCCTTTGACGCACGCGCACGCCCACCACCGGGGGGGCTTACAGGAGCTCAGCACCATCCACATCCAGCCCCTCAGCACCAGGTGAGCTGCGACGGTGAGCCGCCGTCCAAGCACGCGGGTCAGAGGACCTGGAGGAGATTGTGACGTGCACACAAAGAGGTCGAGTGTGCACGTGTTCCCTCAACCGGCCTCGTGGAGAGATTTGTTTGATCAAATCATTTTTGGTGAAATAAGAGTCAACTGTACTGGCACTTAATATTAATGCACATTCATAAGCCCATATAATACGCTCATATGGCTTTTTAAATCTCTTTATCAATGTTTATTATCACGCATGACAACTTAGAACGACTTTATAAAGTATGATAGTTATATTCAGCATTCGTAACGCTTCAACAGTGTTTGACAGAAGAATGTGAGTCCTGGGTTACACGGCACATTACAACGTAGCCTGATATAAAGACTCTGACGTATCACAACATTAGATATTATAAGTTCCTGAGATGGAATAATGTCGAATAAACATCAACAACACGCTACAGCGGGACTGTGAGCTCTGTGTTAAGTGACAGCTCTGTGTAAGGTTATTAAAAGCTGTGTGTAACACTTATGAGGACAGTTTTACTGGCTGTGAGCCGTTAGACGAAAGAAAATTATTATCAAAACCATGTCGAGCCTTTCGTTTCCAAAACACACAACTATAGTGACCTATATATGTGGCAGGTGTTAAATAACAAAGGAAAAATAGAGAAGTATTGGCGCCAACCCAACAGTAGAAAATAGATCATTCACTTCTACAGAATGAAGAAATAACACACTGATGACGGCGCACCAGGATAAAGGAAAGAGAGAGAAGTATTGGAGTCATGGCGCCAGCAGAAAGCAACTTATTCACTCCGACAAGATGTTCAAAAGCGCACCGATAAGCACACACAATGAGGGTCTGGTGACGGCGCACCAGAATAATGAAGAAGAGAGAGATATTGGTGTCAGCACACCAGCAGAAGACAACTTATTCACTCCTACAAGATGTTCAAAAGCGCACCGATAACCACACAATCAGCGTCTGGCGACGGCGCACCAGGATTAAGGAAAGAGGATAATTGGTGACAGTGTCCCAGTAGAAAACAGCTTCTTCACTTATATGCCCAAAAAGTGCACCAATAAGCACACAATGAGTCCGGCTGATATTTCTGTTGATAAAAACATGTGGTGGATTGTGGAAATGATCACATCTGTATCTGGATAGTGGACTATTGCTCACAATGTTTCTGTAAATGATTGATAATAACTCAAATGTCAGCGTTTTGGAACATCTCTATATTCATGTATTTATTTGCACTTACTTTATTGAGTGTGCGCTTGTCCCGCTGGACAAAGACGTGAATGAAGTCCTCGTCGTTGTTGGGGGTGTTCCTCGGTTGCGTAGCCTTCCTGTTGCACCGGCCTGCTGAGGTGGGAAGAACGGTATC